>NC_081568.1:11867310-12011414 GCF_022355385.1 Mustela nigripes | reverse complement strand
GAAGAATAAATGAAACAAGATGGGATTGGGAGGGAGACAAACCATAAGTGACTCTTAATCTCACAAAACAAACTGAGGGTTGCTGGGGGGAGGGGGTTTGGGAGAAGGGGGTGGGATTATGGACATTGGGGAGGGTATGTGCTTTGGTGAGTGCTGTGAAGGGTGTAAACCTGGTGATTCACAGACCTGTACCCCTGGGGATAAAAATATATGTTTATAAAAAATTTTAAAAAAATTTAAAAAAATAAAATAAAATAAAAAGAAGGGCACATAATGTAATGGGCACTGGATATTATATAAGTCTGATGAATCACTGGACTTCACCTCTGAAACCAGTAATACACCATATGTTATTTTATTGAATTTAAATTTAAAAATAATAATAAGTTTTTTTTAAAAAGAAAGGAACTCCAAGGAGCTATACAAAATGAGAGGCTTTTATTGACAGAAGGGAAGGAGACAAGTAAGTTATACTAGCAAAGAATGATTGGTTGTGGCAAGGTCACCTTCCTGTAGGGAATGGCCTGGGTCTAGTAAGGCAGATTACCTTACTAGTGCTGACCAGTTAATTCCAGGCTGACCAGTTTAAGATTTCATGCCTGGGGATGAAATATAATTAGGTTAGATATTACATCTCAGTCTATTGGTGTGGAACTTAGCTAAGTGATTCCATTTGTGGTGCTTGTTTTTTTTTTTTTTTTTCCCCAACAGTATATTATATCTAATGTTTAAACTGTGAGTAGCAGTTTTCTAAGAGGTCCCCTTACATGCATCTTATTATTCATTAATTAAAGGGGAGTTATTTGCATTTGCCCTTTTGTGAATTTAACACAAAACATACTTTCTGCTTTCTATGTTCCAACTGATATCTCATAAAGAAAAGTTTTTGTTAAACAACAAAACTTTAAGTGAATAGTGAATTTTGCTCATACAATGTAAGTCAGAGAACCCCTCATGAGGGACCAGGATGTGAAGGTATCATGAAGCAGGGGTGAAGGCAGAGGGTATCATGAGATTGGGCAGATGAGTAGGGCACTTAAGGAGAATGAACATTTAGATTTAGTAAGTTTTCTTGGAGATCCCTCCCACTACCTAGACCCTCATGAGAGCTGTGCATGGGAGCAGAGGTTGTCAGTGACAACTAAAAGAGCTTCTAGGTTATAATGCAGCAAATACGAGCTATGGAACCACCGAGATATCTTTTGAGTCTGTCTTCTCCCAATTCAATGCTATATCGTATCTTACACTTGATTGTTTTTTTTTTTGTCTGTATGTTTTTGTTGTTTTTTGTTTTGTTATTTTGTTTTGTTTTTGTCTCTGTTTTTCAAATTTAATTTAATTTAATTTACACTCAATTAATGACCATATAGTGTATTATTGGTTTCAGAGGTAGAGTTCAGTGATCATCAGTTAATAGAACACCCCGTGCTCATTACAGAACGTGCCCTCCTTTTTTTTTAAATTATGTTATGTTAGTCACCATATAGTATGGTTCCACTCTGCCTAATTGTTGACTCTCAATTTGTCCCAAGGAGAAGGGGTACACACAAGTGTGTTCACTTGATTGTTTTAATATTAGCCTAACTGCTCCATACTCTGTGTGTTAACCTCATCAAACCTGGACTTAACACTTTGCCAGAAATATTCTTCTACAACACACATCTGACCATGTCCTGCCACTGATAAAAATGGCTCCCAATAGAGTAAATTTCTAATTCCACAACAGGACTCATGGACTCATTCACCATCTGACTCAACCTACTTTTCCAGTCAGCCTCTTACTCCTTGGGACAGTTTGAGAAGCCAACAATTTGGTGGAGTGGAACCATAATAATTCATAAGTAGTGATGAGAAGTGAGAGGGAAGAGCCTTTCTTGGGATCCCAAGGCACCTGGAGGGTAGAAGAACACCAGCATTATATGCCTGCTTCAGGATTTGGGGATCTTGCGGTGGGAAGCAGCCAGTTGGGCCAGGTCTCACTCGAGTCTGGGGTTTTTCCTAAAAAATATTTAACCCTTTCAAAGGCTCTTCCCAGATTTCAATGACACACCCATGCTTTATCACTTTTTTAAAACTCTGTCTTTGGAAAAGATTGCAAATGTCAAATGGTTCTTCCCTGGGAACAAAAATTTTATATGGATCGACTAAACTCCCAAAATTTACAGGCATGACAGACATAGGCATGGAGATGAACTGAGATGTAACTAGTATGATTCAGGAACTCAGAGGACCTTTTAAAGCTTTGGATTTTTAATAAGAAATTCACTGACTACAGGAAACTGGAGCTCAGTGTCTCCTCTCCTTGACATATACCCAAAGCCCTGCCAAGGAGAGGGAAAGAATGGGTATAATGAAAGGAATGTGTTCTGTAAGGAAAGGTGAATGCAACCTGGAGAGCAGGGGACATGCCAGGCTTGCAGTTCCTGGGGCACAGATGAGAGACAGCAGCACAGAGTAGGTCAGCACTACTGGTCTGGGCAAGGATGGAAGGTGCCAGAGGACAGCACACACACACTGTGTCTTCACCTCTCCCAGCTCTTTTCCAAGGGAGGTCCCACTTTATAGAAGGATACGGTATGCAGTATTGAACTGGCCCTGTACCTCTGAAACCCTAACAATCAGACTCACAGCTTAACCCTCTCCCTAGCTGCCCCAAGTCTTAGGAGATGAGGGACCACTTGAAAGCTGTCATTGGCACCTTCTGGTTCTCTGTGAGTGAATACTCTTTCTCATGAATGCCATGTAATCACTTACCCCAATCTCAGTGGGGTATGACATAGCATTTTTCGTTTCTTGATCTGAGGCCTGGGGATTGCAGAAGTGGCTTTGCTTGGAGACAAAGTTCAGCTGGGTTTGGCCACAGATGAGAATCACATTTGTCCCACTTGTCTCCTGTTGAGAACTAGTGGCTAGCAGAGTTAAGCCCTTCTAAAAGTGATCTCAGGAGTATGCAAGGGAGAAACACACAACACTTCTTTAATACCTCTGTTCACATTGCTTTTGCTCACATTCATTGGCCAAAGTGAGACCCATGGTCAAGCTCAAAGTTGGAGGTGGGAGGATAGGAAATACATTCTGCCCCATGGGAAGGTGTAGCGTAACTGCCTGACATTAAACTTTTTCATTGCCAAGACATCCATTTCAGAGACATTTTACCAGCTGAATGACACAGCTGTTAGTAAAACAGCTACATAAGAAGCCAAGATGCTCTCCCACCATGAAGTTCCCCTTTTAGAAAGCCCTTGATGGGACTCCTGGAAGGCTCAGTTTGTTAAACCACTGACTCTTGATTTTGGCCCAATGTGGGGCTCTGTGCTGGGTGTGGAGCCTGCTTAAAGTTCACTCTTTCCTGCAGCCTCCCCCCAAAGCCCTGGGTCACCTAAGTAACTGATCACTTGAGTAACCCTCATTTCTCTTCTCATGCCCTAATTCCTCTTCTAAAAGTTTTAATTTACCAATAGAGTGAACCTGTGAAAATTTAGACATCCCACCCTCGACCTCAATAAACGTAGAGCCCAAAGTCATGCTTCCTCCCCTCTTACCTGAGACCTCTATGTGTGACCCTTGGGTGTGTGGTATATCCTCCAGGACTTGGGTATAATAGATGTTTTTCTTCTTTCAAAGTTCTCTGAGAGTTGCTGCCAAAGTGCATCTTGCAAACATGTTAAGAGCACAATGGCTGATCTAAGCACAACATTGGTTCCCATCTGGGAAATGTCTTTGGGGGCTGCCAGAAGTAGTAGGGCCCTGTCCAGTGCCCCAGGCATTCCTGGCCAATAGCATCACCATCCATAGGCTTAGACCAACACAAAGCAGAGGGTGAGATTAGTGAAGAGGTATGGAACAATACTCCATTCTATCCTGCCATGGGAGGCTAGAACCCTTGTAATTACTTGAGTTGCCATTGTGACTAAATGCCACAGGCATTGGCTTTCCCAGTGTCCTGCCCTATACCTGCACTGCATTCCATGTCACCACAGTGATGTATTACCTTGATGTCCCACATGCCATAGATTACCAGTGTTCAATTTCCCCCCAGCAACAAGGTTATTCAAGCCCTCATCCAATAAGAGTTACCAAATCCCAGAAACACATTTTGAGGATCTATTTCCTGAAACTACTCCTGGTACCAATTACACTGTCAGAGACAGAATATAATGTTATACCTGGTTTATGTTCATAATACTTCATGAGAGATCACACTGAATATCCAGCTTTTATACATCCCATTGATAGGAAAGAATTGATATCTTTAAAAAATACACCTAAACCTTCTATTAATCTTACTATTCAAACACTACATTAAAAAAAAATTCTTGGCATTATTCCCTTCTCAGGATCTTTGTAACAGGTACTGAAAATCCCCAAGATGGTTAAGAGTTTTAAAGACACAAGGCTTCCATTATGCAAATTCTATAGATTTAGTGCTGGGCAGAAATTGTGTCCGCAAGGACCTGAGAAATGGAATATATATAAAAGCATAGTAATAATTGAAAAAATGGTCTATTAATGTCAGTTGTAATGGAGACTCACAAATCTCCCAGGAAATGTTATTGATATATCATCTTTATGAAAAGAAACAATAGGAGATACAGGAGACTTTATTGGAGAAAATGAAGACATAGGGAGAAAAAAATTGCAAAAGCACTAATGGAGATCTTAATCACTCTTTGCTTTAGGGGGGAAAAAGGGAGAAAATAAAATCTACGCTCTAAAAAGTCCTTTGGATTGTCAACCAATTAGTTTATGTTATATAATATCTTTGAATTTTTTAAAATATAAAATAGAGGTGTCTCTTATCTGTAACCCTAAAGCATAAAAATCCATGCAAAGTGTGCTTTCTCACATTGAGCAGCTACTAATCTAAGTATTTGTTTCCTACCCAAAGAGGTATACTTGGAGTGACAACAGAAATTATTTGCTAATGAAAATGTGATTACATTTGGTGATGAGGAGACGCCAGAATCCATTGGTGTTTAATTCACCATCTGTTCGTTCCTACAGACTGGACACCTTGAAATTCTTCAAAACACACACATGGCAAGCAAAAGATATTCTGTTATCATCCGTATGGCGGAAAACTCATTATTTGCACCTGCTGCTGAAATGTCTCTCTTTTCAGGAAAAGGATTTAGAGAGGGTTTGGGAGCATGAATCCAGTGCTAACCAGCGCTGACAGGCAGGGAGAGCAGAAGCCTTCTGCTCCACAGGACTGTGCTGCCCCACGGACTGCTTCATGGTCCTGTTCCACCCCAGCTCCACCTGCAGGTACAGATGGAAGAAACACACTCCTGGGGCTGGGTGAGCAATGGCGCCATGGGTGTGGAGATACACTTCTGCAAGTGGGTAGGAGTACAAACAATGCCTGGGATGACCATGTGTGATTATGGTGATTATGGGCAAGTTTTCGCTTTCCTCCCGACAAATATTTCTCCTGCGGGATCCAGCTATAAAACTCTTAGAAGGGAAATGACTTACATAGCAGGTCTACTTGCACTCCAGAGTCTTTATTTTCTGTATCCCAACTTGGCTTCCATTTTGAATCTCCCTTCATCAGGATGGCAAGAAACAGATCCATCTTCCTTAGAGTTAAACTGGGTGACTCTGTGCTCTGGTTTGCTTATGTCCTGGCTTAGGCTGGTTATTCCAGGGTAATTCTCCATACTCCCAAATATAGCCTAGTGTCTATATGTGGTCACCCTGGTAAATCACCTCCTCAATCCCCAGGTCAACTCAAACTTGTTATAGGCTCACAGGCCTTAGTGTAGGAAGAGGGGACAAGGGTCTGACCACTAAATTACATAGTTTAATTGTGTAGACAATCAGGTCTGTGGGCAGAGACTTTCTGTCACCTCTCTGCTATGTTTGGGAAGTGACATCTTTCCAAATCTGTCCACATTTTTATGCAGAGATGCTGACATCCTTCTCTAGGGTCTTATTTCTTACTGATCTTAGGGTCTTAGATCTTACTGATGCCAGGAATGAGGGAGCAAATCCTTTCTTGTCATAGCAGTGTCTAATTTTCTGTATTCTGATACTTTGATTAAATGGGGCCTTGTGGACCATGTAAGAACTTTTCCTCCCAGGGTGAGCCAATAGCTAGGGATAGTAAGCTACTCACCAAGTGTGCTTTTCAAATACAAACTGATAAATCCAGAGCTCAGCCACCTCACCTACGAGGCTTTTCACCTACTAGGGCTTGTCCACCTGCCCTAATCACCCAACAGCCAGGTACCAAATAACTAGGGGCAGCCACTATGCCCCAGAACCCAAGAAAATTATCCAACTAACCAGTCCAAATCTTGCTTTTCCTGCCTTACCTGTTCCTCCCTGCAGAAACCATAGGAAAGTCTCTTACCCTGTTTCTCCCACTCTCTCTGACGCCCAACTGACCCCATGGTTTGGTGTGTCTTTTCTCCTTGGGAACTATGAGTAATAAACTATCCGTTTATTAATGGCAGCTGTCTCCTGATCTGTTGGTCTTACCATACCTCAGATTAGCTATTAATTCACTAATATTTTACAATACCTCCTTGGGATGCCTAGGTGGCGGGCACAGTCAGTTAAGGGTCTGACTCTTGATTTCAGCTCAGGTGGTGATCTCAGTGTCCTGAGATCGAAGCCCAGGTGGGGCTCTGCTCTCAGCAGGAAGTCTCTTGGCAATTCTCTCCCTCTACCCTTCCTCATGCCATCCTACCCCCGCTCTCTCTCTTTCTCTAAAAATTTATAAATAAATCTTTAAAACACTCCTTTGTCCTTCCTCCAATCAGGGGTACCTTTTATAGCTTTTTGGTTAAAATGAAACTTCACGTTCATTGCTGTTTCTGGTCAAACATTTGGTCTGAATACCATATCACTTGTGTTTACTTAGCCCAAGCACTACATGCCAGAGGTCATAGGTCTTTCTTACTCTTAGTCCTGTCTATGGGCCCCATCATCTTTTATGTAAAGTGTGTGTGTGGGGGGAATATTGTGTGAAAAATACAAAGAGTAGTACCATAAAATATTCTATTCTGCTATGGTTGTGCAGTTGTTCTTAGGAGTGTGAAGCCCCCAGAAAATTCTGGACAGGGAATGGACATAAGATGAACTTTTAGGGTCCATGAGAAAGAAAATGATGACTTCCAGGAAGCAGGCTTTAGCTTAAGGTGACATTAAGGATTACATGGCAAAGAAGATCATCAAAAGTTCAGTAAATTGATCACAATGCTCAAACAGTGGAATTTTTACATGTAGACTTTTTTTTTTTAAGGAATTAGCTTTCCCTATGCTTCTGCTCTAGGAAGAATTCTGTGATTAAAAGTAAACTCTGTCACTAATGTTGATTTCTGAATACTAAAAAGTCAAAAAAAAAAGTTTTAGGTATAAAATTAGAAAAAAAAGAAACAAAAAAAGCTATTTTAAGTACATTTGTGTTTTTCCATCCCTCCCCACTCTGGTAAACTTATATTGAGTAGTTCATTTAATAGAAGACTTCTTGAAAACCACAGTCCATGTGCTAAGCTTTGTTTGACATGGGTCACTAATGTGGAAGGCTTTGATACCTTATGTTGAAAGTACAGCAGTCAATTAATTCTATGAGTGTGAACTCGGCATCATATTCAATTTACCCTTAGGGGAAAGCTGCCAGTTTTCCAAATACTGGCAGCTAAATAAAATAAAATATTTACATCTCACTTGATGTCAAAGAATGTTGCTTTGATTCATGGAGCACGAGTTGAAAATTCTATTTTCAACCTCTTGTTTCCCCTAAGAGAATCCTAGGCAACCTCCTTATCAAATATAGCTTTCAGGTATAATAGCCAAAATAATAGCCTGCTAAAGATGTGCATGGTCCTAGTCCCCAGAGCCTATGAATATGTTATATTCCATGACAAAGGGAAATTAAGATTGTTAATAAACTGACCTTAAAATAGAGAGATTATTTTGGAATATCCAGGTGGGTCAAATGTAGTCACAATTATCCTTCATGATAGAGCTGGAAGGCCAAGGAAAAATCAGCATCAGAGTGATGCCTGAGAAAGAGACTCAACTGGCCTTTGCTAGCTTTGAAAATGGAAGTAGGTCACCAGGCAAGGAAAGCAGACAGACTCTAAAAACTGAAAAAGGCAAGAAGTGGGTTTTCCTGTAGAGCCTCCAGAAGGAACATAGCCCTGCCAGTGTTTGATTGTAGCCCCGTCATAAAACCAGGATTGAATATCTGAACTTCAAAACTGTAAAATAATAAATTTGTGTTGTTTTAAGGAAATAAATTTTTGCTAACTAGGAAACTAAAGCACTGGTTTACTTTTGACATTTTATAGTTGAACTTTAGAGTAACTTGATTTTGGATTTTTCATGTAGTGTTCTTATTTTAGAAAAATGTGTATTTGATGGAGTTCTTATTTTAGATAAATGCATATTTGATGAAGTTCTTATTTTAGATAAATATATATTCTGTATCACAATGGAGCAAAATTAAGAACGCCTATGATTTTACAGCATCTACATATGGTAAAACATTCAAAAGAATCATTGAGAAAATTTAGACATGTTTTGTCTTATAAAAATACTGTCAAGCAAAAGTATGATGAATAGAAGTAAAAAGAGAGTAGTCATGAAAATATTGGAGCTGAAATATTTATAGACTTCACTGTGGAAAATATGAGAACTGATAATTCCTACATTTGCAACTTTGCCTGAACTACCAGGTATCTTAACACTTGAAGGGAGAGAGTTCTTTAGCAATATTATGGTCTGCAGAAAATTGTCGGTTGACTCTGCCAAGATTTGTATATTTGTTAATCATAAAGTACAACCTTAAAGAAGATGGTATACTATTTTATAGGAAAAAATAAGACTATATTGAAATTTAAAATTCTTTAGAAAAATACCAGTAACATGGCATTAGAAAGAGAAAGTTGAGAAAACTGATTGAAGGATGAAAATGTATTCTAAGAATGACTGTACTACTCATGTTACTTTAAATCTTCAGATGTGATCATCTGAATGAATTCCCTTTTAATATAATGTGATGGTTTTAAGTAATTTTTTCTTTTAATAGTTTTATTTTAAAGAACGGTTTTGGGGGTACCCAGTTGGCCAAGTCAGTTAAGTGTTGGACTCTTGATTTCTACTCAGGTCATGATCTCAGGGTCCTGGGATTGATCCCCGTGTTAGGCTCTGTGTTCAGCATGGAGTCTGCTTGAAATACTTTCTCCCTCTCCCTCTCCTACTCCCATTCTCTCTCTAAAATAAATAAATGAATAGTTTTATAATGAACAAAGAAGAAAAAAAAGATTCAAACCAAGAAACGGACTCTTAATTATAAAGAACAAATGGATGGGTCCCAGAGGGAAAGTGGGTGGGGGATGGTTGAAACAGGTGATGGGGATTAAAGAGTGCATTTATTTTAAATATGGTTTTCAAAGTAGGGCCACCAATATAATAAAATCAACTTGCAGCTCAATAAATAAATACTTCAGAAAGTTACTATGATATAAATTATTTTAGTCTCCCCTTTTAATTCACAAAACATCTGTGTGAGTTACACGATCACGCAATTATTAAGATTAGTAATTATAACTTCTTATTTTTTTTTAATTAGTGACCAAGTCCTGTCATTTGGAATTGGTGTGATAAACATGTATTTCATGATTGGATCCTAATAAGCTATGATATTCTATCATTCAAAAGAAAAGTTTCAGTTGCTAAAACACATACTTTGTATTTTGCAGTTGAAATAACTAAACTACCAGGATGTTTCCCCTCTATTCAAAAACAAAACAAAACAAAAAACAACCTCAAATCTTTTCCTGTTCCTCATTTTACACTTCTTTTTCACCCAAATCAGCATTCTGTCTCTAGGTCTTGAGGTTCAGAGTGCTTCATAATCATGATGTTTTTGCAAAAATGCCAATTCCTTGGGCTTTACCTTGGAGGCTTCTGATTAAGTATGTTTGAACTGGTACCTAGGAATCTGCATTTCTCATGGCCCCTTAGATGATACTTTTTTTTTTTTAAGATTTTATTTTTCAGAGACACAGAGAGAGACCACAAGCTGGGGGAGGAGCAGTGGCAGAGGGAGAAGCAGACTCTCCACCGAGCAAGGAGTCCAATGAGGGACTCAATCCCAGGACCCTAGTATCATAACTCGAGCCCAAGGGAGACACTTAACCAACTGGGCCACCCAGACATCCTGACCCCCTTAGATGATTCTGATGAACTTCTATCATTGGAGGACAAGTGGACCACAATTGGAAGAATTGGTTTGAATTCTGGTTCAACATGGCTGCAAGAGTGATTCTTCCAAAATCACAGTGTCATCTATCTGCCCGCTGGATGTAGCCGCATGTCCTTTGTGTACAAGGACCTTGTACAACGTATACAATGAGGTGCCTACTGACTGGCTCTCTCTGCCTCCTCTGCACCTGTGTTGAGCCTCCATCTGCTAGGATGAAGGGCTTGCATCTGTGCGGGGCAGGCACACAACCTCCAGTCTACCTGGGATAGAGCAGAACTTAGCAAGCTCCTCCCAAAGCTCTCTCATATTCTGAAAATTCCTTCTAAATCCCTGGCTGGTCTACTTGAATATTGCTTGCCTGGCATGTGCTCACACTCTAAAAGGAACAGAGCTGCTGGCCTTCTCTGTTGCCTTGCCACCGAGTTACTCCTCTAACTGACAATATTCCATTCCAGGTGAATGACTTTCTGCAGGGACAGTTAAGCTGGTGGGTCTGATGGCTGCCCTGCCTGCCGTGGATGAACTACCACACTGGAGAACTGGGGGGTGTTTGCAACAGCCTTGAGAATGAGGCCCGAGACTCACAGTGTTCTTAATCAAGTTGCAGTAGCTTTTGTGAAATTAATCCTTGTCAATTTGTTGCATGCTTTTGATCATATTTTAGAGTGCTAGACATGGGTGGTTGTGCCCATTATGTACAGCTTTACAGTCGCTTTGGGGAAGAGGATCTGCATAGCCAGAGTTAGGACCAAGCCCACAGCAGAGTCAGCACCACCCCATGGATGCTTCATAAAGGTTTTCACACACACACACACACACGCACACACACGGCACGCAGGCATAAGCTCTGCCCTTCTAGGTATATGACTGTATGATACTATTGATCGCCAGTGAAGTATGTGTTTAGAATTTGTTGCCCTGGGTAGAGGGGTTGGGCCACACAGGTACATTCACTCTCTTCTCCTTTGACCACCAGAACCCACATCGCATGGTGGCTGAGCAGTGTGAGAAACATTGTCCCTTTACACGTCTAATTTTCTAGTATAGTTTTTTTTTTTTTAAATCTGACATAGAGATAGAGAGTACAAGTAGGCAGAGCAGTAGGCAGAGGGAGAGGGAGAAGCAGGCTCTCCGCTGAGCAGAGAGCCCGATGCAGGGCTTGATCCCAGGACCCTGAGATCATGACCAGAGCCAAAGGTGGCCGCTTAACTGACTGAGCCACCCAGGTGACTCGAGTATAAAATTTAAAGGCCCCCTGTCCCTCTGTCTCATTTTAATTGGTGACACATTCTTTTTTAAAAAGATTTAATTCATTTAATTACTTGAGAGACAGTGAGGCAGAGGAGTCTCAACCAGACTCTGCAAAGAGCAAATAACCAGACGCAGGCGTGGAGCCCCTCAAGGCTCTTGATCCCATGATCCTGAGATCATGACCAAAGCCAAAAGCAAGGGTTGGATGCACAGCCGACTGAGCCACCCAGGCGCCACCATCAGTGACACATTCTAAATGCCTGAGCAAAACAGTGCCTCCAGCTCACGTGTGAGTCGAAGAGCATTGAAACCTGACCTGCTCCTCGAGTAACAGAACCCACTGCCATCCTGCGGGAGCTTCCAGGGTACTTTAGAAATATTTTCCCTCCAAAAAATTTCACGAGCTTACACTGAAAACATTCTAAGAAACTTCAACAACAGAAAAAGATAAAGGACTGTTTAGATATAAAATACTCAAATCGTTTTCATGTATTGTCTAAGCTGATGTTGATTAGCTCATGAGAATTACTCCGAAGCCGTGCCAGCACATAACAGGCTTTCTACATAGGAATAGTTGGAAAGAGAAAGAAAAACTACATACAGCTGTTCCAAGGCCGGGAAATATTGTGCAGCCCTGACAGCAGCTGTTTGCATGCCAAATAGTTCCAGCAATTTCTAATTAAATCCAGCTCTGCAGAAATTTTATGATCTGCATCACATGATTTCTGTCTGTATCTGGGAGGCTTTCTCTTCTCAGTTTTGAAAGCCCCTCCAGCAAAGCCTGCCTATTTTCTTCATCTTAAAAGACTAATTAATCCAGAGGAGAAATAGCATTTTATTCTCTGAGGTTAGAACACCCACACTACCCAACTTGTAAACAAGGAGTCCCGACTTCTTCACGCTAAGGAATGAGCACTGGGTTGAAAACCTGCTTGTGCGCCCGCTTCCTGCAGCCCCTCTGTAGAGTCTCCATAGCTACTAAATGAAGGACACACACATCTGTGCTTTTTCGACGTTCACTCATGACTCTCTAAGAACCCTAAATTAATTATCATAATGCATTGGCATAACACTTTGTAAAGCTCTTTCATGTATATTATCTCATTTGTAACTTATAACAACCACGCGAAATAGGCCAGGCAGTTATTAACATCACCATGTTACAAATTATTTAAGTCTCAAAGACTAAGGGATTCCTCGCAAGTGTTAAGGTCACAGGCGAGTCATTGTGAGGAAAGAACTGAGCAGTACTTTCCAGCCCAAGGCCTTTGCTTCTCCCACTTGGCCGACCACCTCCCTCACATCATCAGCTGGTTAGGCATATCAATCTGTTCCTAAATTCAAAAGTGCCATTTTACCCAAGAGTGTTTATTTATTTGGCAGGAAAATTATCTTATTTTTGGTAACCTTTAGTGATTACAATGAACATTTTTCCATCTCTCCACAGACTGTAACATGTAGATTAACTCTGCATGAGGCTGACGGAAATGGAAGCACGAGACAGATCTGAGTATTCATTAGTGAATAGTAAATATACTTAAAATTACGTATTCTTGCCTGAATTGTACAACATCCTCATCTCTCTGGGACACAATTCCCAGAAATCAACCACAATGTACATTTGCAAGATCCCTGAGACCAAAGACTAAAAAGAATTTATTTCGCACTGAACTAAAAATCTGGCCATGAATAGGCTTCCATTAAGGTAAACAAAATAACATCCTATGGTCCTTTTACACATGTATTCTATTATTCTGTTTCCATGTGATACCACATTCCTAGACTACTGGTAAGTGCCTGAGGGACCTGAGAACATTTTGTCCCATTATTAGTGAGATCAACCAACATGAAAATATTTAATGGGACCAAATTTGGTGGAAGTACTTGACTGCCACTTTACTTGATTATTTTTTGAGTTTATTAGTGAGAGCAATAATGCTAGTTTTTGCAATAGACAAACCCCCAAATCTGTGATGTAATACAAAAATGTCTACTTCTCATTCACACAAAGTGTGGTGGAGTTTGAGCAGCTCTGGCTGGTTGGTTCTGGGAATTCGATCCCAGAGATATGAAAAGCTTGTACAATTCAGGCAAGAATACTTCATTCTAACTACACTTAGTATTCTCACAAATAACTGATGCATTTGGTTGAACTGCTCTCAAAGGATCTTTTTAAGCACCAGACCTGGGAAGAGCAAACACCCCTTCCATGCACATTACACTGGCCAGTTTCATAGCTCTAACCCCATAGCAAAAGATTCTGAGGAATGTAGTCTTCTTGTATTCACATGAAAAGGCAATGCTATGGGAAACACAAACTAGCATCTCTGTCCACCCTAATAGACAAATTTTTATGCAACAAGGCTTTCTCTGCAACCGGATCATTCCAGAAGCACCAAATGTCTATTTTGGAAAAATAATCTAAAAATAGGAAATTTATGGTCCTCTCAACAAGAAAGATTACTAATTGGAAGATGTTTTTTTGTTGAAGACTACTCTCAAAGCCTGAAAGTGTCCTTCGGTGTGTGTGTGTGTAATCATTTCTATTATTTCTGCTGATGTGAAGCTAAGGTGTATAATTCAGATGCAGATGACTACCTTGTAATCACAATAGTCTAGGAAAGTCTGGAGTCCCACAAATAACTCAAGTTTGACATCATCCAAATGCATTAAATGGTCCAAGAAACTCTATCCCTTTTAGTGTTATTCACGCTCTTTTGTAGAATAGTGACAGTGAATACACTTGGGTTCCGACAGCATATGCAGTTCTATATCTTTCAATGCTTTTCTCAGGATTGAGCAGGAAAGTTTATCAGTGTGATCATGCCTGATTTTCTTTGTCCTTTAGTCCATTTTGATGCTTTTCTTTAGAGTCTATGCTGTCATCTCTCTATAAACTTTAGAACCAATGATCTCATGAATTTGGTTTCTCCAAATCTTAGGAAATCAAGCTGCACAGGTTAGTTCCTGACCTGATATAGTCAAATTATTTTTTAAAAATTATTCTTGATCTTGAAGAAGACACAGCCAGGACTAGCTGTCTGTGCTCTGTGTTATTCTTATTTCCATAAAAAATCCAGAGACCTAGAATAGTTTTATTAACCTCCCAGAACACATCTAAGAGAGAAGTATGGATAAAACATGGGACACTGAATTTCCAATCATATGTATTATACCATTTTGCAGTTTAGCTGTTTAACTTTTAAAATTTAGGCGCATTATGCTCTTTAAGAAGACAGTATACATTTAGAGTTTGAAGTAAATTAAATAAGGCCCATCAGTCCTCAACAGCTCTGTTCACATGTTTACTACACATATTTCTTTCCCCGAGAGTGGAACAATGTATTTGAACCTAATAGAAACAGAATTTTAGTTTCTTATAAAGCACTGTTCATACCATGTTGACACAGACAATATCAAATTTTCTCTAATCTCCAAAATGTTTCATATTCTGGGGCATGTAAGCATGTCAAGACACAATTTTCTGCCAATACCAGAGGGTTGAACATTTCATGTTCAATGTAGAATGAGTTCTCTATGAAGACAACACAGTGTACCATTGGGGATTTTGAATTTATCACAGACAAAATGAAAATGGTCACTAAAGTGGGTGTCTGCATCTGTTTCCCTACTTTCCAAAGAGTATCAGTTTTGGCTTAGAAAAATATACATTGGAAACCGAAGACTCTGTTAGGTCACTTAACCACTCATATATTTTCACATACTTTAGAGATTATTGTATATTTTAAAGAAATAAAGAGAACTCTCACAAGCAGCAGAAATAAAATTGATGTCCAAATTTCTTTTTCATGATTGTTCAGTTTGATTTAGAGTATATCAAGAATTAACACAGTAATATAAATGCAGGGCAGGGAAGTATTCTCTAAGCCATTTGCATGGAACACTTAATACTGTTATAACATCTTGAGTCATAGTAGTGTTCTACAGACTAGAGCTTGGGAAAGTTACAATGGGAACTGAAGCCCCCCTTTGGATTTTCTAGAACATATATCCGGGCTATGTCTATACAAGTGTTGAAGGACTTCAGCAATAAGTAGAAAAAATCAGAACCAGTCAGTTCAATGTGGAAGAGCTGTGTTGCCACAACAAAAATTTACTGAAGATACTACAATATGGTTATCATGTGCATGTAAAGGTAAGTACCTAATAATTATGAAAATCATCTAATGGAGACAAAAATCAAACTTTAAAAAGTAACAAAATGGTTATATGCAAAATAATGTCTCTCAGCTACACCTCCCATTTTTTCATTTTATAAATAACTGAAGAGTCTTCCATGTAAGTCAGGTATTAGACCAGTCACCAAGGGCACAGCAGTGAGCAGACACCTGAAATCCTTCCTACACAATGGTTTTAGAGACCCTTCGTAGTGTGATCTGAGCATCATTTTGTAAATTATTATTTTAATTAACATATAATGTATTATTTGCCCCAGGGGTCTGTGAATTGTCAGGCTTAAATATTTCACAGCACTCACCATTTCACATACCCTCCCCAATGTCCATAATCCAACCACCCTATCCATATCCCCCCATGCCCTTGCAACCCTCAGTTTGTTTTGTGAGATTAAGAGTCTCTTATGGTTTGTCTCCCTCTTGACCCCATCTTGTCCCACTGATGTATATCAGTCCTACTTGGGTTTACCACAATAGAGAGGCAATGTAGATAACCACAATAGGAAAATACAAGAAATATGTTAAAACTGAACATTTCCTACTAAAAAGCTACAGATAGAATTCAGTATGTGATGATTAAATACTTTATTCTCAAATCTTTTTACATATAAGTGTGGTACTTTCTTAAGCAATTACTGCAGTTAGAGCCAACAATGACATTTTTATCTCAAGTTTCTGTTGAGTTTACAAAACAACTTTTTGCAGGTTTCCTCTAGACACTTTCCATCCCAAGAAACCACGAGGTTATTATGCTTAGGAAATGTCACAGTATCCCCCCACACACACTATAAAGGAACTGCATTACTATATTATCTCCAGGCAGAGTCGAGCATTTTCCAAACAAAACATGAGCTAATCTAAAAGTCTTTATTCAATATGTAAACTTTCCATGTTTTCCAGGCTTGCCAGGTTAAAGATGGGGCCAAGAAGATTATAACATTAATGGAATGTAACTTACTTTTGTAATGTAGGAAACTGCCATCCTTTTCATCAAGCCTAAGGGTGGGGTGTGGTGGGGGAAAAGGATGAAGTTAGATTGAGCTCTCCTTTTTCCTTCTAGTTTGTACCACTCCCTTTTGTCCATTCTACATTTCAGTCTTTGGTACCAAGGAATGGAGGGGGAGCAGAGTGCAGCAGTGGTAAGGGAGAGAGAAGTCTGCTTGCATCTGGAGTGTACAACACGTCTCTTGTTGTCTCTTGTACAACATGTGAGCATGTGCAAGATTGCCTGCATGTGCACGTGCCAAGGCAAGGTGGAGACAGAAAAGAGAAAGAACTTTAGAAGAGGAAAGGTGACATAGCCTTTCTTCTTACCTCCACTAATGTCTTCATTTATAGTGAAAACTAATAGTTCATAGTCTGCTGACCCCTGACCATGTGTCTCCATCTGTGTGTTTGCCTTACTGGTTCAGTGACTGATGCTCCCTTGACCAAACTCACATGACACCTGTTTTCTGTTATAGGACCTCTACCATCCTCTGTATTCTACTCTCCCCTCCCGTGGTAGAGGTTGCAACCTAGTGGTTCTTGGACCAATTCTGGTATGCAGATGGTTGGTTTTTTTTTTTTTTTTTTTTGGTGGGGGGAAGATTGGGGGTTTGTCTTTTCTTTCCCTCTTAAATGTAGACCAAAATAAAATTCAGGATATTTTATATAATGTCCAAGATTTTGGCTCCTTTTAAAGAACTGGAACATCTCATAAACCTGGCCTCGATATTTCTATAAGGTACAACCTGCTGGGCCTGAAGAGCCTGGGAGCTCCAATTCCAACTAAATCCCACCACTCATGTAACATCTGCAGATGTGCTTAAAGTAGGCCAGCTTCACTCATGTAAACCACCTGCTTGACCCCTGGAGGCACGAACCACTCATCTCAGTGGAAACTGAAACTCAGCATATACAGATGACCTAATCAAGATAATTCCTCCATCCCTGCTGACTTAGGTTCTCTTCAAAGCTCATCCAGCCGGAATGCTCTGTTCCTATGTCCCCAGCAGTCTCTGGCCCTCAACCCATCAAATATTTCTTCTTTACTGTTTCTTCACCATTTTCCTCATCACTGATTCTCTTGTATCCACACGGAAGATCATTTTAACCATCACAAAGGGAAGGGAAAGCATAATCCTTTACATTTTGTCTCACTCAAGCTATTTCCCTTCCCTTTAGGGAAAAAAAAAAAAAAAAGGCGTGCAAGAAAAAGTGTTCCTTGTTCTTTGCACTGCTTCACCCACCATTCACTTTTCAAATAACTATAACGTAGCCCCAGAGGACTTGGAAACTACATGCATTAACATCATCATCGGCCTCCTATCTCCCAACCCCACAATCTTCATTCCTCATATATTAACCCTCCTGTAGCACCGGCCACTGATGACTACTGACTCTATCTGGAAACTCTGTTCTTTCCTAGTTTCCATAACAGGACTGTCTCTGTGTTTTCATTTTCATTTTCAAATTCTCACAGCCCAACGTCATTGAAGATTGAAAACATTTTTCTTTTTTTTGAACATAAAATGCTAAGTGCTTTGTAGCCTTCAAACATTATATCCCTAATTCTTTCAATTCCCCGTTGAGTCAGACCTAATAATACCACACCCATATTTCAGGTGATAAAATATCCTTAGAGAGGTTGAATATGTTTTACAGGGTCATTCATCTGACAGAAACAGAGCTGGAACTCAAATCCTGGTCTTTCTTACAATAAACTCCCTGCTCTTAAGTATTTCTTTGCCCTGCCTCCCCTTTCTCAAGCTTCTTGGTGAGTCCTAGGTTCACACTTCAATTTTTTTCCTCATTGTATACATTTCCATGTGCAATTCCCATGATGTCCAAGGGTTCACCAATACCTCTCTTGTTGATGTTCTCAAATAATGGGCCTCTCCTTCAGGTCTTCCCTCCAAGGATTGAATCCATTTATTAGGCCCATGTTCTGTATTTAGTTTCATCTTAACATGTATAATGGTTTCCTTCAGCTTCCATATGACCATTTTCTTATGAGGCAATAAAATCCTTGAGAGATCCATGTCTTCACTTCTCACATTCCCTCTGCCCAATCCAGTGCCTGGTCCATAGGTGTTTAATGAGTGTTAAACAACGAGTGAATGAAAGGACATCCAACAGCTGTCTAAACATCTCAACTTAGAACATCCACAATCCCCTCCCTTACCTTGTCTGCATTTCCAACTCAGTATGTTTCAAACTTTACTCTTGACTCCTCCAATTCTGTCACTGTCTTATATATTCTCTTAGAGTTTGCTACTAATATCCACTCACTCATTTTAAGCCAAAATCCTGAATATCAACCAGTTTCTTGTCTTTCTCTTTATAATTCATTAAAATATCTAGTTAATTTTCCTCCCAAATTTATCTCCAATCCACCACCCACTCCCAGACATATTCATGGTGTAGGCTTTATCATCCCATTTAGGACAATTGCAATGGCTTATGCACTGGCTTCCCAGCTTCTTCCAGTCCATTCTGCATGATGTTACAGGATCATTCACTTTCTCTTTCTCTTTCAGTTTCTGTGCACTCTGTTGTTTACCCTCCTCAAAGTTTTTTACTCTCCTCATGTCCCACACAATAAAGCACACCTCCTTAATTAGGCATGTAATGTTCTCTATGATCTGACCTTTGCTTATTTGTCCATCCATCCATCCATCACACTTCTTGTACATTGCATTTGGCTGTTGTGAGCCAACCGTGGTTCTTGGCTCCTCCCCTTCCTCCTGGAACTCTCTCGCTTTTTATCCTCCTAGAAGATGTTTCATGTTTTAAAAAGTCGCGGTTCAGGATGGCGTCCTCTGAGCAGCCCTTCTTATTTTCTGGCACAGATTTAGGTACTCTTTATAACTGCTCTTTCACCATTGTACATACATTTCCATTTTAGTGATGATCATACTGTAAAGTAATGATTTCTTTGCCTATTTCTTAATGAGATTGGTAGAGTGCTAAATGTTAATTTTCTGTAAGTATGCAGTTTTATGATGAACTTATTCTCATTAATTGTTACTATAATTATGTGGTATCGGTAGTGATCCGTTTCTTATTTGGAGAGATAATAAAATTGATGAAATTCATAGAAGCAAGTACTGGAACCCAGATCTTGTGGTCCTTAATCTCATATACTTTTCATCAGATCATGCCATATATATTTTTTTAATGTCACACCATGTGTGAAGCAGTAAGTAATCAGACTAGTGTTACATCTTAAACATTAAGATATGTGGAGAGGATATGTGTGTGTGTGTGTGTGTGTGTGTGTGTGTGTATACATATTTACATATAAAGCTAGTGGAGAATTTATTTATCATCACTTTCACCCATGCAAACAGCAGTCCACAGAGTAAACTTGATTGATTGACAACATGCATTCCACTGTATATAATTACAAGTTGTGTGATTATTGTCAAGTAAGTGACATTGTAGCTTTAGAACAGAAAGAAAACGCATTAAATTGCTACTGAATCAATCTCAATCTCTCTCTTCATTGTAAGGTTATATACATGTATTAGAACAAAGGTAATGGAAGGCACCTTGCCTTTTTTCTCAAGAGAACCATCTGGCATGATTAAAAAAAAGAGAGAGAAAGAGAGAAAGAAAGAGTGCAAAAGAAACAGAGGTTTTATTCAAAAGCATACTCTTTCAGTTAATCTTTATATTTCCTCATCGAATTTTGTTGTTTGCTTTTATGTTGATTGGATGTTTTTTTCTTAGCCCATGGTTCCCTGTACCCAAGTCTTCATTATTATTTTTTTTCATGAGGTTGAGATGAGTAGGGACGATTTAAGATTTAAATATGTTAGTTTCCTCTACTGGAAAGGCTGAAAATACTCAGCTTTTCATGGCTACTAGCAGAAATAACCATGTGACATTGTTCTGGACAATTGCATGTTCATGAAGTCAGTGGAGGGAACTTCCAAGAAAGATTTTAAAAAGGAAAAGACTTTGTAGCTACGGCCCATTTTCCCTCTTCATCTTCTTCCTTTCCCGTTTTGCTCTTTGCTCTGGGGCACAGCTACCATCTCACAACAACAAAAACAAATGCTTCTTAAAACAATGGCAAAGTAAAGAGGTAGAAGGAGCCTTGGCTCTTGGTGACATGTAAACAGCTACTAATCAACCCTGTATTCATCTAGCTAAAATGTATTATCACATGAAGAAGTTGGTTTTCTATTCTTGAAGATGAGGTCATTCCTGATACAAATGTCTTAGGCAAGAAGCACTCTTCAACTCAACTGAGAGGATGTGTTTCAGGACCCATCACAAAAGCATCAACTTTAAACTACTCTGAAAAATAAAGTAGTAGAACTAGAAGAACCCAAAGAGTCAATGAAACCACTTTATTTTAACATTTAGGAAATTAGAACTTAGAATGGCTTAGGAATTTGTTCAAGATCCTTCTGCTGTTGAAGCTTGACTTAGGATAAGGGCCTGGTATCCTGAATTCTGCTCTGGACGCTTCATTGTCTCTCTGAAGTTGAAGAGAACATTTACATGTGAGACCCCTGAAATCCTAATTAAAGCCTTGCACAGACTTGTCAGCAGCATACTTTGACAGATTCAAGGTTGCAAAGTAGATGTTAAGGAACTTCAGGAGAAAAATTAGAGTTATTAAGGGGTGAAAAATAAGCCACATGAGAAAAATTGCAAGTGATCTCAATATTTTAAAGCCAATGAAAGAAAGAGGCAGAATTTAATCATCTAAAGTAGAAAATAAGCTTATTAGAACTTGGGTGTCCTCTTTTGTTTACTTTGCCATTCATGGTACCTACAACAATTCCAGGCATGTACATCATGTTCTATAATTTGCTAATTAAATGAAATAATTAATAAAGGAATGGTGAATAATCATATCTAATTCTCATAAAACTAAGGAAATGATCTTTTTTAACATATTAAAGATTTAAGCTAGTTATAAAAGAAGACATTTACAGCCGTGAGTGATTACATATGTTGATCATGAGAAGATCATAGGAAAGAGAAAGGGAAGATTAATTACTAAGGAACAATAATTAGGCCACTGATTTCTCAATAATAGCAATGGAAGTTAGAACAAAGTGGATTGATATCTAAAATGTTGTGAACAAATAACCATTAACTGAGAATTTCATCCATGAATAACCTATCATTCAAGAATGAAGACAAAAATAAAGATATTTTCAAGTGAAAAAACAAAAACAAAAGAATATACCATTGTATACAGTGCAGTCAAATAAATACATCAGTAACAAATAATATTATCTCCAGAGGGAAGGTGGAGACCTGCTAAGGCGAAGAGAGAAAAGAAAATGACAAACATATGGTTAGATCTAAAAAAATACTGATGATTGCAAACAATAATAACATTTGATCTTAGAAATTTTAAGAGATTGAAATAATTTATTGGGTAAAAACAACTTTTAAGAGACTTGGTTAGTTTAAAATTGTTCTAACTTCCTTCCATTATGTGGGAAGAAAATAAAGATAATGATTAACTTGAGACTGTGTTAAATCAATTATTCATGTTAGTATTTTAAGGTAACCACTAAGATGATATAAATTATATAATACAGCATATAACCTCTAGGAAAATATGGAGAAATAATGAATTAAAAAATAAATCAATTGAAAAGGCAAGAAAAGAGAAAAACAAAATGTATGTGTTTTAATAGACAAACTTAATACATAAGGACACAGACAGTTGAGGTCAAGGCATAGGAAAAAGATACATCAGGCAAAACCGAGGAAAAGAAAATCAGTTTGCTATATTAGTAAAAGACTAAATAGACTTGATGCCAAAAAACACAATTAGGGAGAAAGAGTGACCACAAAGACATAATGTGAATATACATATATTATTGTATGTACTTAATTACCTAAGCTCAAGAAATATACAAAAACTGAGAAACTCACATGGGTAGATGGTACCAGCTAGATGGGAGACTTAAACAGATGTCTCAGCAATTAGTAGATAAAACAGATAAAACTGAATACAGATATAGAGGAATGGAACAATAATATAAGGAAACAGCAGAAAAAAGAAAATACTTGAACAAAAATGTAGCCCTTATTCGAGAATGCACATACTTCTTAAGCACACATGGAACTTTCATGAAAACTGACCACATACTCAGCCATAAATCAATGCTAATGAATGTAAACTTCTCACTGATCACATTCTTAGACAATGATGAAATTAAATTGGAAATTAACATGAGACATAAAATTAATATAACTCTACCTCCATGCTTGAAAAACTTAACAACACAATACCGAATGACTCATGACTCAAAAATATTATAATGGAAGTGTTAAGATATGTAAAACACTGTAATATGATTATATAACACAAAACACTTGTGGGATAGACCTAAGCTGTTAAGTAAAATGTAAATTCTTAAATGCTGATATTTGATTTAGAAAAAAAAAAATCTGAAGGGCACCTGGGTGGTTCAGTTGGTTAAGGGTCCTGGGATTGAGCCCCATGTTGGGCTTCTTACTCAATAGGGAGTCTGCTTCTTTCTTTCCCTCTGCCTCTCTCCCTTGCTTGTGCGCTCACTTTCTCTCAGATAAATAAAATCTGTAGTAAGAAGTTAAGCATTCAAAACTTGGAGATGTTAGAAAACAGAATGAATCCAAGGAACTTAGAAGGAAAGAAGGACTAAAGATAGGAGAAATCTTTTAAATAAAAAAATCAAGGGCGCCTGGGTGGCTCAAGTGGGTTAAGCCACTGCCTTCGGCTCAGGTCATGATCTCAGGGTCCTGGGATCGAGTCCCGCATTGGGCTCTCTGCTCAGCGGGGAGCCTGCGTCCTCCTCTCTCTCTGCCTGCCGCTCTGCCTACTTGTGATCTCTCTCTGTCAAATAAATAAATAAAATCTTTAAAAATAAATAAATAAATAAAAAGTCAAGGGGCGCCTGGGTGGCTCAGTGGGTTAAGCCTCTGCCTTTGGCTAAGGCCATGATCCCAGGGTCCTGGGATCAAGCCCCACATGGGGTTCTCTGCTCAGTGGGGAGCCTGCTTCCCTCTCTCTCTGCCTGCCTCTCCGCTTACTTGTGATCTATGTCTATCAAATGAATAAATAAAATCTTAAAAAAAAAATCAATAGAGACAATCAATAAGGCCATAGGTTCTCTGAAAAGACTAAGAAAATAGTAAAATTTCTGGTAAGATTCACAAAATAAAGAGAAGTTACAAATAAATAGTTCAAATAAAAGGTGGCAGATAGATACTATAGAGTGTCGTTTATATATATTGGTTTATATATTTGAATACTTGAATAAAAATATACAAATTGGAAAACATAACTTATCAAAACTGAATCAAGAAAAAAAGAAAACCTGAGTGACTTTAGCATGTTTAAATAAATTAAATCTATAGTAAGAAATATACCCATCAGAATACTGCCAGGCCCAGAAGAAAGCAAGTTCTGTCAAACATTCAACAAGGAAACAATCCGATTTAAAAACAAAACAAAACCTCTTGCAAAGAACAAAAAATTAGAGAATGCTCCTCTTATTCAGTGAGGTTTATATCACGTTGACACCAAAACTAGATAAGAAAAGCATAGGGGTAGCCTCGGTAACTCAGGGGGTTAAGCCACTGACTCTTGATTTTGGCTTAGGTCATGAGCTCAGGGTCATGAGATCGAGCCCCCCAACCTGTTCCCCAATGGACATACAGCCTGCTTAAGATTCTCTCTTTCCCTCTCTTTCTCCCCCTCTCCCTTGTCTCTTCCCACAGGCCCATGCTTGCTTTCCGCTCCCCAAAAAACCCCATCAGCTACAAAATTACAGACTGAGTCAAAATTATGAACACAATATCGGAGCTATATCAACTACAAGTTATACATGAATAGTGTTACTCTGTAACACAAACCAAGAGGCAGAAAAGCAGGGAAGCCCGCAGCCAAGGCTGTCCCCTGTGCCTGGGTGTGGGGCAAAGGGGTACTTGTAGCAGGAAGGCTAGTGAGCAGAACTTGGAGTATTAAACAAACAAACAAACAAAACTTGCCTTCAGGACACATGCATAGCCAGGGTACATATAGAAACTAAAATTAAAAAGTGATCTTTATAATATATTTGAAGATAGTAATTGCTATGAAAAATCAAGCAGGAAATTTATATAGCCTTCTGGACATAAGGAAGAACAGCCCCAAAGATCCTGAGGTAATAGCATACCCTTGTGTTTTTAATGACAGCAAGGAAGCAAGTGTGACCAGTGCAGAGAGGGTGCTGCTAAAAATAAGTAGGAGATAAGATCAGTAAAGGGTAGAGTCATGGAAGCCCTTGAGGGACCTGAAGGTCCTTGGCTTTTATTTGGAGCGAGGTTTCCATATAAACTACTGTTAATCAGTTGTTCTTTGTCTGCCCAATGGCATTTCAATCTACAGTTTATTTCTCCTTTCTTTTAGGGGAAAGTTTCCTGTATTAAAGCTCTATATGCTTTTCCCCCCCTGTTCCTTTGGTTCAGATCCCTAATTAAAGAAAACAATTATTCTTGTATTAATACAAATCCATAAGATTTTATTGATTATCTTTTTTTTTTTTTTTTCCAATGCTCTGGATGACTGTTGGTCTGGCTGTTGCTTAAACCTATGCAGAGCCATCCCGGGCTACCACTATCAAAAATTTTTACCACAAAGTTACATATTTTTTCTGGTTTGTCTGCTACTAATAAATCCTGGCTGGTTTTTTTTTTTTAACCTTTTAAGATTTATTTTTACAGACATTGTGAAAATATTTGTGATTCTGAATTATTTTGCCAGCTTTGCCCAGATATTTCTTCTTAATTAATTTTTACCAAAAATACTTAGCCCAGGAATAACACAGATATCCTGCCAAATAACTAGCATGCATATTATTAGATAATCCCGTGATTATTAAAGATGGGACCTTCACAATTATATTTACTACCACTACCATGATAGCAGAATTTGAGTGATAAGGAATATAGGAATCCTTCCAAATGCCTTGAAGCCAGAAGAGGGAGGAATCATGTTCTCCCAGAAGTCTGCATCTTTCCTACTTTTTCAGAAGAAGCTGTTACGCTCAGGACCAAGGATGTGCATTTTCTAGGCTCCTGTAATTCACCAAAGAGTTAGCTAACTATTTAGCTGATAGACTCTACCGCCATCTTCTCTCTCTTCCTCAATTGTAGTGTCTTGACACCCAAAAGACATTTGTCGTGACAATAGTTCTCATTTCCAGTGTAATATGTGTCTAGTATAATATGACAACAGCCATTGTCTATCGAACTCAGCTAGTTGATGGCCTCTAAGACTCTTTGTTTAGTCTGTTGCTTAGTTTCTCAAAGATTTCTCTGAGCAGTTTATGAGAAGAGACAAAATAGGAATGTTTAGCAGGCTGCCTCGAAGCAAAGAGGTGTTTATTAAATTTAATTTATTACATATTATTTCTCAACATCACTCTAAAACATTGAAGTCTTTTCCATAGGGTTTTGGACTGCATCTCCATTTGTCAGCCCTCTTGGTTAATAAGGAGTCTCTAGGTGTCTTGTTCCGAGCACGTTCATCTTGATTGTGAGTCAGCTGAACTTACGTTATTTGGTGAATGTCTACCAAGTGTTCTTGGCATCATTGGGCATCTTTCCATGATAAGTGCTGCAAAATGGGCAATTTCCTATTCAGAAATATACTTCAAGAACTCCAATTCTACGTGCTCAACATAGCTTCAAGTTATATGCTAAGTGACAGGGCTAACACCTCTCCACAGCACATCTGACAGCGGGCTGGGTGGAGATCAGAAGTGCGAATCACACTAGGTTCCAGGGAGCTCTGGACTGTTCATTCAAGGTGGAAGGATTTGCTTCTCTGGTAAGCAGTAGAAGGATCCTCTGTGGATTAAGACCTTTAGTTTCTCTTAAAGGATGAATGGATATTACAAGTCCCAAGGATTCAATAAAACCTTTATAGCTTTCGTATAGCAGAGTGTCCATCAGCCAATTCTGTGATTTTACTGTGTTTGTCTTTTGCAGAAATCCATGTGAAACCTCAAATGTTCCTTTTACGAGTTCTTTTGTTACACACATATGTTTCTGGTTAAATTAGTGGTGGTTAAATCTGGAAAAGATATCTGTAATTAGAGTCTGATTTTTGAAGTTCAAGAAAAGGGGGGTTAGCACATTTTCTATCAACTTTTCTCACAAACAACTTGCTCTACCTTCAAGGACAGTGTCTCAACGCAACTGCTCCCAGGATCCTCCAGAAGACAAATTTATACTTACTGCCATATTTTTAGAAAAAGAGGAGACTTCTAGCTGGGTTTCCCTCCTCAAAATTCAAGTGTATACTCTATGTAATAATTCATATCACTTTTATGGTGTGTTAGCTTCCAAAAAGCCACACACATAACCAAATGTGATCCTCAAACCAGTAATTTCACTCATGAAGGATAAGTATTATAATTATTTTCCTCATTTATTTTAAAAGAAAGAGAACTAGAAAAAATATGCCTTTTGTCCAACCAAGAGAGAGAAAATGAAAAACCACCTCTTTATGTAGAAAACTACATACCATGGGGGCCTGCATTGTTCTTTTGTCCAAGTAAAGAACCCAGCTGCTTTATAGGCTGTGCCACATACTTATCCACCGAGAAGGAAGGTGATAAAGAAGAAGGAGAATAGAGGGAAATCCTTTGTCAAGTCGAAAAGAGTCTTGCCACAGTTTCTTCTCAGATTCCCAAACTAACCATCCTGCCATTTCTTCCCATCACCATAGCTCACCTAAGATTGATGAAGGAGTAAATGGATATCTTAAGTCATAAGCAAAAATAAAAAGTATTATTTCCTACTTTTTTACCCTCAGTATGCCCTTTACATTTAATTCCTCAATTGCAAAGTAATATTTGAATAATAAAAAATTAAATACACCCATGGGAACATTTTATTCTATGATTATATTTCCAAAAGTTAAACATGGCTATTGAAAACACTGACACCACTTTTTTAAAAAATATGCAAAGTTGGGATCTGGTTGCCATTTTTATGAAATTAAATCAAAATTTTAAAGCAAATGGAATATTACTCTATTGGATTTATGCTGTAAGCTGAGATGAGCTATGAGGATAATAAAAATTCACACTAGGATAAATAAAAAATCCTAGAAAAATTCTCAAAGCAAAGCTTTCAGAAATCCCCTAAGATGTCAGAGTTGTTTTTCTGATGAAATGTGGGACCTATTTAAGGACCTAATTTCATATTTCTTTTTAGTAGTAGTAGTAGTAGTAGTAGTAGTGTGTGTGTGTGTATGGTTTAAAGGAGAATTTCTCAGTCTCATCACTATTGGCATTTGGGATGGATAATTCTTTGTTGTAGGATGTTGAGCAGTGTCCCCAGTCTCTACACACTGAATGTCATAACACTACCCCCCTTCAAAACCCATAATTATGACAATAAAAAATGCTTTCAGATATTACCAATGTCCCCCTGGAGACAAAAGTCATATCCAGTTGAGATCACTGGCTTAAAGAATATAAAAATACAGTAGTTCTAATATTCACTAATTCTAGTAATCTAATATAGAGTTAAGTATTCAATTCACACAACTATTAAATGAACCCCTGATAAATTCTAGGTGGTATAGGGCTTATAATGATGAGTACAACATTGTGTACAGTCCTAAGAACATACAACTGAATAGGCAAGAAGAATCAAGTATATAAACAATAGTAACAAATGCAAAATATGGTAAATGACATAAACATACTTTTTCTGCCACTCCACAAAAATAAAATAACTGTTCCTTCCTAGAAAGAGAGTTGACCGGGGGCGCCTGGGTGGCTCAGTGGGTTAAGCCGCTGCCTTCGACTCAGGTCATGATCTCAGGGTCCTGGGATTGAGTCCCGCATCGGGCTCTCTGCTCAGCTGGGAGCCTGCTTCCTCCTCTCTCTCTCTCTGCCTGCCTCTCTGCCTACTTGTGATCTCTCTCTGTCAAATAAATAAATAAAATCTTTAAAAAGAAAAAAAAGAAAGAAAGAGAGTTGACCATATAAAGAAAAGTTGTCAAGGGCAGTAAACAATAGTCTATTTACAAAAGGCTGTGATCTATGAAATACATGCTCACGCTTTTTTCCCTATTTATTCCTCACACACTTATTAGGTGATTAAATCTCTTTTAAAGAAAATTTATTACTTGTAGAGCATAAGGAATAACATGGAGGACATTGGGAGAAGGAGAGGAAAAGTGAGTTGGGGGAAATTGGAGGGGGAGATGAAGCATGAAAGACTGTGGACTCTGAGAAACAAACAGGACTTTGGAGGGGAGGGGTGGGGGGTTGGGTGAACCTGGTGGTGGGTGTTAAGGAGGACACATATTGTATGGAGCACTGGGTATGGTCCATAAACAATGAATCTTGGAACACTGAAAAAAAAATAAATTGAAAAAAAAAAAGCTATTTGTCTCATTCATGCTCACACAGTAGGTAAGTGGTCAAGCCAGGAATCTGAGTGTAAATCCCGTCTTCCTGTGGTTATGAATGAGATACCTCAGCATCTTCTATAGTGTTATAAAGAGGTATGGACCAACAACTTCGGAATGAAAGAAGATTGAGAGAAGGCAATACCAAGCCACCAAGGGTCTTATTGGACAGGTAGGTTTTAATCAGACTGAGAAAAGTGAGGTCTTTCCAAGTGAATGAACTGGCAAGGAGTTAAAAATAATCTTGGCATGATGCCTGATGAAGAGGAAGAGCTTGTAGAAGACAAAGTTAGCCAAGTAGACTGGAGTCAGAGCTGAAAGTTCTTGCATGACAATCTAAAAGTTTTTACTTCATGTTATATATAACATTTTTAGGTGACTGAAAGCCACTCAGATCTTCAAGCATGACAGCGATACCATTTCCCTTCTAAAAAGTAAGGCTATTACCAGTTTGGAGGAGGTTTGGGGAAGAAAGAAGCTAGGGAGACAGGCATGTGTAAGAGACAATTTCATTGTCCTGATGTCAGGTGGTGAGTGGTCATGAGGATAAGAGAAAATGGACCCGGAAGCCATTTAAGAAGCAGACCTGACAAGGGATTTCGGGGAACAATGAGCATGGAGAATGAAGGTATGAAAGAAGAAATTAAGGGGCACCTGGGTGGTACAGTTAGTTGAGTGACTGACTCTTGGTTTCAACTCAGGTCATAATCTCAGGATCTTGGGATCAAGCTGCACACAGGGCTCTGTGCTGGGCATGGAGCCTGCTTGAGATTTTTCTCTCTCCCTCTCCCTCCCCACCCCACCCCGCATTTGTGTGCTCTTTTTATCTCTGTAAATGAAGAAAAAGAAGGAGGAGGAGGAGGAGGAAGATATGAAGACAACATGATCCCATTTTCCAGGGCAGTAGAAGTATGAGGACAAACACATTTGGAGAGAGCAGATGGAGGGGCAAGGAAAAACGAGTTAGAAACTTTCGGGTAGAAGGTGCTGAGGGATAAGCAAGTGGGGTCTCAGAATGTGTCATTGGATTATCACTTCCTCTTGTCTCTCCTCCAAGCTTTGCCAATAAGAGCTAGGTTTCTTCTGTAAAATCGCTTTACTTTTCTGCAACACTGCTGCTGAATCTTTGGAACAGCAGCAGTCCAGAGCCCGGAACTTTCTCCATTGTTTGCTTCCTCCGGAAGGTTGCAGGAGGGAGCAGGAAGAAATAAAAGGAAAAAAAAAGAAAAAGAAAAAGCTGAAAAGCCACTTTCTCTTTGACCTGCCATGAATGGATAGGCACATGTTCAAAGTTTAAAACTATTTAGCCACTAAGATCTATCTTAGAGGGAAATAAAATACAAACCTTTTGAAAAACCTCTTTCTGGTTTGTGTTAAGGTTTTTTTTTTTTCTCTTCCCCCAGAATTAATGTGTTGGTAGAAAAGTGAAAGCAGAAGTCAGACGATAATGGATGGAGAGTGAACAGAGGATGAGGAAGCAGACAGTTTTGAGGAGTTTGTGAGTGGAAGAATGGAGTAAGAATATAAGCCAGTAGCTATAAAGTGTGGGGGAGTAGATGAGGTGCGTGCTCATTAAGGCAAGGAGAAAAAGTGGCAGAATGACATAAATGGTCATGCCAAAAAAAAGAAAGAAAGAAAGAAAGGAAAAGAAACTTCTTAGAAACAGAAGCATCTCTAACACAGTTCAAAGCTCCGAGTTCAGAATGTACCCCTGTCAGACCACACTGACAACTCTGACCCAGTTCTTATTTAACTAACTTTACTAAATTTGTTGACCTATGTGGATGATTTTCTCCTGCTTTGGACTATATCCCACAGTCAAAAGACTGGCCACCTCCTATTTTCTCGATCGAGCATTCACAAAAGAAAATACTTAAGTATTTTGTCCTGTCTACATTACCAAGTTTAAGCCTTTTGGATTGAGATCTACTTTGTAGAAATAAAATAAATAAAATCCCTGGGCCACTCTAAGTTCTCCAAAGAATTGCTTTTCCTAGGATGTGTCAATCGAGTGGCTTTTTAAAATGGATTTCAACAACCTTCTCCAAAAAACTATATAGATGATCTCTTTGCCAAGTCACAATCAGCACAGTGTTGAGGAAATAAGTAGCTTTATCTTATGAAATTAAAAAAAAAAAATCTTTCTTTGAGGAATAATAGAAACTGGGCCCAAGAGTGAAGGAAATATGCAGATTCAACAAATCCACTGAGAATGGTAGGGCTCAGTTTTCTCTGCTTACTCATTCACAGATTCCCTAATTTGCTCAATCTTTGTGTTTGGGTTTATCTGTGGGGTTACCTACAATATTCATAAAGCACATCACTGATGTTTATGAGAGAAAGAGAGAGAGAGATTTGTTTTCCCTTCTATTGTACCATCAACTTGCCTCCAAGTCTCAAAATTTAAAACTTTATTTACCCATTGTGTGCTATATTTTTCTATTCATGTAACATAGAAGATTAAAGACGGAACCTGTGGGAAATGAGAAAATTAATCTTACTTGAAAAACAGTGAATTAAAAAAACACTGCTGAGCATTTGTAATGTGCAAAAACCTGTCCAGAACAATGAAACAAAAGCAGACAGAACTGAACTCTTGAGAGATGTGGGTAATGTAATGAAAATAGCTGAAAATCGATGGAGGGTGGAAACAGAAGAATCATACAGAGCTTAACCTTCTGTCAAAACATGCTAAATTCAGTATGTCCCAACAACAAGCCTACGGGACAGCAGTTTATGGTCTATTGCCTTTTAACAGTTTATCGTGTGGAGTGCATTCAACAAGCACCAGCTGACTCCCCACCAAACATACTCCAGTTGCTTTGGGGGATTCAAAATAAGAATATGGCAGAGGGGGAGGGGATGCCTTCGAAGATCTTCCATGCGGGTTGCACACACTTTAGGATCATCTGAATTGCTGGGCTAGTTCTTCTGGCATTAAGTGAGTGTTTCAAACCCTTTTATGTTATTCATATAGGTATTACAGAAAATCGTTCATCAGCAAACTCACAACATAGTGGGGTCTTCAACAGGAGGGATGAGATGGTGTTTGTTCTGTCCAAGGGCATATTTGATGAATATATGAAAATTAAATGAATGAAGGAATAATTGAATAAACATCATATAAAAGTATTGAAGGGAATCAAAGATCATTCAAAAATTGAAACTAGATATAAATTGACTTCAAAAAACCAAATGACCCAGGGGCATCTAGGTGGCTCAGTTGGTGAAGTGTCTGCCTTTGGCTTGGGTCAGGGTCTCAGGGTCCTGAGGTTGAGCCCTGCATCGGGCTCCCTGGTCAGCAGGTATTCTGCTTCTCCCTTTCCCTCTGCCCTACCCCTCCGAGCTTATGCTCTCTCTACATGTCTCTCAAATAAATAAAATCTTTAAAAATATAAAACACCTAAACAACCCAATTAAAAAATGGACAGAGATCCCAGATAGATATTTGTCCAAAGAAGACAGATGCCCTACAGACATATGAAAGTATGCTGAACATCACTAATCATCAGGAAGTCAGATCAAAACAACAATGAGATATCACTTTATACCTATCAAAATGGCTAAAATAAAAAAGACAAGAAATACTAAGTGTTGGTGAGGATGTAAAGGAAAAGGAATCCTCACACACTGTTGGTGGGAGTGCAAATTTGTACAAGTGCTGTGGAAAACATAGAAGTTCCTCAACAAATTAAAAATAGAAATACCATATATACCATATGATCCTGCAATTCCACTACTCAGTTTCCTGAAAACACTAATCCAAAGGACATTTGCACCTTATGTTTATTGCAGCATTATTTGCAATAACCAAGATGTGGAAACAACCTAGAATTCTACACACAGGTGAATGGATAAGGAAGAAGTGGTGTGTGTGTCTGGGATATTATGCAGTCATAAAAAAAAAAAAAAGATGAGGTCATGTCATTTACAACAACGTGGATGGACCTAGAGGATATTATGCTAAGTGAAATAACTCAGACTGAATGAGACAAATATCAAGTGATTTCACTCATATGTAGACTCTATTAAAAAAAAAAAAGAAAACAACAAGTATATAAACAGAAAGCAGAATCAGACCTGTAAATACAGAGAACAAACTGGTGATTGCTGGGGGTGGGGTGGTGAGGGGCTTGGTAAAATGGGTACAGAAGAGTGGGAGATATAGGCTCCCAGTTATGGAATGAATAAGCCCTGTGAATAAAAGGCACAGAACAGTATAGTCAATGATACTGTGGTAAGGTGACAGATGGTAACTACACTTGTGTGAGCATAGAATAAGTTTAATTTTTAAAAAGGATTTTAATTATTTATTTGAAAGAGAGAGTGTGTATACACAGAGAAAGACGCAGACTCCCTGCTGAGCAGAGAGCCCAATGTGGGACTTGATCCCTGAGATCCTGACCTGAGACAAAGGCAGATACTTAAACAACTGAGCCACCCAGGTACCCATAGAATGTTTAAACTTGTGGGATCACTATGTTGTGCACCTGAAACTAATGTAATATTCTGTGCTAACTGGGCTCAAATTAAAAAAAATTTTTTTTAACTAGTATTAGAAATTCTAAGCCTGAAATTAATAATTAAGCATTTTTTAAATTACAGCTGGGGAAAAAAAAAACTGAAATTAGCTGGGTAAATAAAATCTTGCTACTAATAAACTTTCCTTAAGCCAAATAATACATGTTTAACAAGTAACTTTACATGCATTCTTCTTTCCATATTATATTAGGTAACCATCTAGAGGGTCCCCAGCAACCCTTAGCACACATTTGTGTGTATGTATGAATGTCCAGAATTGCAAAATCAACAGAGCTGTAGATGTGTTTAAAGATAGCTAAAGAATCTATGGTTTCTGGAAATTACTGCAGTGGTATAGAACATCATTTTGTATAATTTTTTTATTATTATGTTCAATTAGCCAGCATATAGTACATGATTAGTTTTTTATATAGTGTTCAATGATTCATTGTGTATAACACCCAGTGCTCATCACATCACTTGCCATCCCCAATACCCATCACCCAGCTACCCTCTCCACCAACCCCCTCCCTTCTGTAACCCTCAGTTTGTTTCCCAGAGTCCACAGTATCTCATGGTTTCTCTCCCTCTCTGATTTCACTTCCTTCCCCTATGGTCCTCTGCACTGTTCCTTATGTTCCACACATGAGTGGAACCATATGATAATTGTTTTTCTCTGCTTGACTTATTTCACTCAACATAATGCCGTCTAGTTCCATCCATGTTGACGTAAATGGTAGGTATTCATCGTTTCTGATGGCTGAGTAATATTCCATTGTATATATGAACCACATCTTCTTTATCCATTCATCTGTGGAAGGACATCTCTGCTCCTTCTACAGTTTGGGTATTGTGGACATTGCTAGTCAACATTGGAGTCCACATGCCTCTTCTTTTCACTACATCTACATCTTTGAGGTGAATACCTAGTAATGCAATTGCTGGTTCATAGGGTAGCTCTATTTTTAATGCCTTGAGGAACCTCCATACTGTTTTCCAGAGTCTGTACCACCTTGCATTCCCACCAATAGTGTAGGAGGATTCCCCTTTTTCCACATCCTCGCCAACATTTGTTGTTCCTTGTCTTGTTAATTTTAGCCATTCTGACTGGTGTGAGGTGGTATCTCATTGTGGTTTTGATTTGTATTTCCCTGATGACTAGTGATGTGGAGCATTTTTTCATGTGTTTGTAGCCATATGTATGTCTTCTTTGGAGAAGAAGTATCTGTATCTGTTCATGACTTCTGTCCATTTCTTGACTGGATTATTTGTTTTTTGGGTGTTGACTCAACAATTTTTCCAAAAGGTTGATTGATAGAGTTTGGTTTAAATACATTTAATTATTTATTGCGATTTAAAAACATCTAATCTTGCTAACTTAACCATTCTCTTTCATTGAGCTGTGGGGCTTTGCTCACCTTGGTTTGAATTTTCTTCAGAAAACAGGCTCTAAGCTATTGGTAGTTCACTAGGTTGTTCAGACAAGAGGTCAGAAAGTTGGATCTGATATTTCTAGACTTTTCAGACTTCACCCCTGGATCTCAATTCCACATCTCAAGCAAAACTCCTTGATCTGCTGAGTGCTCCTTCACCTTTCCCACTGTCAAATATACTACCTCCAGAGGCCAGGAAACCACAGGTATCAAAATAGTGCTATGGCTGAGAACATAATTGGGTCAGCAGGGGCTGGGAGCAGCCACTCCTCATACCCAGCAGTGAGGAGAGAGATCAAAGACCATGCAACATCCAAGTAAAGTTTCCCACCAGGGTGTTTCCTGCACATAGCCTTCTTGTTTTAAAATAACTCACCTGGGACCTGTAAAATAGCACTGCTTTTCCTACAAGTGCTTCTCTGAATATGAGAGGGAAAAGCACTGATCTTCAAAGAAAAAAAAAACAAACCATGAAACATTCTTTTAGAGTATATGGACGAGTATTGCTAGAAAACTATGAAGGTTTATCAATTAAAGAGAAATTTCCTTTAACAGACACACTTTGGGCAGTTAGTAGGGTTTGGGAGTCATGTTATGAAGACTTTGGGGGGAAGCAGACATGTGTTTGGATTACGAGTATTATAAGTCTTCCTTATCCCTATCTCCAGGAGCATGCCTGGGGCAAGGCGGAGGGAAAGATGGAGTATACCAGTACTCCGATATATGTTGGCCCAGGCCACTGTGGTTAGTCCACGTCTGGGTCTTCTGATATCCCCGGGTTTTAAGACACTAGCTCCCTCTGAAGCACAGATTATTTTCTTATGTGTTGCTTTTTTCAAACCTGAAGTTGAGAATGTAAGATTGAAAGAAAGAAGTAGTTTCAGTCAGGAGTGAAACACGCCCTACTAAAGGTCACTGACTTCCTTTTACAAAATGGAATAGACAGTCTTACCCATTTCTGCAAGGAAATTGGTATTTATTTTTTCACTGACGTGTTCCCTGTGTGTTTAGCTATTGCAGTGATAACTGTGCTCACCATTGAAAAGGGTTTGCTCTTTCGGATATCAAAATAAAACAGTTCTTTAAGAGGTGGGTTAGGTTCATATGTCTTGTCCTGAAACTGACACTCCCAACACTTCCTATCTGCAAACATCTGCATGCATTTATGGTCCTTTTCAAACAAAGAGGTTTCTGATTATAATCCTGGATTTTTGTTGCCATGACTGATGCAAAAGGATATTTATTTTTATCCATTTAGTAGTTTAAAAAAATACTTCTAAAGAAAACTCTATTTGTGATTTATAATGTGCTTCACTATGACTAATATGTAGCATTTAAAAATTTCTATTTTAAAAGCTCATTAAAAAGAAATTATTCATTGTACTACTTTTACCCCTTACTCTAGCCACTCTTTTTATCTAAGATAATAAGTATTAGTGAGAAGAAAATCTCAATCAGGATGTGGATCAAGATTACCCCCATATATATTTATACATAGTACTTCTTTAGAAAGGGTCTTTGTAGCAGCAATATATTTAAGTGTCAGTGTTACATTTGGCAGGTTGTTCTTTTTGTTCCAATTTGTGTCCCTTTCCTTTCCTTTAGGTCACATAGGGACTCAGCATAAGAACTTGATTAGAATTTAAATTAACCCATGCTTATTAGCCTGTTTCAAAGGCAATAAACTCTCCTTTTTGTCCCTAAACATGATAAGTCATTTGATGATGGTCCCACAACACAGATGGTAACCATGAAATCATGTGCGAGACTTCCTTAAATTATAGAAGAAAGTAGTTCCACAAGTTTGTCATGATACCTTCTTACTAAGTACCCTTGAAGAATAGGAAATGGAAGACTAAAAATAGAAATAAAAGTTTAAAAATGAATCCATCAATTTTCAAATGGGCTACTTTGCAAGTATCAGTTTTTGCAGAATCCATGAATCTAAGAGAAAGAGAAGACTAACTGTCCAAAACCAGGAGAAACACAAGACATGTAACAATTAATTAGTGATTGCCATTTCTAATGAGCCTAGGTCCAGTCATTTTATAAGTCTTAGCAGAGGAAAACTAATCTGTAGTAAGGAAACTTCAAGATCAAGAGCTTAACTGCTTAGATGTTCCATTAGTTAACAACCCTGTCTTCCTTTTCTGACATTCTTTTGCAGACTTATGGCGTTCTCAGTTCCCTGTCACAAAAGCAGATTTAATTAGTGTCTATCCTTTCTCAGAGGTGGATAAAAGCATCAGAGGTGGCAAAAAAAAAAAAAAAAAAATTAATTCCTGAACCTAACCACCTCTAGTGATTTGACATGAAAGGAAATTGGTCATTAAAAGCCAATTTCTTAGGGCAAAAGGGCTCTGCTGAAACAGCTTCCCTTTCTGGGTCACCTCAATTAAAATTTAATTCCTCTGCAATATACCTAGTAGGCGATAATCCACTCCAGTTTGTAAATTGACATAAATCTGAACCGATGGTCCTACTTCCTGTGTTCCGAAAAAGGTCAGGGGGACAATTACAATGGCAGCCAACTTTGTCTAATCTTTCCATCTTTGGCAGGAAGTTTGAAATAAATGTTGATTGGGAAAACATAATGCCCAAAATGTAGACTTCCAAGACTAACATGTAGTCTAAAGAAAGTCTTTTGGAAATGGGTTGCCTCTATCCAGTCAGTTCTCAGAGTCTCCTATGAGAATGAATATCAACAACTCAAAGTGGGAGTCACAGTGTCTTACTAATGTGCTGAACACCCATTCTAGTTTCTAGCCCAGCTGAGAGGATACTTTGTCAAAAACACACATCAGTTCTCAGATACCACATATTTTGGTCCAAGTTCCTATTGTATCCTAAAAGGTGGTGGGTAAAGGTTAATATCAGCAAGATAGTGGACTAGGAAGTTTCAGACATTTGTCCTTAGACATAGCTAGTAAGCCATTAGAAATGGACTAAAATAATTTCATAGGAGCTCTGGAAATCAGTTGAAAACCAACAGAAACCAAGAAAGTACTTAATCAAGAAAAAGCCACATTCAGAATGGGGGGAAATTTCAAGGTATTTTACTTGTCTTTGTCTCACCTCTTCCTTGGCAAGGCAGAGCACAGTTTGGAGGAAGCAGTGGCTTGTTCCCCAGTTACTGTCTACAGAATGGAAGGAGCAGAGCAGAGTGAATTTGCAATGTTCTGGTCTAACTCAGCCTGCCTGAGGGATTATTTTCTGAGTCCCTAACTTGAGTTCAGATTGCCCAAAAGCAGTTGAGATCCCATCTAAGACAGGGTGTGGAGATCATCCATCACAGCTTGTGAAAATGTCAAGAAGACCACCAACCCACCCATGTCTGTGGTCAAAGGTTTCTGATTGAATAGTTACATAGAACAGCTAAGGCACCAAGGAAAGACAGGACCGAGATTCTAAGGGAAATCAAGACACTTAAAAGAAACTGTATATGGTAGAATTGGAAAAAAGCACACAAAAATGCACAAGCCAAGGGAAGAGGCACACCATGAAAAAGCTTAAGAAGACGAGTTGGGGGAAATTGGAAGGGGAGGTGAACCATGAGAGACTATGGACTCTGAAAAACAATCTGAGGGTTTTGAAGGGGCGGGGGTTGGGAGGTCAGGGTACCAGGTGGTGGGTATTATAGAGGGCACGGATTGCATGGAGCACTGGGTGTGGTGCAAAAATAATGAATACTGTTATGCTGAAAATAAATAAAAAATAAATATGCTGAAAATAAATAAAAAAGATATATATGGATATACAAATAAAAGAAGCTTCAGTAACTCCTCAGAGTTTAATAATTGTATTAAAACTGCTGAATGTCAAAAGACCAACAGAATCTTAAAAACAAGAGAAAGATCACATACAAGGAATCCTCAATTGCATTATCAGCAGATTTCTCAGCAGAAATCTTATAGGCCAGAAGACAAGGGGAATGATATATTTAAAGAGCTGAAAGAAAAACCGCAAGATATCATGTCACACCCATTACAATGGCTATTATAAAAGAAACAAAATAACAAATGTTGGCAAGAACATGGAGAAATTAGAATCTTTGTACCTTGTGGGAATGTGCAATGATGTAGCTGCAATGAAAAATAGTTTGGGAGCTCCTCAAAGAGCTAAAAATAGAATTACCATATGATGTACCAGTCTGTTTCAAGGTATCTGTACCCAAAGGAATTAAAAGCAGGAACTCAAACAGATATTTGTACACACATATTCATTGTAGCATTATTCGCTATAGCCAAATAATGGAAACAATCCAGTGTTTACCAACAGATGAATGGATAAAAAAATGTCATGTATACATATAATGGCACATTATTCAGCCATAAAAATAGGGCTTTGACATATTCTATGACATGGATGAACTTTAAAAACATTATGTTAAGTAAAATAAGCCAGATACAAAGGAATAAACACAGTATAATGGCTCTTATATGAGATCCTGAAAATAGGCAAATTCACAGAGATAGGAAATAACCAGAAATGAGGGGAAGGAGAAAGGAGAGTTAATAATACTTAATGATTACAGAGTTTCTGTTTGAGGCGATGAAAAGTTTGTGAAAATAGATAGTAGTGATATTTTCACAACATTGTAAATATGAATATAACTAATTCTACTTATACTAAAGGTTACACATGCCCTAAAGGTCTTGTCCTAGAAGGATGCCAACAGCAGACCCACTATGACAGAGTGTAAAACCAAGTCCTAACTCCATTTGCAAAGAGAGGGAATTAAAGTTTGAGTTGCCAAATTAGAGAGCCTTGTAAAAGACCTTTTATTTTTCTTTTTATAAATCTTCCCTAATAAAGCAGAACACTAAGCCTATCCAAGTTCAAGGTTAATCAAGCAATGATTCATCCACCCAATAGAACAAAAATCAGTGCTCTTAGAGGATAATAATGGATCTGAAGTTCTACAGTGTACCATCCACACTGTCTACTATACAACAAAAATTTCTAATTGTGCAAAAAAGTGGAAAATGTGTGAGTCATATTAAAGAAAAAAGCAACCAACAGAATTGAAGGCAGAAATGGACCAGATATTGAATTAACAGACAAAACTTGGAAGCACCTATTCTAATTATGTTTTATTTTTATTTTTTATTGTTATTTTAGTCAACATACAGTACAACACTAGTTTTTGATATATGTTTTAAAAATTCAAAGAAATGAAGAAAACAAAGTCTTATGAGCCAACAAATAAAGAATCTCAGCTAGGAAATAGAAATTATGAAGAAGAACCAAGTGGAAATACTAGAACAGAGAAATTAAACAAAAATTCAAAATTTGCTAGATGGACTCTACAGCAGATTGGAGACAGCAGAAGAGTCAATGAACTTGGAGACACAAATAGAAATCATGCCATCTGAAGGAAAGGAACAGCACCATAGGACCTGCAGGACAGTATCTATGATAAGGACAAAGATGCACTACCCAGAGCCCCTTTCAGGGAAAATCTTTCAATCCAGCTATAGGGAATATAGCCAGCATGCATTCTCCAGCTATTATCTGCTTCAGAGCCTACATTATCTACAAAAATCTATCTTTCCCAATGTCATTTTGGGTACATCTGGTATACCTAACCATCTGGTGACTGAGCAACATCTGCCGTCTAGGCAAAGCAGAGGTATGAGGGCTTGATCATGTAAGCCTACCATGAGCAATATTAACTTCAGAACCTCCTACACTTTAGGCCATTTTGTTGGCCTTCACCCCAGATCTTCTTCTGTCCAGGTGATCTCCTTCTCCCTGCCTTTCACATGAGTCAGCCCCACTAAAGCTTTTGCATGTCAATGTCTACTTTCAGAGAATTTCAGCCTGGGAACAATTATACTGACAGTATTCTAGAAAGTAGTTGATAAAATGGGATTTTGGAGGTAAGTCACTCATTGTTCAGATGGCAATAAGGATCCTAAACTGATAGGCAGTGGAGGACAAATAACCTTAAACCCAAGGGGATGATAAACGCTAAATTTATAGCAGTCATAAACTGGGATGATCTGCTCTTGGGAGACAAATGCATGAGAGGATTCAGTGCATGCATCAGGCTTATCAGGACCTTCAGATTCCCAGAAAACATGGGTTTACAATATTGAGATCAGATGGATATTGTCAAGGGACATTGGTGCTCTATAAAAATGTGACCAAAACCTGAGGGATCATACCAGGTAATGAAAGCCTACTATAAAGAAGTTTTTATCTCTTATAGCAGCAGGGCAGAGAACATAGAGGGTCAAGGCCAGGAATTAAGAGGTCAAATGACCGAAGTTCAAAGAATTTTAAATTCCCAACTAAGGAATCCCTGGTAAACCAAGTTGGGAGCTCTGGTTGTGAAACACATGGGATGGACACATCTGGTGGACACTCACTCCCAAAGATCTGATTCTCATGATTTCTCTGAAAGATCTGAATATTTATGAATTCTCCAGTGTTCTCTAGTAAGAGTTAGCCCTGTATCTAATGGTGAAAATAATGCAAAGGCCTCTCCCTTCAACAGGTTTTCCACTCAGAATCTACCCCTACCTCACATACTGACCACTAAGCTAATAAAGGTCAAGTCACAGGAAAGCTTAGCTGTGGATGTACTCAGACAGATAAAGGAATAAAAGGACTATATGTATTTACTTATTCATTTATTTACTTACGTAAAGATTTATGTATTTATTTGAGAGAAAGAGAGAGAGCCTGTGCAGGAGGGGAGGTGAGAGAGGGAGAGAGAATATCAAGCAGACTCTGCACTGAGCATGAAGCCCAACTACAGGCTTGATCTCACAACCCTGACATCCTGACCTAAGCCAAAACCAAGAGTTAGATGCTTAGCCAACTGAGCCACCCAGTGGCCCAACGACTATATTTAAAGGAGCTGAAGAGCTAGCTTGTTGGTATTGTCAAGAGCTAGAGTGAATATGTATGGGACTGGATTCTTAGGGTGCCAAAAGTGACTATAAGAACTAGGATGGGAAATAGGAGAAGATGGATGTGGCAGTGCTCTCTTGAGATGCTGTATTTTACAACCTGGCAAGGACCAGAGGAGAAGAGGCAAAGTTGCAGGAAGAATGACCCTTAGGAGCATAAAAGAAGCAATGGCCCCCACAGAGCAAAGTCAAAATGTCAGAATTGCCATAGAAGATGGTAGAATAGGGATTAAGAAGCTCAAGACAGTGGGTATGCTTAAATGTGAGTCCTGAAACCATAAAAATCATAGAAGAGGGCACAGGCAGTAATTTCTCTTACATTCGCCCTAACAACTTCTTACTAGCGATGGCTCCTGAAGCCAGGAAAATAAAAGCAAAAATAAACTATTGGGACTTCACCAAAACAAGCACAGTGAAGAAAACAATCAACAAAACTAAAAGACATGGTTTCACTTATTTGTGGAGCATAACAAATATCATGGAGGACAACGGGTGTTAGAGAGGAGAAGGGAGTTGAGGGGAATTGGAAGGGGAGGTGAATCTTGAGAGACTATTGACTCTGAAAAACAATCTGAGGGGTCTCAAGGGGCAGGGGTGTGGGAGGTTGGGGCACCAGGTGGTAGGTATTATAGAGGGCATGGATTGCATGGAGCACTGGGTGTGGTGAAAAAATAATGAATACTGTTTTTCTGAAAATAAATAAATTAATTTAATTTTTTAAAAAAAGACAGAGGAGAGAAGAATGGGAGAAGATTTTTGAAAATGACATATCTGATAAAGTGCTAGTGTCCAAAATACATAAAGAACTTAGAAAACTCAACCCCAAGAAACCCAAATAATCCAATTAATAAATGGGCAGAAGACATGCATAGACAGTTTTCCAAAGAAAATATGCAAATGACTGACACATGAAAAGATGCTCATCATCACTCATCATCAGGGAGATGCAAATGAAAACTATAATGCTATATTAATTCATACCTGTCAGAATGGCCAAAACCAATAACACAAGAAATAAGAGGTGTTTGTGAGGATGCAGAGAAAGGGGAAGCATCTTGCACTATTGGTAGGAATACAAACTGGTGCAGTCACTATGGAAAACAGTATGGAGGTTCCTCAAAAAACTTAAAACTAGAATTACCTAATGATCCAGCAATCAAGCTACTGGGTATTTATCCAAAGAATATAGGAACACAAATCTGAAGGCATCCTGATGTTTATAGCAGCTTTATTTACAATAGCTAAATTATGAAAGCAGCCCAAGTGAGCATGAATTGATGAATGGACAAAGGATGGATATATATATATATATATATATATATATATATATAGAGAGAGAGAGAGAGAGAGAGAGAGAGATATATAGAGCTATATCTATAAAGGAATATTATTTAGCCATAAAAAAGAATGAAATCTTGCAATTTGCAATGACATGGTTGGAGCTAGAGAATCTAATGCTTAGTGAAATAAGTCTTTCAGAAAAAGACAAATACCATATGATTTCACTTATATGTGGAATTTAGGAAACAAGACAAACAGGCACAAGAGAAAAAAATTAGATAGAGAAAAAGACTGACCAAGAAACAGACTCTTAATTACAGAGAACAAACTGATGGTTTCCAGAGGGGCCAGGGGGGTGGGGATGGGTTAAACAGATGATGGGGTTTAAGGAGCACCCTTGTTGTGATGAGCCTTGGGCAATGTATAAAATCGTTGAATCACTATATTGTATACCCAAAAGCAGTATAACACTGTATGTTAACTAACTGGAATTAAAATAAAAAGTTTAACAATAAAAGAAAGTGAGTATGCTAAATGGATACTTATGATTAGGCTCCAGTGGAAACACCAGGGGATTCACCCCAGGAGAAGAGGAAAAGACAGACACCAGAAATGTAGACCCAGGGAAAAAAGACAAGTGAGGGCCCAGCAACAAGACAGCCATCTGCAGGCACAGGCCTCAGAAGACACTAAGCCTGACAACACCTTGATCTTGGACTTTCAGCACCCAGAACAGTGAGAAAGTGAATCTCTGTTGCTTAAACGCACCCTGCCCCTCCCCCACACACCTGTGGTATTCTGTTACAGCAGCCCTAGCTGACTAATACCATACTCAACTCTGCCCTGAGTGTTCAGGTAGGAATGATGGTAACCTCACTTCTGCAATTCCAATTATGAGCACCTGAGGGACCCACCTCCACCCAATCATAAAATCCCAACCCAGGCCCCAGAGATTGGTTCAGGGTCGAACATTTTTGAACTTGAGCCAAGCCAATCAGGTTGAGTCCCAGAATAGGTGCTGGAACTCTGAGCAAGGGGGCACTCCTTCTTCCTCTGAGGTTGCTTAGCTGGAAGAATGTAAGCCTATAGCTGCTAGGATTCCTGTTGTCCCCTGTGAAGGGCTTTCTGAGAACATAGCCAAGATGGAGAAAGCAGAGCCAGGAGCTGGAGAGAGACGGGCTCCAGACATCAGTGTGTGAGCATCTGGTTTTGGCCTTGCCTGATATTATCTACTCTAGACTTGGTGTTGTGTCGGCCAACACATCTCCCTTGGTTAAGACACTCTGAGCTGAGTTTCTTTCACTCACAACCAAAAAAATCCTAACACAAGCAGGAGCCTGAGTCTTGTATTACTATGTCAATGTTTGAATATGATTTGATACTCTCTAGAAAAACAGCACTATGTTACTTAAATATTTGTAGCACTTACATGCCTTTAAGTACAACATGTCTTTAATATTTATTGTAGTTTTTTCTTTTTTAAATCCCTCATAAAGTACCAAGCGTTTTGCCTAAACCCGCAGGCTACAACTGTCCCATTCGTGGAAATGCACTGCATTTCAAAGGTGAGGTGCTCAATTTCCAGAATTCCCCTCCAATCACACGTCCAAGTTCATCAGTCTCCAGCAGCAGCTTCATGCAGCTGCTCCCTCTGAGAGGTGTGCAAAAGGCTGTAGCCACCAGGTTTCAGAAAGGAAATGTCAAAGAGGAGCTAAGACTGCCAAATGAAACGATCATCATTTTTCTCCTACTGGTGACATAACCAGCCAGGTGTTACTTCTTAGTAATGCACTGGTGCTCTTTTTCTTATTTTAAAAAAGAGATTTCACTTAGGATTGACTTGAAATGGAGAAGGGATGCATTTTCAGTAAAAAGCTGCAAGATGGCAATTTTATTCGTTTCTCCTCCTCCTTCTCCTGGTAGAATAAACACATTTCTTGAATGAGGTAAGTCCTAGTAGACATCTTTTACCATGAACTTTGTGGCTTTCTATGAGTGTATCTGGAGTTTCCTCTGAATAGAGAGCAAACACTCTTAGGGCATTTGATTCCCCTGTTCTTCCCTGAAGGGACCTTTGATGAAGGAGTGCTTCATTTAGAAGAAGGTCTACAGAAGTACAGACTTTCTGAAATAGGGAGTTTGTGTTATTAAATTTTTTATTTGTGCAGAAGTATATCAATCTTAAATACATAAAGGATGCTGACATGACCAGAAAATGTATTACCAGTTGAAGACTGAATCCCATAGGGCCTAGGTCTATACTATTACATTTCAATTCTGCTACGTAATCCAAAACCAAATTCCAAACCCAACCAAGTTAAAAGTCATGCCATTAAATAAAAGAAAGACTGGAATAAAAGAATGAGGGTATATCTAATTCATTTATATCCAAAAATCTATTCAAATAACTTCCTTTTTACATCTAATATCCATCTCAAACTTCACTTGTCAAAAACTGAACTCGATTTCCTCAGGAGCAAAAATAGTCCCGAAACCCAAACCCAAATAACATCATTCTTCCTTCGTTCTTTCCTTCTCTGATTTCCTACTTCCTTCCTGCATGATTTTTTTCTTTCCTTATAATCCATCAGTAGACATTTATTATAGAAATTATAAGCAAGTCTTTCAGACATTGACTTTGGCGGCTTGGGTGCTTGGAAATTTCTTGATACGATGTCAGATCACTTTCCCTTCTAATGTGCCATTTCACACTGTCACTGGCCACACTTGAGAAGACCCCTGTCTCTGCACCCGACAGCAGAGACACTCATCTGTGCTACTTTTTTTTTTCTCAATAAGCAAAAGTTACCATAACACTTTTAGATTTTCATTTCCTTTATGACCAGTGGGTATAATCTTTCTCCCTAAGAGAGATATTATACAGCCTGCTCTCGCCTCTTGGAATCCTATTTTATGATTCATAGGATGATGGAACTGGAAAGAGGTCCACCCTTTCATTTCACAGATGAGAAGATTGAGGCCAGCAAGGCAAAGTGTCTTTATCTAAAAGTCTCCTACTTTTCAACAAGACAGACTAGAAAGAGGAAGACCGGACTCCAAGACCATCTCTCTATCCATTCTCCCAACTCAAAAGAGGTTATTATTTTAAAGTTTAAGAGAAGAGTTTAGAACATATTTGCAGTGCTAGTTGGGGTCCTTACAAAGAGCAGCTCTTTGAGATGCTGAACAAATGTGGATGGGCCCTTTCCGTAGCTGCGCTGGAAACCCAAGCACAGAGGGTTTCAGGATCATGCTCAGAGTTCTGGAGTGTAGCCTTTTCAGACACACGTGTTGGTATAAGATTTTCCTCTCCTATAAACACACAGAAGAAATTTTGCCCAGCTCTGCCCCTGGGCTACAGAGCCTAGGACTGCGTGATTAGTAGCACACAAGCAACTCCAACAATGTTACTGCCTTTTTGAAGACCAGCTTCTGGGCTTTGTAATCCCCCCCCTGGGCCCCCCTCCACCCTCCCATCCGCCCCCCCGTTACCATTTCTGTAATCCTTTCAGACAGAGGAAGGAATTCTCCACCCAGCGATATGTTCCTGGCTGACTTGGCGTCCACTTTTTTAATGCATTCTCTCACTGATTCTTGCTGGTCTTGAGCAAGGAATGATTTACCATGGCGGCCTCTACCACAGACAAAACAGACCCAACCTCTGTCTGAAAGAGATTAAGATCTAAATAAAGCTGACTGAAGAGGCCCATGTTTCCTCAGGGAGAGGATCTCTAAGAGAGGGATATTATGCAGGGGAATGTGGAGTGAGATTGCACCAGTGTGTGCTGCGGGGTGGGGGTGGGCGGCGCGGGGGTGCTGGGCATATGGCTCCCGGTAGAGAGATCTGGACACAGTGAAGCTCTGTCTTCCCAGAGGTTCAGATTTCTCAAGATCTGCCGATTAACCTTTATCACTTGGTGTTCTGGAAACACCTAGAGAGAGAGAGAGTTTGAACCATTTCAAAGCCACTTATCCAGGTCAGACGGTCAATTCATGGTCTGTGACACCACTTTTCCGCGGGAGGCAAGAGACCCCAACAGACTCGTGCTCTTGGCTGCCTACGGGATGAGGACTCTGCAGAGGCTTTCCCTGCATGTCCAGGCTGACCTGCGCGGTCCTTCTAGCTGTGGTCCTAGCCCTCCCAGGTTGAATGGATTACTTGCCCTATCCCAAGGTCTCCGGACCAAACCCACCTGCATCTCATCAGTCAAAGAAGGCTGAGCCTCCCATGTCCCCCTTTATCGCTTGGCCTCTGCACCTTCCTGAACCTAACCCATCTTTCTAACCTCCCCTGCTTTGGGCCCTTGAGTCACATCCTCTGTGTTCTCTGGCATTCACAAACCCCCGTGGATCTTCGACGTCGTTGAAAACTTCCTTCATCTTCTTGCCCCTCTGACAATACTGATTCCTTATCACCCTCTTCAGTGAATACAGTTCCACGGCTCTTTGGGTCCTTCCCCAAAACTGTTCACAATGGCTCTTGATGTCAAGCCCTGGAGGTGGGGAAAATTTCCTCCATGCTCTCCACGGCTGCTTCCCAATCATCTGACGTCTCCTTCCTTTAAACCTCCCCATTTCCTGGGAAGTCCAGTTAACTGGCCAGCCTGCCACTCAGTAAACCTCCTCTAGTCGTCGTGACCACATCCTTCACTCTCTGACGGTGGGCACAGCACCAGCATCACTGCCTTACTCTCTCATTCCTACTCCATCATGTCCTTGGCCTTGACATCTGTATAAATGATTTTCCAACCACTTGCCCCTTTGCCTTCTGAGTGCCTCACCTCCAGAGATCTCATTCTCTGCCTCCCATTAGTGACCTCCCAGTCCTCTGTTGACCTCATCATCTCTGGTAACCACACTATCTTGATATCTTCAATCTCCAGCTTCTTCCTCAGTAATAACCCCTTCTTATTATTCCAGCTCATTAGTGAATGCCATCATTCCGTTCTTTTAAACAAAATATAAAACCCACTGACCATTCAATCTTTTCCCTAGTCACATTCATTTGCATATCTTCCCCCCTCCTTTTACCTAATTTAAACTCTGTGGTCCATGATTATAATCTTTTTCTGGCAAACAGTCTTAACTCCTCTGACCCTGCTCCTTCTAATCAAATTCACCAAGAAAAAAACCCAAACTCTGCTGATTCCTTTCCTGAACCTCAGTAGCTGAATATTAACTAAAGAAACCTTCAAAACTGCACCGTCTGGACTCACTCTAAATGTATTACCACAAATCTCAAGAAGCCATTTGCCATGACTCATCATTCCTACTGCGTTCGTCTCGATGATTATTTTCTCGCTTTCCAAAATGAGCATTTCTCATTTTCTTCTTCCTTTCTAAACACCCTCTGCCATGTATCCGACCCATGCCTCTCAGCTGATTTCCACCCTCCGTATTGTACAAGGAAACTGTAAAACAATAGATGGAAACTTCCTGCTCTCTCCCTGCAAATGTACTCATCTTGTGTATGTGTGCTTGACTTGTTGTGTTCCCTCGTGTTACAGCGGAAGAAATGTCTCCGCTTCTATCCCAGGCGAATCCCTCCACACACGCTGTGGGTCCCATCATCTCTCACCTTCCCAAGCACTTCATTTCTGCCCCATCAATGTTTGCCTTGCTCCTGAATAATTCTCAACAACATACAATCAAACTCTCTAGAATATCTTATCTAAAAACCAGATTCCTTCTTTCTTTACATGCCTTTTCAACTACCTTCTTTTCTACTTACCATTTATCTGCTCCCTTTTAAACAAAACTTCTCGAAAGATGTCTTTTGTTACTTTTCTAATTCTACGTCCCCCGTTCTCTCCTCAATCCACTGCAGTACAGCTATCATCTCCCCTCTATCAGTGACATTGCTCATGTAAAGATCACAATAATCCTTTCTCCAAACTCAATGGTTGGTTATCCACCCTCATTTCTTAACATCGTAATATTAACATCTTAACATCATGACTTAACATCTCAGCAATATTCATCCGAGTCGACTCCTTTGCCCATGAAATGTTTTCTTTTCACTTCATAACATCGCACTCCCTTAATTTCCTGGTTTCTCTTCTACCCAAACTGTGTCTTCCCTTTTAGTCTTCTTTGATAAGCTCTCTTTGTCTGAAAGATCTAGAGATGTTGCCTTGGGCTAGGTCCTGGCTCTGTAAACTTTTCTTGTCAACCTACCTCGTCCATATAGGTAATACAATCTCCTTTCATTGCTCAAAATGCCATCTATCTGTCAAGGAATCCCAAGTTGGGCTTATATACTTTTAAAATAGTCTCTACACAATGGTAAAGTAATGAAAATGTAATAAATTTGTGTAGGCCATGAAGCAATCTTGCCTCTTACTTCTCAGGGATGCTAAATAGAATAATATAATAAGAATAATTGACAATCCAGTACATATATTTTCTACCAACTCAGGGTTATTAATCCAAGACATCTTTGATACTCTATGTGATAATATATATGCAATTGTGTACATATGTGTTTTTGTGTGTGTGTGAGTGTATTTATTTCCTCAGAGAATAGTCACAGCTTTTAACAGATTCTCTTTAGAAGTTAGGGTGAGTTTGTTTTCTGAAGCAATTATTTAATGACTATTTTATTAATTAGAGCTGATGCCATTGCAAGTGTATTTTTGTGACCACTGTTTATACCAAGTAAAAATTTCCTGAGTCAATTCACTAGATCTAAAGCCTACTATATGAGGTTTAGTGCCTATATTTCATTTTTATGTGCCTATATCTACTAATTATCATTAATTATATAAGCTGGATAAAAAAATAGTTATATTACTGTTTAACTAATGAATTGAAAATAATTGATTCTATATGTTGCTCTTATATCCAGACACCTTAAAATATTTTATTTGTTCTTATATATTTTCAGTAATGGGCTATTATTTTGTTGGTAAGAAACATTTCTTGCTGATATTTTTGCCTAAACTAATTTTAACACTTCAGATAAATGTATTCAAACACTTGCAAAAATATTTCCTAACTGAAATCAGAAAAATGGAAATTAACAATGACACCATTCTTGCTCATAATTGGAATTTGTTTTTTAATCTGATAAATAGTTCATGTTGGCAATGGTGCCCACAATTAGCCTTATATAATTTTTGTGGGAATGTAAATTGATCTAACCTTTCATGAGAGCAATACAGCAGAGTGAGTCAATACCTAAATGCATAACCGCTTTAACCCAGCAATCATACATAAAAGTATCTATTATATAGAATTTCTGGCAGATGTACATAAAATGATATATAATTTTTCATGGAGGACATGACACCTGACAGAAACTTGAAGGACAATGAATAAAATTTTGCAGGCTAAGAAAACATGAATGAATGAGTGAATGAATAAGTTTCATTTTGTTTTTCATTTGGATTAATTGGTATGTTTAAAAGTTTAGAAAATCTAAAAAGAACTGAAAAGATAAAGCAACATGATAAATTCAGGTAATGAAATCAAAAAGCAAATGTATAACTTATTATTAGTCATAAGTTGTAAACACATACGCACACATATGTGCATGACATTCTATTGGTTGAAACAGCCACAACCACAACCCTTGACCCCGGTTCAAGGGAATAAGACAAATCTCTATTTCTCCAATTGGGTGCAATGCCAAAGAATTTGGTGTAATATTTTTAAAATCACCACAGTACCTGTCCTCATTTTTCTAGTGGAAGAGACAGACAATAAACAAATACACAATATATCCACAGTAGCTCATTTAATCTTCCCAACAGCTCTGTAGTTCTCCTTTTACAGATGTGCAAACAGTTCAGAGAGATTAGTTAACTGGTAAAATGTCACGAGGCCTGTAAATAAAAGTCAGCATCAACCTATTCTTGAAGGACGATGTGTATGTCAAGACATGGTTCAAATCATCTTAGACAAAAAGGGGCATTGGGTGGCTCATACCATGGGGTAAGACCAGCCAGAGTTTCAGATAGCAGGAATCAGAGACTGGGGGTCACCCCTGCAGGTGGTTTTTGCTTCATACTGACCATCAGCTTGATTATCTCCTGAAGCAGACTAGCTTCTCCAAAAGGCTGCTAGCAGCTCCCCGGATACACACCTAACTTTTGCCTCCACTACACTTCTCTCCATCACACATGGAAATCCTAAAAGAAAGACTGACTGGCCAAACCTGTGTCAATGCCCTCCTTTGTATCTTCAGCAGAGGAGGGGGAGTTTGGCAGGCAGGCTACCTCACTGGCTGAAGAGGGAGCAGTTCCCCTAAAATAGCTGAGTTGTCCTCAACAAGGAAGGGATGCTGGGCAATTCAACAATAAGTGCCCCTAGTTCCAAAAAGCTAGGAGAGATGCTTTACCCATATGGCACTTCCATCCAACCTACAGCAGAGACACTGTGAGCTGTTTGCACAATTTTTTCTTCTAAATAAATACTTTGGAAATTTGTGTTTTAAGACTTTTCCTTTACTGCTTCTGCTAGACTCTGCCAGAGAACTTTCAAAAGCAAGCTTTTTGCTCCATATGGGTCTTTTTATTGAAAACAAAATATTTGCATAGAGCATAGAATGTAATAATAGTGCAGCAGTGTTGGGACTTCTTTTGTGGATGGCAGACTTTGGCAGGAGTTAGCAGCTGCTATGGCATTAATTACATATTTTCTTTCAGCTCTAGTGTTTATTGGAATGTGGAAAGTGTTTAGAACCTTGTACAATCACTGTTAACTCCTGCTACAATATGCCTTTAATATCCTGGAGGTTGAATCTGGTCTCTTGCTCAGTTGTACCAGACCCATGCAAATATTCTAAGGTACCATGAGGTTGGCAGGGTTTTCAAGGTCACAGCAACTGGGAGCCCACTCTCCCCAGTGCAGTGTTCTCCTTTTGCATTCTAAAAGTAAAATAAGTCTGATTGGCCTGATCATAAATAAGATCTCTCTGCTACGAAGTTTCCTGAGGCATACACCTTCCAGGAAGTATGTTTCCTTCAAAGTAAAGCCTTGAAGAACAATCTTTCTTTCAAGGACATTTCTTGACCCCCTGGAAATAATTCAGAACTTTGCATCAAAAGTTGTAGTTGCCTAAAATTTAAATAAGGGTTAAATCAAATTACAAATAACTGGATTTTGTACATGATGCCATATTGTGATTTTTATTGCGAAATAAGGATTTTTAAGAAGTAACACAATCTTTGTGGACAATCAGAAATTGACTAAATGGTGTTAGTTTTGTTCAGCATACACATGGTCAATACATAATCCTTAAACAAACAAATAATTGGTTTACCAAAGGATCCTAATTTTAATATTCTAGATAAGTAAAAGTTTTCTATGCTTTTATTTAAGTACAATTAATAACATTCTTTTTGTCATGAACACTACACTGTTAGTTAAAGAAACACCACTACACTTTTAGAAAGTCTTAGGAATTAATTAAAAATTAAGTTCCTCAAACATAAATGCATACATACATACACAAAAAAGAAATGCTACTACTAACAAGTAAATGTCTTACCAGGGACCAAAGTAGTGGAAACATTTATACAGAGCATAGAATACAAAGTCTACTCAGCAGGCTTTTTATTGGTCAGCCTTGACCGAGGTATACATTTGATACTACAGATCTGAAATGGTGAATTTCACAGACACTCTCCAAATACTTGAAAAGACCTGGTCAGTGTGAAGCAAGGCAAGACTGTATGCCACGTGCCATCATTCATTCTCTTCCATTCATTCATATGTCTTGGATAACTACTATGTGTACTTAATTCATTTCTTTTTTGTTCTATTGGATCTTCCACCAATAGAAGATCCTTTCTTTCTCCTAGCCATTTTTCTCTAAAGAGCACCTTGTTCTCTTAGCCAAAATATTGTGTCCATGTAGATGCATAGCCAGAGCTCTGCTCTGAATCCTGTCTTACTGAAGAGTTCATATCCAAAACCAAGGAAAAGATTTAATTAAGGATCTAGAATCAGTCAGATAAAAACTCCTGAGTGCTCATTCTGAGGTATTTACAACCCTGTTGGATCACTACTAAAACACATGCTTGGCAAAGTAAATAAAGGACATGGGTCAAAATTGTTCCAATTATTCATTTTACATTAGCTTTGGAGGTTGGGTCTTGTGGTTATGAAGCGTTCTTCTCTTGTGTTGTGAAATCCCTCTCCCAACCTAATGGCCATCTCTTTCTTTTCCTTTCTTTTTTCTTTTTCTTTTTTTTCTCTCTCTCTCTCTTTTTTTTATTTGGGGGGTGGGGGGAGACACCTGTTTAATCTCCTGGCCAAGGTCAGTAATCCCCACTGGCCTCAGCTCTCCAGCGACCTTCCCTGGGCACATGACTCCACTTCAGAAGGTATTGAAAGATCTGTCTCTCCCAATGTTCAGCATTTCCCCAGTCCTACCTCTGATTACTTTCCCTGCCAATGTGCTTATTTGTTCCCACTTGGAATCCAAGTAGTGACACAATCCTAATTATTTTCAGATGATCTTTAATGATGTCATTTTATTTGAGTCTATGGCAAAGAATAAAAGCAAACCATCATATACCCGTGCTTGAAATAAGTACCTAATGTGAAGAAACTCCCAAATCCCTTTAACTAAAAATTATTTATTTACTGCTATTTTCAATGGTACAGACTTCCCATTTTTCCATTCACCCCAAGGAGACATTTTCAAAATAGTAGACTTATGTTTGAGTAAGCCAAAAATTCTCTGGAAATGAACCATTCAACCATATGTCATATATTAGATATTTCAGGTACCAAGAACTTGCCTCGTAAGGACATTAGTGTCTCGTGGAATTTGGTCATTTCCCATTCATGATGAGTTTCCTTTCAAATAAACTGATTTGCCATGGAATTATGGTTAGTTGAATTAACACAACTATAGCCCTTTATTCAAATCTAATCCAAAACAATAATTTGAAGTATTAAATTCTTAGTAGTTTGGTTTCATCAGACTTATACCACTTGTTATAAAAGTTTAAAAGTCTCCTAACTATAATTGTTATTCAGCATTGTCTGTGTCTGTGTTTCCTGCCAGTGTACTAAAGCAAAAGAGGAAAAAAGTATTATTGTTAGAAAGTAATTATTATTTGCAAGTAATATGATTTATCCATCCAGATAACCCAGAAAAATAATGAAAACTACTGGAGCCCCTAAGATCTATTAAGAATGATGTGTTTAATAGAATATAAAAATAACAGATTAATAGCTTTCTTTTATATTCATAATAATTCGATAATATGAAGAAAGCAAATCCATTTATATTAACAACAGTTCATATAAAATGTGTAGAATTAACTTTATGAGAAATGTGCAAGCCTGATATAAAGAAAAGAATTTAAACTTTATGGAAGGTCATAAAAGAAAAATTGAGAAGATAGGGAAACAGATCGTGTTCCAACCTGGATAATCTTTATAACATAAACCTTCCAACTCATCTGAAATGTATTCTATGTATTTAATACCATATCGGTCAAAGTTCCAAAGGGTTTGCTCCATTGGCAAAGTGACCTTAAAGTTCATCGGGAAGATTTAATGCTCAGATTCAGTGGTAACTATAAGTAAATTGGTCTGGGAACAAGAGGGCAAATTATTAGATTTTAATTGCTCCATCTAGCCCTTTATGTGATAATTACATAAGGAAAAATGTAAATATTACAATGAGGCAGTCAGGATTATGGGGAGAACAGATGTTTAAGTGTAACTTCATTTTTGGTTCTCAACTTCCATCTCTTTTTTCCCCTAAGTAATCCGTGAATCAATTTTCAATGATGTCTACTAGTTATTGTACTCACACGGAGGAATGCCAAACCAGCCTGTTCATAAGTCTCTGTCTTCATTCCCTCAGTGCTCCAGAACGTTTCAAACACTGCTTTTGTAAGCTTGCACAAGAGTGCCGGAATTTGCAGACCTGCAGTTAACCAGCAAATCAAATTTAAATGACTGCATACATAGTTTTTAGGTATTTCAACCATGAAGTTAAGAGAATCCCCACTAATAGTGTCATCTTGGGTGTATTTCTAAAACCTCACTAAGACTCATTTCCTCCTCCATAGTGGGCATTATAATATTACCTCTAGAGTTGTGACAATTAAATATGCTCAGATTATCAATTAAGATATCAGTTTAGGTTTTGTGTTTAGAGACATAAGGTACTAAGTGGAATGAATAAAAGATAGTTTTCTCTCATTCCAAGAAGTTGGACAGATGTTGTGTCTTGAGTTCTGACTTTCTTGTCTCAAGATTTTGAATCACAGAGAGAAAAGAGAAATTTCCAAGCACCTCTAACATCCCAGGCCCCTGGATAGTCTCAACCTCTCAGTGGGTTTAAGTACACAGCATGGAAATGAAATTTTGAGAGCCTTCTATAAACTCAGAAGGTGGTTAACAGGGATATTTCAGGTTCACGAATAGTGTGGAACCAGGGCCCGGTTTCTCCAAGTGTCTTGAGGAAGCCTTAGAATCTTAAATAGGAAAAAGCGTTAGGTGTTTTTACCTTCACAAAACTTATATGCTCACACCTGACAGAGCCACTTGCCTTCAAAGAATCCCATGACTTAGAAAACTAAGCAGATCTGGGGCGCCTGGGTGGCTCAGTGGGTTAAAGCCTCTGCCTTCGGCTCAGGTCATGATCCCAGGGTCCTGGGATTGAGTCCCACATCAGGCTCTCTGCTCGGCGGGGAGCCTGCTTCCTCCTCTCTCTCACTCTCTGCCTGCCTCTCTGCCTACTTGTGATCTTTCTGTTAAATAAATGAATAAATATTAAAAAAAAAAAAAAGAAAGAAAACTAAGCATATCAAGTGAACCCAAGGCCTGTCTTGGCCTTATCTCTGAATATTCTGGCCTTAGCCTCAGGTATGGTCTGAAGGATAGGAACAGCCCCCAGTAAATACAACCAAGAGAGAATTTCCCATCAAAAGAGTGAGCAGGAATGGGGAACTAATTTCGGTATTCTGGTATCAATTTCAAAAACCTCTCAGACACCAGCTGTGTGTGTCCAGAAGTTCAACCCAGTTCTGACACTGTCTTCCCGGTATAGCATCAGATTCCATTTGAGGGTTTAATCCTACAAGACCACCCATCCCCCACATCAGATTCTAATGCCAGTGGCTACCTCTGCTTCTGACCAAGCAGCTACAAACTGGAGGTTCCGATATCCCCCTTCTTGACTTCAGACACCAGTCACAAGTCCAAGTTGTTGCCTGAACTTCTGACGGGCTATAAATCAGGGGTTCCCAAGACTCCCTCCTCAGGCTTGATTACTTTGCTGAAGGTTCCAGCTCTAAAGACATGGTTGGTTTCCCTTCCAAACAGCCCCCATCCTTAGTGGGGTCCAAAAGTCACCTTAGTAACAGAACAAAAGACACCTTTATCACTTTTATTACTTAGGATTCTAAAGGTTTGAGGAATTTTGGCCAGAAATGGAAATGCAGACTAAATTCACATGTCTTTTTTTTTTTTAAGATTTTATTTATTCATTAGACAGAGATCACAAGTAGGCAGAGAGGCAGGCAGAGAGAGAGAGGAAGGGAAGCAGGCTCCCTGAGCAGAGAGCCCAATGCGGTGCTCGATCCCAGGACCCTGAGATCATGACCTGAGCCGAAGGCAGAGGCTTTAACCCACTGAGCCACCCAGGTGCCTCTAAATTCACACATCTTATTGTCAGTTGCGATTATCATAGAAACAAATTAAAGTTGATTTGGAGAAAGTTTTTTTAATGTGGACTTTCTTATACCAGAATGGTATGCAATAAAGGTTTCTGCATGTTACATATAAAAAGATAATGAAAATAAAGTGTTCAGCACCACAGTAGGCATACATACACAAGTGCCTAAGACATGCCAGTAATAATTACCACATTTTATAATTTGTGTCTCATTCGAAGTATGTCTTCATTCAGTCCAAGCAAGCCCTAGTCTGTTCCTCAGGGTGGCTCCTCTGTTCTGGGAAGGCTGCAACTTCCTAGCTGACACCTGTGCGTACTCACCAGAGTGGCTTGTCTTTGCGGATTTCAGTACCTCCACCGGAGCGCTAAGCCTCCGTCTCACTGAAGTGCTGCTGATACCCATCCTTGACAGTCCCACTCAAAACAAACATCCTCCAAAGAAGGTTCCTTTTTTTACATATTTTATTTATTAATTTGATAGAGAGAGAGAGAGAGATCACAAGTAGGCAGAGAGGCAGGCGGGGGGGGGGGCAGACTCCCTGCTGAGCAGAGAGCCTGATGTGGGGCTCGATCCCAGGACCCTGGGATTATGACCTGAGCCGAAGGCAGAGGCTTAACCCACTGAGGCACCCAGACGCCCCCAAGGAAGGTTCCTTGGATAATGCTTGATATTGCCCCATCTCTAGAGTTTATTTATATTTGTGGTTATTTATTATCTAGGACTATTTAGTATTTCTGTGGTACATGACAGCAGCAGATGCTGACTGTGCCCCACCCATATCCCTTTATTTCTCACCATCCCCTTACAAACTTTATATCATAAAAGCACATGACTCTACCTGAAGGTTCTCTCTGGTCAACGAAGCATGTTCACCAGCCCATGTGTGGGGCAGGAGGAAGGGTAAAATACCCCAGAAACAAAGCAACCCTCCACCAGTGACATATGGAAGTTGGAGGACAAACACTTCTGATTTCTCACTGTGTTGTGTGGGATGACTCAGCCCATTTACAGTCTGAGGAGCCTGGCAGGAATTGTCTCAGTCTGTCGCAGCCATACCCTGTTCATGAAGACACTCTGTTGACATGTTTCCTTTGTCTACCTCACATTCCTTTCTTCTAAAACTATCTCCTCAGATTATTTCCCCCATGACCTACTTTCATCTAAATTCTCTATAGGCCTGTCCACTAGTGACACTCTAGAAACAACAGGACTCACATTTTCTAATATGCTGCTTTAGAAATAGTGACTTTCATTCCTCAATGATAACTGTGCATTCCAAATGAAAAATTAAAGAACTGAATTGAAGGCTAAGATATTTACTTAAAAAGTAAATATTGCAGATACATGACTTTGCCAGATTCATGACCCATAGCTTCGATGAGCTTGAGATCTTCAGCAAATAAATGTTTTGAATCCTCCCCACAAAAAAATGTTAATGGGTAAGTTGTTGAGATTTTCTATTATTACCTAAGATAATGTCCAGTGGTAGGACATTTATGTGTTGCATAATGTTGAGATACAATTACTTAAAGGTATTACTGAAACATATCAAAAACAAAATTCACTCCTTTTATTAATTCATTCATTTGAGAAATATTTATTTCTTACTTACCATGCCTGCTATGTAAAGGCACTGTCGTTGAGTTTCAGCACTGGAAACAAAACAAAACAAAACAATGATCCTGTCCTTTTGGAGCTTATAATTGAGATAAGCAATTTAAAAATAAAATAAAAAAGTAAAGGGTAGAGTACATTAGAAGGTAATAAGTGCTATGAAAATGGAAACTATAGTGCTGAATAAGGAGTATGGATTTTTACAAAAGGTGACATGTAAGCAGAAAATTAAAGATAAGACAGTTGTGCAGAAATCTGTGAGATGAGTATTAATGGAATCTGTCAGACAAAAATGTTGCTGGAAACCTACTACCAGGGACATTACCACAGTCCTATCACTAATGCTGCTCTGTAAGATGACATCACCTACAGCCACTTAGCAACTTCTTAGGTCTTAGATTTGAAACTAACAAGCCAATGCTATGCTAGTACACAAGAACACCTTTTACCCAAACACACAAACTTAGCTGATAAACCTTAAACTCAACCTGTGATTTTTAGACAGTAAAATCTACTCGTCTGTCAAGAGTCACCAACTGGCAACCTTGATTGCTCCAAAGGGACTCTTGCACCTTCAGATGACACAGAAAATAATTTCCAAAGGATCTCCACATGACCTGGGTCAATAAGAAAACTTTAAAAGAGAGAGAGAGAGAGAGAAAGAGAAAAGAAAAAAGGAAAATGAAAACTTTAACTCTTTCCACCTAAAATTGAATTTGCCCTATATGTTACAGGTCGATCACTGCTATCTGAAAGTAATTTTAGCATTGGCTGCCTTTAAACAAGTTAAAGGGACAGCAAATTTGGAAACAGAAATAATGCATTGATATTCTCTTCGGGTACTGATTTAATAATTTTTCTCGATGAATAATCCATCTCTACTCTTGGCCTGTTAGCCCCCTTCCCCTGTTGGTAGCCATTTTACATGGCTAGTTATCTCTTGTCATTAGGGAAAGTCTATCACTAAGGACAATGCATGGAACAGTAAGCAAGCTCCCCAGGAACTGTTCATGATTCCTCTGCTCCTAACCTCTCTGATATGGTCAAAAGTCTCAACTGTGGGGTGAAGAGGAATCATTGTCTTGAGCTTATTAAAAATGCCCCCTGCTGAAAGTTATGGGCTATATTTTTTCTGCTATTACATTTTATTTATTGGAACATAAGGGCATAAGAACAATATGGTCCTTCATCCTTATTTCAAGATACAAAAGACATAGGTTTCCAAAAGCTGACCTATCATGTGCCACACAATGCTGAAGGGATATCACTTCATGTGGACTGAAATGTGTAACAATTAAATAGCAAGGGAGTGAAAAACTCCCCGAAGGTTCTGCATATGGCACTAACCTTATTTTTGGAAATTGTCATTTTTCCACCCTCACAGTGGAAAAGACATAGAGGCACCCATCCTTCAACTAGTGCCTAGATTATTTTGCAATGCCAATAACGATAGTAGCATTTTAAGAACTAATTGTATTTTGGGGCTGTGCTCAGAATATTTCCAAAGTATAAGATCACTTTGTCTGGGGGGAAACGGGTAATATTATGAAAGTGGGTATGATAGATATAGTACCTATTGTGAAACCAACAGGTAAAACATTGCCTAAATTATTGTGATAATATTGAGAATTAAATTCTTGTTAGATATGAAAATCATGTTGATAAATGATGTGAAAGCTGCACCTCTTTAAAATAGCAGTTCTCTCTCATAAGATGTGAAACACAATGTATGTATACAAATTTAGGGGGGCAAAGATTTAAAAATCTGAAAACAGATCTTGTACAGATCCAACTTTGAAGTAATATGGTGCCAAAAGAGACATCAAGAAAGATAACTACCGAAGAATATTAAACCCCCTTATTCTTTTTAAAGACTGATTCCTAAAGTCTTTTGTTAAGTTTTTAAAGTCTTTTGTTAAGTTTTTTGTTAAAACAATACCTATTTTATTCCTAAAGTCTTTTGTTAAGTTTTTTGTTAAAACAATACCTATTTTATTTGCCATGATTCTGTGATTCAGGGATTCAGGTAGGGCTCAGCTGGGTGGCTCTTCTCCTCCATGCATGTTGCCAGGAGCTTATTCACTTGGCTGTATTTGCTGGTGGTTTGACTGGATTCTGTCATATGTAGGTACGGTCTCATGTCACTTCGCTTTGCTGAGCTGATTCCTCTATCATCCGATCTCAGATTTTCTGCATTGCCAGCAGCATGTGTGGATCCCAGGATTCTGGTTGCTGGGAAATGTTTCTGGGAGGGACCATGGAACCTGCTGGAGAAGAGTTTGCCCTTGCCTGGGGTGCCTAGGGCACAGGCAGCCAATATGTATCTCTGTAGCCAGGGCCATGTGCCCATCACAGACCCTACATTTTTTATTCCATTCTTATCAAATGAAATCCTGCCTATAGCCATGAATATACACACTTTCTTAATAAGTTCTGTTTGTATCAAGAGTTCTGAAAAAGTGGGGTAGGGTGTTTAAGTAGGTACCAGAAAGACAATTCAAGGGGTGCCTGGGTGGCTTAGTGGGTTAAAGCCTCTGCTTTCGTCTCAGGTCATGATCCCAGGGTCCTGGGATCGAGCCCTGCATCGGGCTCTCTGCTCTTCAGGGAGCCTGCCTCCCTTCCTCTCACTCTGCCTGCCTCTCTGCCTACTTGTGATCTCTGTCAAATAAATAAATAAATAATCTTTTAAAAAAAGAAAAAAAAAAGGCAATTCGAAAGACCAAAACCATTAAGAAGAGATTAGTTAGTTAAGTCTGAAGGTTGTGAATATTCACTAGAATTAAAATCTTTGTAGGGTTTATAACCAGGCAGGTATTCCCTTCAATTTGTCTATAAATATCCCCCTTGAATCCAGATGGATTTTAAGGCTTCAATGGTATCTCCCACGCAATGTCAAAATATTATATGCTAATTGACTGTCATGGTACCTACATTGAAATTGGCATCTGTAACTCCAAAAAGCTTTGACTGGCAGAGGAGCTAAGATACATTCCATCTCTTCTCCATTCGGCAGAAGGAAAAGTTAATAAATCAATGATTCTGCAAGGTAATATGAAGAAAATTAATATTACCACTTCCAAAGCAGAATTTCTCTTCATGAAGTAACAAGAGAAGTCTTGCTAATACTCTCTAGGTCTATGCCTCAGGTAAGATAACTATACTTTTGTGGTCTCATCACACTTTACATTCCTGAAGGCAGGAGATGGGGTTAGAACTCTAAGATCCTGTATAGCTTGACTTGACTTTAAAAACTTCAAAATTCTCCTGTTGATCTCAGAAAAGTCAAAATAATGTTGATATTAACAACCAGGCTTCTCCATAATCTGGTTCCCCCACTGCACCTCCCAGCCATCCATTCTCTTAATGCCTTTCAACATGGGACTCAAAAGCACCCAGAAAACTTCCTCACTACCCTGAAACATACTATACTCATTCTTTTATTGTATGGAAAATGATTCCTGTCTAGCTGTCCAAATTCCACCTAGCTCTGCTAAACAGAATGATGGCTCCAATGCTTGGAGCTATGACTGTGTTACCTGACATGGCAAAAGGGTTTTTGCAGATGTGATTAAATTAATGACTATGAGATGGGGAGATTACCATGGATTATCTTGGTGGGCCCAATCATAAGGGCCCTTACTAGTGAAAGAGAAGGACAGAAGAAGCAGTATCAGAGAAACAGAAGTATAGACAGAAACAGAGATAAAAGCAATGTGATTTCTAGCTTTGCTATTGGAAGGAGGCATGAGCCCTGGAATGCAGGTAGCCTCTAGGAGCTCAAAAAAGCAAGGAAATGAATTCTTGCTTCTCCTGAAGAAGTACAGCCATGCTGACAGTTTGGTGTTAGACCTCCAGATCTGTGAGAATAAATGTGTGTTTTTAGGCCACTAAATTTGTGGTAATTGGTCACATCAACGGTGGGAAACTGTAACTGTAACTGTCTTTAAGATTAATCTTAGGTCTTGCTTGTTAGAAGTTCTACCCAAATGCTCTATCCTATCCTACACAGTTTTCTTTAAAGTTACCTTGAATATCACCTGGTTTTACCATTACACCTTCAGGGTAAGAGGTCTGGTGGCAAAAAAAAAATTGCAACCCCATATACAAGGGAGAGGCATGAGCTAAAGATCCGTGTTATGCTGATAGAAGACAAGCCATTAAAAATTGGATAAAATAACAGGATTTGTAGCATGAGATTTGAAGAAAGATGTGCCCTTCACTTTCTTCAGTTATGTATCGATGATTTCTTCCCCATACATGTTTGTTCTTTCTAGAACTACTCTTACTCAAATGTTAAATCTTTTCAACAGATTCTCTGATTTCCTTATAATTTCTCTCCCATTATCCATCTTTATTTACTTTACTTTCCATAAGAATCCCTCAACCTCATCTTCTAACTCTTCCAAATATCTTTTATTTCTTCTATCTAGTTTTCACTTCCCAAGATAAATATTTGTCCTTTTTTTTTTTTTATTGGTTTTGTTTTTGTTTTTACAAGTTTGTTTTACAAGTTTGTTTTGTTTCATAGATGCAACATATTCTCTCTTCTCTCTAAGGAAACTCATTTAAAGTTGCTTTGGAAGTATTCCTTTATATTTTCTGTTTCTCCAGGTTGTTTTCAATTTCTGTTTGCTTGTTTGAATCTCTATCTTCAGTAGCTTTCTTTAGATGTCTGGTCATAGTTGGTTGTTTGCTTATGTTTCACAGTAGGGAAATGAAAATGTGCTTGGAATCTCTGGACATGTGGATGGAGCTTGTGAAGTTGAGGATTATTATAGAGTGATCTTAGAGAAACTTTTTTTGGGAAACTACTGACACCAATAAATTTAGTTATTTTTTCTTCTTGTTCTTTCACAATTACATATAATTCTTGTGTATATGTGCCATGTATTATGTATATGTATACTCTATAATGTCACCTATAAGTATTATAGGCATTATATGTGTGTGTCTTATTGAATTAAAATATTTTCCTTCAATCCCTGCCTTGGCGAGTGTTTTTGTAATCATGAATGTTTTAAATTTTGCTTATAGTAGCCATGTCCACAACAGTCAAAATATGGAAAGAGTCCAGATGTCCATCAACAGATGAATGGATAAAGAATATGTGGTATATATACAATAGACTATTACTCAGCCATCAAAAAGAATGAAATCTTGCCATTTACAACAACATGAGTAGAACTAGAGGGTATTATACCAAGCAAAATAAGAGAGTCAGAGAAAAACAAATACCATATGATTTCTTTCATATGTGGAATTTAAGAAACAATACAGGTGAACATAGGGGAAGGGAAGGAAAAATTTAAAAAGATGAAAACAGAGAGGGAGGCAAACCATAAGAGACTCTTAACTGTAGGAAATAAACTGAGGGTTTCTGGAGGGGAGGTCGGTGGGAGAATGGGGTAATTGGGTGATGGACATTAAGGAGGGCACTTGATATAATGAGCACTGGGTATTATATGTAACTGGTGAATCACTAAATTCCACTTCTGAAACTAATAATACAGTATATGTTACCTAACTTGGATTTAAATTAAAAGTTTTTTAAAAATTATAATACTTTCACTGCATGTATAAAACTTCTTTAAAGATTTTATTTATTTATTTGAGAGAGAGAGAGGTTGAGAGCATAAAAGGGGAGAAGGTCAGAATGAGAAGCAGATTCCCCATGGAGCCAGGAGCCCAATGTGGGACTTGACCCCAGGACTCCAAGATCGTGACCTGAGTTGAAGGTTGTGGTTCATCAATTGAGCCACCCGAGTGCCCTGTATCAGCATTTTTATATGTTTTCCTTTCTCTATATTCATTGGTTTGCTAAATTACATTCACTGATTTTCCACATGTTAAACCAACCTTACATTCCTCAGATAAATCCCATTTGGCCATAATGAATTATTCATTTGATAAAATTGCTGGATTTGACTTCTAAATATTTGAGAATTTTTGAGTCCAAGTTCAAGAGAAAGATTGGATGAAAAACTTGGTTTCTTGTAATGCTGTATCAAGTTTTAGAATCAAGGATACACTGGCCTCATAAAAAAAGTTGAGGTATGCTCTTTCTTCTCTGTTTTATGAAGTAATTTGTGTAAGATATCTTACACAAATATATCTTACACTTATATGTTAAACAATTGACAGAATTAATAAAAAATATTATGGACCTGGAAAATTTTTTAGAATCATTTTTAATTAAAAATTCAATTTATGGGCGCCTGGGTGGCTCAGTGGGTTAAGCCGCTGCCTTCGGCTCAGGTCATGATCTCAGGGTCCTGCTCAGCGGGGAGCCTGCTTCCTCCTCTCTCTCTCTCTGCCTGCCTCTCTGCCTGCTTGTGATTTCTCTCTGTCAAATAAATAAATAAAATCTTTAAAAAAAATTTCAATTTATTTAATAAACATAGGGCCATCAGAATTTCTATTTCTTCTTGTATTTGTTTTGGAAATTTAGCCATTTTATCTAAGTTGTTGGATTTGTTTGTGCAAAGTTATTTATACTTCAATTATTTTTGTATTGCTTGTAGGATTAGTAGTGAGCTATTCTTCCATTCCTGATATTGGTAATTTATGTATTCTACTTGTTTCATTTAGTCAGTTTTTGTTTTGTTTCAGTGTGTGTGTGTGTGTGTGTGTGTGTAGAGTGAATGTAGCTAGGGGACTATAAGTTTTATTATTATTATTGTCATATGAAATGTATTGATTTTTTCATTGTTTTCTCCTTTATATCTATACTTCTGTTTATTATTTATTTTTCTTCTATGACTTTGGATTTAATCTCTTATTTTTTTTTTTGTATTTTTTTTTAGGATTTTTTTTTTAAATTTATTTGACAGACAGAGATCACAAGTAGGCAGAGAAGCAGGCAAAGAGAGAGGAGGAAGCAGGCTGCCTGCTGAGCAGAGAGCCCAATGTGGGCTCGATCCCAGGACCCTGGTATCATGACCTGAGCCGAAGGCAGAGGCTTTAACCCACTGAGCTACCTAGGCGCCCCTAATCTCTTGTTTTTAAGAAAAAAATTTTTATAGCTTCTTGTAATACTTTCTCAAATATAAATATTTATAGCCATGATTTTGCCTCTAAGCAGTGCTTTGGCTGCTTCCCATAAATTCTGATCTGTTGTGTTTAAGGATGATTTAATTTGACGTATTTTCTCATGCATCTTGTGACTTTTTCTTTAATCCATTAGTTATTTGGAGAAGTGTTGTTTATTTTTCAATATTTGATAATTTTGTGGGTTTTACTACTGAATCCTAACTTAGTTCTCTTAAGAATAGTATTCTGTATTTTTTAATCCTTAGGTATTTATCAAAATATGCCTTATGATCTGTCAGATGGTCTATTTTGACAGTTGTTACATGCCTATTCAGAAAGGATTATATATTCTATAGCTGCTGGGTATAATTGTTCTAGATAATTGTGCTTTGGGTGTTTGAATCAATGTGAATGATTTATTTGTATATGTAATCTTTTTATCATTCAGAATGTGATGATAATATCTTCAATTGTTAATTGGGGACTTTTCTATTTCTTGGTTCTGTAATTTCCACTTCATGTATTTTAAAGCTCTATTATAATATGGGTATGCATTTGGTATTGATTTACGTTTTTAGTGAATTCATCCTTTTAGCACCAAGAAATGACCCTCTTCACCGCCAGTAATACATTTTGCCTGGAAGTCTACTTCATGTGATGACATAAGGTACATAAGCTTTCACACTTAGAATTTGCATTCTGTATCATTTCTGTTCATGTTCATTGGGAATCGCTTATTAAAAACAGCATGTGGTTGTATATCCCTTTTTCAAAATCTAGTCTGCCAACCTGCCTTCTACATAGAATTTTTAGTACATTTAGATTTAATGCAATTATTAATTGGGTTGCTTAAAGTTATCATCTTGCTATATGTTTTCTAGTCATTTGTTTTTGTTTTCTTTTGTGTGTGTGTTGTTGCTTTATTATTTTGATCCTCATCTGAATCCTCTTGGATTCATCAAGTCCTTTTTAGTATTCCCTTCCACTTCCTCTATTGGCTTTTTACTGATACTTTTACATATATATGTAAAGATTTTTAGTGATTTCTCCAGGGATCGTATTATGCGTCTTTAATTCACCAGTCAAACTTGACATGATATTATATGACTTTCCATATAAGAATCTCATCAACAGTATAGCTCCACTCACACCCTCTTCCATCTTTGTGCTATTATTGTTATGTATTTTATTTTTACCCATACCACAACCCCCTCAGTGTACCATTAATATGAAGTCAATTGACTTTAAAAGAATTTGAATTGTTCGGAATTTAAAGTAACTATAGTGAGGGTGGGGGGGTCAGAAAAATAAATAAATAACTGTAGTGAATAGATCAGAAGAAAATCAATAATCTCTGAAAAGTTGGAATTTTAATTCAAAAATATTTTTTTCCTTTTAGTAAGTACAGTTATAACTGAGAATGTATTAGTAGTAAAACAAAGAGTCCTCCTAAAAGTCACCTTGGTGTAGATCCATTCACATGCCATTTTTTTCACCATTTGGTCTATTGCACAAGTTGGTCTTAGGATATTGTTTTCACTGCAAGTGTAAAGTTTCTATCTAAGGACTTAAGAAAGATGTTCTCTTCCTAAATACAATTTTAGCGCAGTTTGTGATATGTTCTCTCTTTTTTCCTAAGAAGCTTACTGGCCTCATTTCAATGCAATATGTACACACAAGGGGGCAGAGTTAAACTAGCCGTGAGAATCGGATCTTGAGCATGCTGGTTTGCAAGTAGTTCAGATTTCATATTTGATTTACAACAACCATTTCCTATAAGGAATGTTTTTCCTTCCATTGGAACATATTTGACTATTAGAAACAGTTTCATTAATGAGGTCATCGCTGTGCCTCAGAAACAAACGATCCATGTTTACGGGGTCATTCTCCTTCTTGAATGTTTCTCATTTAAATATTTTCTAAATCTCACTCACCGTTTTTGGTCTCTGGGAAGATTGAGCATCGAAGTCAAACATAATGACTTCTTCAATACAATAAGCAATGAATAAGAACGCAGAGCTTGGTTATTTTCTGTTGAAAATGTGATAAAATTCAAAAGAGAACGAGATCTGAACAAGCTTGAGAGTTGCAGCCAGAAGTAAGAATGCTGATTTCTCAAATGTGTGTCTGTTTCTCAAAGGCAATATTCTTCACAGATCTCCTCTCCTCATCCTATGGGCATTTTTGAGTAGGAGTATTTGTTCCTGTTCCAGCCAATATGACCCACCTTAAACATTAAACGTATGATCACTGAAGGATCAAAAGTGATCCTCTCTGCTTTAAAATATGCATCCTTCAACATGTAAATGTAGGTTTCTGAGAAGAAATCACTGTCTTTGATATTTACTGATAAGACTGAAAAGGAAAATAACTGTGGGAGCAGTAATTCACCAGCTTCAATTCACATAGAGAAAAATGGAATGAAAGCTAGTCCCTGACTTAGTCCATGTTCTTGATAAAGCTGACTGGAGAGGCTGAGAGGAAAGTCCCACTTGGTAAAGGAGAGTCGAGGAAGAAACCAAGAAAATGGGAAACAACCCAGAAACAGAAAGAGGCAGATGTCAAGACAACTCCCTTGGGTCACAGCTTACCCCTAAGAACAACCTACCGAGCAGCCTGTCATTGATCTCTGGTCTCCTTTTAGAGGATATTTCAGTGAAAATGTATGCAAAAGTGTGACTTTTGCAAAAGTGTCTGATGTTTGCATGATAGGAAAACACTGGTATTTACTCCTCTTAATTCTAACTTGCATGTGAAATATTTTGCCAGGCACCAGTAACCTGATTTATGAAATGATAAATATTTTTAAATTTGAAAGATCGTATAAAAAAGTATAATGAACAGAACCCTGAAAGCGAAGACAATAAATACATGAAAGCATGCCATTCATTCTATAGCATGTATTTTGTAATTTTAAACATGTTTCCTCTGTTCAAGTAAAATAGGGGAATAATCTCACAGCAGTGACTATTTCCTGTTACTGACTCAAGGGAGACTATTCGAAAGCAAGCCTCACAGTTCTATGTTGTGGGTAGAAGAGCTGAAAATCAACAGGATCCTAAAAGATAGAATAAATGAGGCAGAAGTAGAGGAAGTGCCTGGAGAAAATGCTAATGGAACTAAAAATAAGTGTCATGGCTCCCAATTCCCAATTATCCACCAATTAACAAAGAACATCTCCTGTCCTTTTTTTGTGTTTTAAAATGTAGCCATAAAGAAAAGTTCCACAATTATTTGATTCTTTCAGAATGTTTAATGTTATCATTTTTTAAAATCCATCCGACTGCTTAAAACAAGCCAGCTGGTTAAAGTTCTCAGGGTGCCAAGAAAACACCCATAATGGCTACTTTTTGTTAATGATCTTAGGAAGGTCCCATTTGATATAAAATAATGTATTAGGTCACATTCTTTTGACTTCTGATATTTGGTCTTTAATAACACCTTTTTCTTTTCCTTCCATATCACAAGCTGCTCTCTTCTTTCCATTAATATAGTAATAAGCATGCTAGCATTGAGATTAAAGGTATATTGAGATAAGGCATTTGAGGAAATAGTAATACAGACAGGGCTTGGAAATAAGAATTTGTAAAAATAATTCTCATTTTTCAGGACTCTGGCACTTCACAGTTCTCATTCAGTTCTCGTGCTCATGTCATTGTAAGGTCAGCAGAAAAAGTATCATGATCTCATTTCATAATGAGAAATTGAGGTAGGGAGAAGTCCAGGGACTTGCCTGAGTTTACATGGCCAGTGGAAGACTGAAGTCTTGAGCCTAGGTTCTCTGACTTTTTTATTTATTTATTTATTTATTTATTTATTTATTTATTTATTTAAAGATTTTATTTATTTGACAGAGAGAGATCACAAGTAGGCAGAGAGGCAGGCAGAGAGAGAGGAGGAAGCAGGCACCCTGCTGAGCAGAGAGCCAGATGTGGGAATCGATCCCAGGACCCTGAGATCATGACCTGAGCCGAAGGCAGCGGCTTAACCCACTGAGCCACCCAGGCGCCCCGACTTTTTTATTTTTTAATATTTTATTTATTTATCTGTCAGAGAGACAGAGAGAACAAGCAAGGGGAGCAGCAGGCAGAGGGAGAAGTAGGCTCCCTGCTGAGCAAGGACTGCCCCCCCGACATATAAGACTTGATCCCAGGCCCTTGGGACCATGACCTGAGCTGAAGACAGATGCTTAATCGACTGAGGCACCCAGGTGGCCTGCTGACTTTACATTTTAAAAAATATGACTATAATAACTAGTATTAGTTAGGCTCCTACTGTGTGACAAGCACAATTCTGTAAAACCCTTTATGTGCAGTTACACAATCCTCAAAACAACTCCATTATTTTTATCCCCATTTTGTAGAAGAGGAAACTGAGGCATGGGGAGTTGAAGTCATGTGCTAAGGGTTGAAGACAGAGTTTGCTTCTCATGCTCTGGCCATGCTGCTCTTTGAAGCATTTTAATTGCCCTGTACTGTAGAAAATTTACCTTATTCCTTTTTTTCCTGATTTTGTGTTCTCCACGTCTAAGCTACCATGGAATGTTTGAGGTTATTGGTACAGGCATTGATTTATCCCGGTTTTATCTTGGTTTTCCCTTCTCTCACTTGGGCACCAGGACCCCAACCCAGGGAATCCCAGCCCCAGCCAGCTGTTGTCTGGAGTACTGTCACCCAAACTCCTCCGAACTTCCACTTTCTCTAGAGTGAAGCTCTAGTTGGCTCCAGAGAAAACAGGTTAAGAATGTGATTTACAAAATCTATTTCCATTCTCATGTTCACGGAGTTATCCTTTTGTAACTCACTCTTTCTGTTTTTGAAAGAAAGGTTGGTTTGTTTTTTGTTTTGCTGTTTTTTTAATAGTGCCATGGTAGTGGGTACCTTCAAAAGCTACACGATCCCTGTACCAAGCAGGAATAGGAAATGTATTTGATGCAGCAAAACGTCGCCGAGCACCTAACCAAAAGTATTTGAGGATAGCAGTTGCAAAAGACAATACAAAACAAGCCAACAGTAAGTTATCTCTTCCCAAAATGGAAATAAGAAGATGCCGCTAGATAAGACTTTCAAAGTATAACCTTATTTTAATGGCATCCAGAATTAGCTCTGTCACTAATGAAGTTTAATTTCATTATCTCAAGTGCAAACTTATTTCTGATGTTCAGTATGTGGTGGAGGGTGACAGTCTAGGCTACCACGGAAAGTCAGAGGAAAAAGCCATGTGTGCATAAAATAATTAAAATTAAATTTATTCTTAGTTATTATATCTTCCAAAGGGATATGGTGAGAAAGAGAACAAGTCACAACCAGTTCTTTTTTATTGAACTATGGTCGACATACAGCATTACAAGTTTCAGGTGTCCTCCAGAGCGATTAGACAACTCTCTACATTATGCGGTTTTTATCGATCAGACTCTTCCAATTAGAGACAGCTTTACATAGGAGACCCTGCATATATTAGAAACAATTTAGAAGTAGAAAAAACTAATTTGAAATTCTGGCATTCTAATTACTTCTCTTTGGGCAAGTTCTTTAATTTTTTGTGGGTCTCCATTTGCTTGTTCATAATATGTGATACTTGTCTTATCGACCTCAGAAGATGGTTGTGGCTCACTTTGGTTTTCTTTATATATTTACACCTGAGAGATCTTACTAAGTCTATGCTTTCTCTATGCCAACAACTGAAAACTTGATTTTCCCTCCTGGAGTTTTCCCTGTCCTCCAAATACATACATCTGATTTTGGTTGACATCTCCATTTTGATGTCTACTAGGCATCTCACACTTAAAAATGAAATTCCCGAATGAAGTCCTCCTCCACTTCCTGAATATGATTTATTCTAGAATATAGCCAGCTGTTCGGACCAAAACCACGGAATTGTCCTTGACTCCTGTCTTCTCACACTGAACATTCATCCATCAGCAAATCCTGTCTGTTCAACTTTCAAAATACACAAAGTGTGTGACCACTTCTCACTAACATCATCTCTAGCCCTCTGGTTTGGGCCACCGGCATCTCCCCTGTGGCATATGGCTTGAGTCTTCTCACTGGTTGGCCCTCCTCTGCCCTCACCAGCTGCATTTGTTTCCTACCAGTGTCAGAACAAGGCACCACAACTAAGTGACTTGAAACAATAGAAATGTATTGGTTTACAGTTCTGAAGGCTTGAAGTCCTAAATCAAGGTGTCCACAGAGCCAAGCACAGAGACTCGGAACAGGATCCCTCCTTTGCCCCTTCCTAGCAAAGCGCGGTTCCCGCAGTCCTTGGCTTTCCTTGATGCACCTGCCAGCATCACTCCTGTCTCTGCCTGTGTCCTCGCATGGAGTTCTCCCTGTGGCTGTGTCCACATTTCCTTCTTTTTATAAAACAGCAGTCATAAAAGGAGGAGGGCCCGGTTTTCAACATCATCTTAATTTGATGCACACATCATCTGCAAAGATCCTATTTCCAAATAAGGTCATATTCACAGATACTAGGGGTTAGGTGTTCACTATATTTTGGAGGGATGCAATTCAACCCCTAACACCAACCTTCAGAATATCCTCAAGCCATCAGTCAGAGTGACTCTCAACAACCCAAGTCAGACCCATCCTTCCTTTGTCTAGAACCTTCTTAAGGTGTCACCACCTCCCTGACAGTAAAAATGGAAATCCTCACATAGAGCTGCAAGGACCACCTCAAGGCCCCACATGATTTGCCCCTCCCACGCATTTTTAAATCTACTATTGCCCCTCTCCCCTAAGCCTATTGCATCCAGCAGTACTGAATCTTGCTGTTTCTCCAAAATGTCAGATACTCACCCAGCCAAGTTAGGGGCATTTGCACTTGCAAGCTTATGTCCAGAATGTTCCTCTTCTGAGTATCTGGGGGGGCTCATACTCTCACTTCTTCAGGGTCTGCACATAGATGTCCTGAATCACTGAGACATTCCCTGCCCATCTATAAAAACTAACAGCCTCTCCTTCCATGTTGGAGTGTGACCTCCTGATCACCTTCCTGATTCATTTCCTTTAGCTCTTATCATCACAGCATATTCTCTCTTTACCTATTTGTTTCCCTCACTTGACTCAGAGACAATGCTCTATCCACTTTTATTTCCTTAAAATATAATGGGCAATTTATTCAACAAATATTTGTTGAATGTATAGATAAATGAACTTGAACAAAGAGAAAAATGAGAAATTTTACAGTTCCCTAGCTTAAAGACTGACTTTCCTATTGTCATGATAATAAGCAGCCATCAGAATCATTGTCAAACCTACTCAATTGACCAGTGATGGCTCTCCATAAACACGTTGCTGCCCGTCAAGCAATCACCAACAGTCTCCAACCCCTTCTGAAAGCGTTTACCAATCAGGGATGGGTTCATTCCAATAATCACACTCTTAAGTGCCCACCAATAAACAATAGTGACACCGGAATACTCACATTTCTGGAGATGATATGAACTCACATATGCCTCTGAAAGTCACCAATCCCTAAAGGAGTGACTGTCCTTGACTAGTGTTATTCTCACTTCCACGGTCAGCAATAATTTTTTTTTAATTTTGGATATAAAGTGGTGGTCTCATGTGACAAATGTGAATGAGAGAAAATTATGCAAGATATCTTTGGGAAAATAAAAGGTGCTTAGAAATGTTGTTTGACATTTAGCATTATGTTAATATTGTGCCTCAAGAACCATTAATTATTAGAATAAACAGATATCTTGTCTACTTAGTAAATTTTTTGAGAAACTGCACTCTAATCAAGTGATCTTATTTTATTCTACATTTATTACCATTAAGTTAATGGTTAACTTAATCAGGCTAGTTATTCATTTAGTCCTTCATCTCTTCAACAACTTAAACAATGCAAGTCTATCTTCCTGCAGCAAGAAATTTCATAGGGTTTCGGTCTCATTTCTTACAAAACCAACATCACTAAGGTGCATACATTTGAGAAGCATTTATTCTTTTTAATGTTGCAGTTATTGAGTCATTAGTGTGTACCAGGAGCTGTGTTGGGTCATGGCTAAATGCGTTCTCTACTTCAGGGAGCCCAGAATTTAGTGGAAGAAACCGACAGTAGACCAATGGCGTAGGGAGTGCACCCATGTGTTCACACTGTGTGCTTGGAAAGTGTGGTGTGCCTTGAGGGATGGGGCCCTGATTGAAGGGAGAGGCAGGGAAGCCTCTTTGAGGATGTAACTGGTACATGGCAGAAGGAGGAGTGTAGCGTGACAGTGAAGATGTTTTGGGGGGGTTACTAAAGCACTTTCATGTAGAGGGATCTAGTTTATACTTACAACATCCAGGTATCAAGAGCAAATTTTTCTCATTTTAAAGACAGTTGACACAAGGAAAGTTAAGCAGGTGAAGACAAGCATCTAGTAAGTGTTAGACTTTGAAGTAGATCACAAATCTTGATATCACTTTCCACATGCCCTCCATGTTGCCTTTATAACTAAAAACCAACATAGATTCCTCATCATCTGGGACTGTCTCATGTTTTTCATTGCCCACATTCATTCTCTGAGAACAAAAATGTTCCTTATTCTCCAAGAATTAGGTGAATAAAAAATACACAAAAGAATGTGTATGGTCTTCCCCAAAAAGGTATATCCATGTCCCAATCCCAAAAACCTGTGAATGTCACTTTATTTAGAAAAAGAGTCTTGCAGTTGTAGGTAGGTCAATCATTTTGAGAGAAGGATATCATCTCACATTACCAAGTTGGACCTAATCAAAAAACAAGTGTCCTCATAAAAGACACGCAGAGGACTAGACAGAGATGAAGAGGAGGGATATAGCCATGGGAGCAGGGATTGGAGTGATGACACCAGAAGCCAAGGAGCATCTGAAGCCATGAGAAGCTGCAAGAGGCAATGAACAGAATCTCCCCCAAGAACCTTGGGAGTGAGCATGGCCTTGTCAACACCTTGATTTCAGACTCTGGCCTCCAGATCTTCAGAGTAAATTTCTGTTGTTTGAAGCCACCCAGCTTGTGGTAATGTGCTAAAGTAGCCCTGGGAAGCAAATTTCTGTCTCATCAAGTCATCCCAACAGATTTTATATTGGGACTAGACATCTAATTCAGGATGTAACTGTGCTCACTTTTCCTTCTGTGTTTCCTCCCATAAAAATCAAAATTTTGCTGCCACTACTAATAATTATAATAGTATCATATAATATATAAAACAGTCATTATTATTGATGTAACATATTTATTAAACAGCAACTCTTCTAAATTCTCAATGCCTTTTACGTCATCTAACTCTTGCGACAACTCCATGGATTAGGTTCTCCTACCAGAGCCACTGAAAAAGTCACCTTTTTACAGTTCATTAGACTGAATCTCAATTTAACGGCCATGATTGCACAGTTACTATTTGAGTTCTGTTTTTATTCTTAGATTTCCTACTACATCATGCCGTCTCCTTAGAAAGGGATCATCTGTTTAATTGCTTTAATTACTCTTCATCAATGATGGGTATGGGGCCTCTCTTGATGTCCAACCACTTCTCTTTCTCTCTTTCTGACTCAGTCTCTCTCCTCTTTCCCCCTCCCTCCTTCCTTTCCTCCTTATCCCTTTCTCTATCTCCCTTCCTTCCTTCCTCCTTTGAATTCTTGCCAGCAGAAGGAATCCACATCTCCTGACACTCTGTCCAATTGAACTGTTCAGAACTCCCATCACAAGAAATTGGCAGGTGTGATAGAGTCCCAAACTGCTGAGTCCTCTCACGGCCCCAGACTGGGCTTTGTGGAGGAGATTTCCTGGAAGAAATGTCACATCCATTATTTTCAGTTTTAGCTTTGGAAAGGTTGCCTGGAGAATGTCACTGAACACCAAATTTAACCTTTCAGTGATACTTGATATGAGAATAAATGAAACTGTCTATAAGCTTAGACCTCCCTAAAATAAAGATGTTGAATAAATCCAGAAAATGTGCCAGAGCCATGTGGGAGTTTTCATTACTAACCTAATGGGTTGCAACCAAAGTGGTCAACTATTCCAACTACACAATTCACAGCTATGATATAGTTATTGAATTTGTGGAAGGGATAAATGTGGCTCAGGAATGGCTGGAAAGAGTTTTAGGTGACCCAAAAATGACCCTGGACCTTAAGTGGGCTGGAATAAGATAGCCTGGGACACTCTTATAGTTCCCTGGGGAATTAGCTCAAGTGCGACTCCTCTTCCAGAAAGGCCTTACAGAGCTGTCCTCACTCCCTCCTGAGGAAGAGTGTGGCCCTCTCCTTAGGGCTGTCTACCATGCTCACCACACTCATCTTGTATGAAATGTTCTGTTCCTTGGCCTGTCTTTCCTAAAGAACTGCAAGGAGGAGGTGGTCCTTATCTTCCTGATGCCTAACCCAGGACCACTATGAGTCCTTCATAAGGTGTGTTCTTCATACACTTCCAACACTTCCAGCTTTGAAAGGACGATCTGGCAGGTGAGCAGGGCAGTATGTTCTCTGGAATAAATACAAGGCCTAGTGGGGCTCGCTGTAAGCTCTCCCTGTCCTCTTCCATTGGGAGAGGGGGAAAAAGGACAAAAGTGGATATTGGAGATGATGAAAAATGAAAACAAGCATCACAGTAAATAATCTGATAATCTCTGACTTTGGAGACTTCCTCAACTTCCATTTGATGCTAACACTGCCTGGGGATCATTTTTTACTTGAGGATGCCACAAGTTTTCTCTTCTCAAAACCAAGTCTTTGGGGATAGTCCATTTCTCACCACCAACAGAGGTACAGAGTGGCTGCCTTGAATATGGGCTGGAATCAAAGGTAGAGAAATTCCCCCAAGAGAGAGCTGACCCTGAGAATACCTTTCTATGAAATCTGATTCTTCTGGAGAGAAAGTGCTTATATGCTATGTATTGGAGACTTTGGGCATCAGAGCCAAGTAGAAATTAGGATTCAATGTGGGACACAAAGTCACTGGAACAAAAAGACTACCCTTTCCCAAAGCATTTCACTACAGAAGCTGTTCTCCACCAGGCAATATTTTGGAAAGGGGAGGGAGTCTTTAGTTCCAGTGATCTTCGGGGGAGGAGATGCTACTTGGCATTCAATGGGTGTGGCAAGGACCCTAGAAGGTCTGTGTCTCATGTGACCGTCCTGCACAATAAGATTTGTCCCAAACTGTGTACAATTTCACAAGTCCTACCAGACCTTTATTGAGGTGAAATTCCTCTTTATTCTAATATCTCTATTTTACCTGTATAGTTGGTTCTCTTCATTTGTGGTCATTACATTCTATAAAGCCACCAAGAACACTGAGCTAGTGAAGTCAAACCATGGCTCCTAGGATAAACACAGCCAGGTTCCCATGAGCCTCTGGTCATAACATTTTCATCAACCCATCAATGCATACCCTTGTTTTTTCTCTGTTTAAAGACATCGGATTTTATATTTATTGCTGACCTGTTAACATCAAATGCATCACCCACAACACCATAGCACATGCCTCAAAAACTCACCTATCGCGTGTATTTTCTCTGTAAGGCACATGGCAGCCTCTTTGTGGTTAAGAGCAGCAAACAGCATTTCAGGACTGTGCCTGAGGGCCACTGACAACAGCAAAATCAGCAACAAAAGCAAAATACTTGGGACTACGTAGACCTAAAAAAGGACACTTTTTTTATAGCTGAAGAAGCTGAAGCAAGAAGGCAGAGCTGCTGTCCCACCTTAGCTGGGAATGCACACATTGGCGACTCAAAGTTTTCACGGCTCTGTGCATGCTCAGGAAAGACTGCAAAAAGCACTGCGAGTATCCATCTAGGGGCTGTCAATCAATTTTAGCAAGTAACAGAGTCGCAAATAAGGAATCCACAAATAATGAGCACTGGCTGGCTATGCAAAGTATTTTTGCAGTTTTAAGTTAGATTGAATTTTCCGAAAATGCACAAACTAGGAACACCAAGGGCAAGCTGTGCTTCGGCCTGGCCCTTTACCAAAAGCTATGCAATATTTTGGAACTCCTATCCCTCAGGGCAAAACTGCTAATAACGTTTCAGTCTCCAGAACAACACATCAACATCACTCTGCATTTGCAGCAATGCCATTCATGGGATTTTCTGTGCGAGTGCAAGCCACTGTTCATTTCCTGATGTCTAGCACAGCTGGAGTGAGCATTTATAGGGAGCAATGTGTAGGATTTCAGTGTATGTCTCTGTCTTCCAGGTTAATTGCATCTGTATTCTATACCCCCCCAATCAAGACAATGAAACACAATTCGTCTAGTCACTATACCTGCCATCCTGTATCTTATTTTATATAGAACTCATTTCTATCCCTTTTTAAATATTTTTTTAAATATTTTATTTATTTATTTGACAGACAGAGATCACAAGTAGACAGAGAGAGAGAGAGAGAGGAGAAAGCAGGCTCCCCGCTGAGCAGAGAGCCCGATGTGGGGCTCAATCCCAGGACCCTGGGATCATGACCTGAGCCGAAGGCAGAGGCTTTAACCCACTGAGCCACCCAGGCGCCCCACTATCCCTTTTTAAATGTAAAAATTGGTAGCTATTTTCAGATTTGAAATGTAATTTTCTTAAAACGTTATACTCCCTTGTTTTTGTTTTGCTTTGCATCCCACTTCCTTTCTCTGAGTTACCTGATGCCCTCAATTCATTCTTTCAGCAGAGAACTATGGCTTGGGAATGTCTTCATTTAACTCTTGGGTATAAACCACATTTTAAAGGAGCATGGTGGGTTGCCTGGCTGGCTCAGGCAGTTAAGCAGCTGCCCTTGGCTCAGGTCATGGTCCTGGGATGGAGCACCCCCCAATCAGGCTCCCTGCTCAGCGGGAACCCTGCTTCTCTCTCACCCTCTGTCCGTTCCCCCCAGCTCCTGCTCACACACACACTCTCTCTCAAATAAATAAATAAAATTAAATTTAAAAAAAGTAAAATAAAGGAGGGAGTAGTTGTATTCCAGGTCAAAATATATTTTCCCTCACATTCTGAGCATAATATTCCACTCTTTCATCATCTGTTTTTACTGTGGAGAAAACCGCCGTCAGTCTGTCTCCCTTTGCAGGTCGTCTGTACTTCCTGTCCAGTAAGATTTGCAGATCACTTGTTTTCCCTGGTTGCTCTGAAGAATTTCACCTCATGTTTGTGGTGGATTGATTTTTATTCTTCCTGTTCAGCACTCAATTTATACTCTGAATCTGAGACCCATATAGTTTCCTAATTTCTGGAAGTTTCTTTGGCTTTTTATCTTCTAGTAGTGATTCTTCAATCACTATTGTAATATATTTATATAATAATTAATCATTACATGCTATTTAATCATTATGTGTAATCATTTTTAAATGATATAATAAGTCTACCTGATTTATTTTAAGGAATCGGCTCAGACAGTTATGGGGGCTGGCAGGTCTGAAATCTGGGCAGGCCCACGGGCCAGCAACTCATCAAGGAAGAACTGACATCAGAGTCTTGAGGCAGAATTTCTTCTTCTGTTTGACTAGGAGGTTGTTTTCTTGTCTGTTTTTCTCTCCATCTCTGTACTCACCCTTTCCCCTACGGCAATTTTCTCTCTACCCATCTACTCAAGGTCCTATCCCAAGGTGACATTAAGGACATTACTGTCCCTGTCCCGGAGACATGACTTGACTCATGTCCTGCTGGTGAGACAGAGTCTATCTCTCCCTCCTTCCCTGGGATGTGGGCCACAGGCAGCCTCCAGCCACACCTCCCTCACCTTCCCTCCCATGGCTTTTCAGCAGGAAACTGGTTCCAGTCTCCCCAGCTCACACAGATGTTTATTTTCCATGAACACACAGGAGGAGAACAAGGCAGGCCCTCTCTGCACTTCCTTACCTAGAGTCAACAGCCCTTTCCCCTTGTAGTTCTGTGAGTATGATGGGGTCACCTGAGTTCTCATCTTTGGGTCCAGAGATGTACAACGTGATTTTTGATGGTGGCTATGACTTAGATGTTTTTTTTTTTTTTTTCTTTTTCAGTGTTGAGCTCTTGTTGATACACAGAACATGTATATTTAGTTGCTTTTGTTTGAAGAAGAAGAAAGACCCTCAAAGTACACGCACATCTGCCGCGCTACTTTGATGAATGTGTTCACGACCCATTTATTAAAATACCAGTCTGGTCATTGTCTATTTTTCCAGCAGAGCTGGTTTGATTAATATCTTTCTTTATTAAGAAACAGAAATACATTTTCTTGAAGTAATGAGAGTTTGCTGGGACGACACATGAGCACATTAATGTAACAGATGTAGGAAGCACAGAGCCCGCAAGGACCTGAATGTGTCCCTAAAATTGAAGCAAGACCAGTGTCCCACCACAGTACCGCCACCCACCCCTCTCCTCTCAGCTCCCCGATTTCTCCATTCGCTCGCTGTCCTTCCTACTTGCTCTTTTCCCTCAGGGATTCTGCCCTGTTCACAGCCTCGGCTGTCACAGTGCCTTCCGCTTTTATCTGCCCCCTCCACATCTCTTGAACCCTGCTTTATTCCATTAACTGTTCCTGTCTTTCTTATCCTACTTCCAAACTTGTCAGAAGAGATATCACTGGCTTGTTAACCTTACCACCAGCTGCGTAGAGGTCCCCTGCAGAGCCACATTCTCAACCACTCCCACTTCTTATGCCCAGACATGATCCTGGTCCCAGCAGTAGAAGCCAGATCTACAGCTCTTCTAACCTAACACATGGACTCTAGATACAAAACGGCCTATTGCTTCTTTGCTCAGAAGAGGAGTGTGCATGTGGCAGGCACTTAGAAAAGAAAAAAAAAAAAAAATCGGCTGTGCAGAGCTGGTTCCAGTCCCCTCCATCCCCAGGCCAAAATGTCTACAATTATGTTCATGGTAATTGAGGGTTCCTTGCAAATGTCATTATAGGAATCCTTTTATCTATTAGTAAATCCCAATTTTGTGGGTAGTATTTTTTCTTGTGAAATCATACTCTTGGGAAATGTGCACCTCATAAGACTGCAAAGTACACGTAGGTGCTCCTCAAAATAATGAATGCTGCCTCCAGAATGAGATGCATGATTGTGAGAAAAGATGAAAAAAAACTAATATTAAAAGTTGTACCTATATATTTCTTCAAGTGCTCTTAGGGCATTTATGTTCTAAAGCAAATCTAATTTTCCTTACAGTATTTTAAGCTATTCCATTGAATTTTCTTATCTGTGGGCAATTTCTTATAGGTTAAAATGTAGTGGATACCATTCATATAACAGGCCATTTGTAGTTTTAATTTGCCACTCTATGACAAGCAGACAGTTGTCCCAGATAACATTTAGAAACCTAATGCTAATTTCATTCTTCTACATGTGGCTGTCCAATTTTCCAGCACCATTTATTGAAGAGACTGTGCTTTTTCCATCGGGCATTCCTTCTTGCTTTGTTGAAGATTAGTTGGCCATAGAGTTGAGGGGCCTTTTATGGGTTTTCTATTCTGTTCCATTGATCTGTGTGTCTGTTTCAGTGCCAGTACCATACTGTCTGATGATTACAGCTTTGTAATAGAGCTTGAAGTCTGGCATTGTGATGCCACCAACTTTGGTTTTCTTTTTTCAGCATTCCTCTGGCTATTCGAGGTCTTTTCTCATTCCATACAAATTTTAGGATTATTTGTTCCAGCTCTGTGGAAAATGTTGATGGTATTTTGATAGGGACTGCACTGACTGTATAGATTGATCTGGGTACCATAGACATTTTAACAATATTTATTCTTCCAATCCATGAGTATGGAAGTTTTTTTCCATTCTTTGTGTCTTCCTTAATTTCTTTCATAAGTGTTCTGTAGATTAGGAGTACAGATCCTTTATTTCGTTGGTTAGGTTTACTCCTAAGTATCTCATGGGATTTGGTGCAATTGTAAATGGGATCGATTCCTTAATTTTTTTTCTTTTGTCCCTTATTGGTAGAGTATTGAAACGCAACTGATTTCTGTGCATTGATTTTCTATCCTCCACATTGCTGAATTACTGTATGAGTTCTAGCACTTTTGGGGTGGAGTCTTTTTGGTTTTCTACATAAAGTATCATGTCATCTGTGAAGAGGGAGATTTTGACTTCTTCTTTGCCAATTTCAATGACTTTTATCTCTTTTTGTGTCTGATTTCTGAGGCTAGGACTTCTAGTACTAAGTTGAACAACAGTGGTGAGAGTGGGCATCCCTGTCGTGTTCCTGACCTCAGGGGAAAAGTTCTGTTTCTCCCCATTGAGAATGATACTCACTGTGGGCTCTTTGTAGAGATGGCTTTTACGGTACTGAAGTATGTTCCCTCCATCCCTACACTGTAGGGAGTTTTAGTCAAGAAATGATACGGTATTTTTGTTGAATGTTTTTTTTTCTGCATCAATTGAGAGGATCATACGGTTCTTGTCCTTTCTTTTATTAATGTGATGTATCATGCTGATTTATTTCCAAATGTTGAACCACCCTTGCAGGGGAATGGAAGGAAAACAGAATGAGAAGTCATCAGAGAGAGAGAAAGAGAAACCATGAGAGACTCAACCATAGCAAACAAACTGAGGGTTGCTAGAGGGGATAGGGGTGGTGTATGGGGTAATTGGGTAATGGGCATTTACAGAGGGCATGTGATGTGATAAGCATTGGGTGTTATAGGAGACTGATAAATTATTGAACACTACATCTGAAACTAATGATAATGATAAGTTGACTAATTCAATTTAAATTTTTTTAAAGAGTAACCTTATGCCAACAAGTAGTCACAATTGGGGACCTATTTTCCCAACTCCTAATCAAAATCTGAAGACAACTGATGACCATTTATAAGGCATTTAAATTCTCCTTTTTCCTTAAACACACCATGTGCGTAAAAGAAGTCATCATAATGTCGGTGACTCTGCTAAAAACTCCCTCAATTTCCAATGTGATTTTTGCTCATGCCATCCCCTCTGTGGTAAGGTGCTAATAGGAGCAGTTCCCACCTCTTCTCTCTAACGTGATGAGGAAAAGAAACTTAGTCCATATCTTGTATCTGGCCTTTGGCTCAAATTCATGTTCGTAAAATCCACATGGAACAAAGCCCAAAGGACCTAAATGGTACCTGAAAGTGCTTAGAAGACCTGAGTGTGCCACACAAGGCAAGAACTCCCAGAAAGATGGTGGGCTGAGCACTGGATTAAGTTTCCCCATGAAAAATAACTTAAAATGCTGGTGAAAATAACAGCGACCAAAAAACAAAAAGCAAAAAGCAAACATTGATGAGCTGCAAGATAGTATGAAAGTCTGCAGCCAAAATCTAAGTGAAAGCTGTAGGCTGTAATAGGAGGCCTGTGCTTTAGCCCCTTCTGCTTGAGGGCATTTGCCAAAATAGGAACTTGAGAGGTGATTTCTAAATTCTCATTCAGACATGTGGAATAGAGACAAAGTGGGTGGTCTAATAACAAACCTTCCCCTTATAAAGCTGGGACCCCAACGGGCTCCACTTTTGGTTTAAGGATTAACTGGAAGAAAATTTATCACCTCCCTCACTGAAGGCTGAAGGGAAAGCTGCTGTGTTGCTTTGGCAATAAGCAAAGCAGAGGAAAAGAGAAGAAAAGGGAAGAAAGGAAAAGAAATGGTAACATCAAGCTGACTTTAGCTGATTTTTTTCCCGAAATTCACAAAAGCAAATTCAAGCAGAGCATTTAGTTTAAAGAGTGTCCAGATTGAGATGGCTCCCAGGGACCTGGCAAAGCCTATCTGGAAGATCTTGTCTTCATTCTCGACCTTTAAAATTTTCCCATGATTACTTGTTCAATAAGGAAGCATGAACAAAATCAACAGTTCACAGTAAAAACTATAAGCCAGGTTTGAAAGTATCTGCAAAGGAAAGGAAACTACAAAGAATTACAATGTATACTTTTCAGGAAGCAAATAAAACTTTTAGATAGAAATGGAAAATATAATTGGAAATAAAAAATCAATGGACAGGTTTAATAGCCTATTAGATAGAGCTGAGGAGACACGGAGATTAATGTAAGTGGAAAAATTCAGCCATTATCAGTTGAAATACTGCCCACACTCCATCCTCTCTTCTTTCCTGGAACTCTTAGTATTTGATTTTTATAACTAACAAATACTAACATCCCAATATTCAGAGTTCCCAAAAGAGAGGACAGAGGATGGAACACAAAAAATATTTGAAGTTTTCCATATATGGTGAAAGATCAAAGCATAGTTTCAAGAATCCAAATGAATCCCAAGCAAGATAAAAAATAAATAAACTGATACCTAAATATAATAGCATGCAACTGAAAAACACAAAAGGCAAAGTATACTCTTTTTTTTTTTTTTAAAGATTTTATCTGGGATGCCTGGGTGGCTCAGTTGGTTAAGCAGCTGCCTTCGGCTCAGGTCATGATCCCAGCGTTCTGGGATCGAGTCCCATATCTGCTCCTTGCTCCGCAGGGAGCCTGCTTCTCCATCTGACTCTGCCTTCCACTCTGTCTGCCTGTGCTTGCTCTCGCTCGCTCTCTCTGACAAATAAATAAAATCTTTAAAAAAAAAAAAAGATTTTATCTGTTTATTTGACAGACAGAGATCACAAGTAGGCAGAGAGGCAGGCAGAGAGAGAGTGAGAGGGAAGCAGGCTCCCTGTTGAGCAGAGAGCCCGATGCGGGACTCGATCCCAGGACCCTGAGATCACGACCTGAGCCGAAGGCAGCAGCTTAACCCACTGAGCCACCCAGGCACCCCAAAGTATACTCTTAATAGAAGCACAAAGCCAAAGTTCAAGTACAAGAACATCATTTAGACTGACAGATGACTTTTGAACAGCAACAGTGGAAGCTAGTAAAGAGTATAGAATCAGATTTTATCTATTTATTGCTGGAAAATGAACCACCTCAATACCTACTGTCTTGAAACAACAATGATCACTGTACTCAAGAATCTGTGGTTTGACAAAGTGTAGCTGGTATGTCTTATCTCTGTCCCGTGAAACATCAGAAAAGGAGTCTCAACTTGAAGCCGAAGGATCTCTCCCAAGTGTGACTCCCTCACATGGCAGATGAATTCTTGTAATGTGGGATTTCCCACAGGCAGCTTGGGCTTCCTTACAGTATGGTGCTTAGATTCTAAAAGTTAACATCCTGGGTGCCTTGGTGGTTCAGTAGATTAAGTGTCTGCCTTTAGCTTAGGTCATGATCTCAGGGTCTTGAGATCAAGCCCCATGCTTAGCAGGGAGTCGGCTTCTCCCTCTCTCCCTGACCCTTGCCCCATTTGTGCTTTCCCTCTTGAATAAATAAATAAAAATCTTATAAATGCATACATACATACATACATACATACATGCTAGCATCCCAAGAGAACAAAGTAAAAGTATATAGGTCATCTTATGACCTATTCTGAAATGTTGTATGACATCACTTCCACCATAGTCTATCAAACAAGCAAATCACAAACATGTCCAGAGTCAAGGAAAAGGGGCAAACTGAACCTGCAATGGAAGACTGGCTATGTTCCATAGGCGCATATAGGATAAGAGATAATTTTTCAGCCATTTTTAGAACATGCGATTTGTCACAGTCTTCATTTGACACAACAATTCACATCTTTCTCATGTACAAAATATATTCATGTCCTTCCCCAAGATCCTCTAGCTCATCTCACAGGATAAGTCTTGGGCTTGAGGTCCAGAATAGTCTCCTAAATCACATCCGGGTGTGCATGAGGTTCCTCTAGCGCAGTTCCTCAGGGACAGTTCTTTAAGACTCACTCTGTTCACTCTGAAAACATATGAATTAAAGAGGAAAAAGTATGTCACTAGACACATGCCCAGCATACATTGATGAGACAGGCATAGGATTACCACTTTAGATATTCCTGTTCAAAAATGGTAAAATAGAAGGTACATAGCTGTCACTGACCCATAGTAATTCTGAAATCCAGCTAGGCACATTCAGCCACTTGCTGAGGACTAGGAATCCTAGTCCTTGGGGTTATCCTCCAAAGTTATTGGTTCCTCTTCCTGGGTCATCTTTCTTTTTCTATTAAAAGTAGCCATGTTTGAAGCTGGGTGATTTTCTCAGCCCAATTAACAAAAGCGTTGTGGTTAAAAAACCTCTTTTTATTTTGTAGTATGTCTGGGTTTCTTTAATCCACCCTGGCAGTATTTATTTTAGAAAATTATCTTTAGGGCGCCTGGGTGGCTCAGTGGGTTAAGCCGCTGCCTTCGGCTCAGGTCATGATCTCAGGGTCCTGGGATCGAGGCCCGCATCGGGCTCTCTGCTCAGCAGGGAGCCTGCTTCCTCCTCTCTCTCTGCCTGCCTCTCTGCCTGCTTGTGATCTCGCTCTGTCAAATAAATAAATAAAATCTTTAAAAAAAAAGAAAATTATCTTTAAAAATATTGTTGGTTTTCTATCAATCTTATTGGGGCTTTCTCTGCCCTAATACAAAGCCACACCCACATAATTCTTCAGCCTAAGCCTTCTCTAGGTCTTTTTGTGGCTGCTGCTGGACAATACTCCCAAGATTCTTTTAAATACTGTTGTTTAATGGAGAAAATCTGTAAGACAGTCATGCCCTTAAGATCTTTAAGGCCCTAAGAAACATAGAAAGATTCTAAAAGGTATGAAGTTAGATTTGTATGATGTATGTTTAAAAGACTTTATAACTTCACCTTGGATTTACCTTTAGCCTAAGATTCTTTCTTAAGGTACAAATTGAGATGGAGAAGCTGAAAATGTTTTGGTTCCTTTTAATTTAACAGCTCACATCTTTAGCTCATGTCTCTCTTCCTGCATTTTGTCATAGGCAGCAAGAGGGAAAAGTTTCAAAATTGGGCCTGGAGATCTCCTTATCTAAATCTTTGAGTTCATTATGTATATTTACTGTTCGCCATACTCCTACAGATGACAGTATTGCAAAGCTTTTTACCAGTCACTGCTTCTCAAGGATTTCCTTCCCACCAGCATCCAATGATATTTTTCTCACTGTCATTCAAGCCCTCACTGACAGCCTCTCTTCATACTTCCAACATTCTCCTTGAACTCTATAAGGCTCTGCTTAACACTCTGCTTAAAGCTTCTACCTGTTACTCAGTCTCAAAGCCAATGTCAAGTGTTTGGGGGTTTATGTAAGTATTCTACCTCTAGGTACTAAATCTGTATAGCTACCCCAAAACTTAGTGTCTTAAAACAATAATTACCACATATTTTTACTCATGAATCTAACTCATTATGGCTTGCCAAGGATGACTTGTCTTTGTTCCACACAGAAACAGCTAGGCAGACTTAACTGGAGGATGTATGATCCACTTTCAAGATGACTTATGCAAAGAGGGGACTAGTCCACCTTTCGTTTCAGAATCACTGTGTCATACTTCAAGCTCAGCTGCCACCAAGAAGCACAACAATCACTGATTAAGTACCAAGGAATTCATTCTCTCACACATAACAGTTCTGTTTGGTGGAATGTCGCTACCTCATGTGGTCATTCAGACTCACAGCTACCTTCTATTGTGTTGTTCTGACACCTCCTAGGGTAGTCTTCTTGTCTGTGTGGACAAATCTGGGAAGATTCTCATCAATAAGCCAGAAAACAGGGGCAAAGAGCGTGAAAGAGGCCTTGTCCAATGCTTCAGGCTCAGACTTGGCTGTGGTACATAGTTATCCTCATGGTTTTTTCTTAAGAACTTAGTAAGATAAGGACACTGGGATGGCCCAGTAGGGTAAACATCTGACTATTGATTTTGGCTCAGGTCATGATCTCAGTTCATGAGATTGAGTCCCACATCAGCTCAGTTCTGAGCTCAGTGGGAAATCTGCTTGAGGACTCTCTCTCTCTCTCTCTCTCTCTCTCCTTCTCTCTCTGCCTCTCCCATCACACTTGAGCTCTATAAATGAATGAATGAATGAATGAATAAAATTTTTTTTTAACCCACAAATTAGCCACCTAAAACTACAATGGAAGCATAAATATAAACTGGCTTGGTAGCCAAGTGCCCAGGTAAAACCCTGTGACTGTGGAGGAACCTGAGAAAGGGTTTTTGTTGGCAGTTTTCAGTCATTGTCACAATACATTAACCTCAAATGGATCCTCAGTGCTGTCCCATAACCCTGCTATACATTCTTGGCCCATTTTCTCCCCTAGTCTTTTGGGTCATTTGTCATACCTTCATCTTCTCATCACATATGGCCAGATCCTCCCTCATCACCACTCTCAAGAGTGGGCTTGTTTCCTACTTGTTGAGAAATTTAAGGTAATCTAAAGGAACTTCCTCAGGCTCCCACCATTGCACCTGCACTATCTTCAGGTCTGTCCTAGGTCACTAGCATGCATCCCACATGGAAGGTTTGTATTCCCAGTTGGTAAAGCCTGTTCCACTTTTCCACCAGACCCTCTGCTCTATCACTTGCTCAAGGACATCAATCCAACAGCGGTCCCTTTCCTCTCTCCCACATCATCACCTTTTTCTTCTTCTGGATTGTCACCAAGCATACTGTTTTTTTCTCCCAGAATATCAGTCCTCTCTTGACACCCACTTTCCTCTTCCAACTACCATCAAATTTCCAGGTATACAACATAGTGATTCAACAGTGCCATATATTTTATAGCAAAAAAAAAACAAAAAGTTGTACTGTACTTACAACTACCAATTTCTCTCTTGCCATTCTCATTCAAATCAAGTCCTGGCTGGCTATCACATACACTCCACAGAAACTATCTTCTCAGGATCACTAAGCAATTCCACACTACAAAACTCTACAGATTTTCTCATCCCTTATCTTCTGTGACCATCAATATTCTATGATTTACCTGCTAACTCTTTCCTCCCCCCAAGCAGTTCCTTCACTATGTTTCTAGATCTCTACATCAATCTGATTTTCCTAACCTCTCAAACCACACCTCTTCCCTTTCATGTGGCATCCAAATATTTCAATGTCCCAGAGTTCAGTCCTTCACCTTTCTCATTTCTCTCTATTCTCAATCTCTTCCAACCTTCTGAAAGTAAATATCATCTATATGCAAAATCTTTCAGATTTATATCTATAGTCTACATCCCTCCTTTAAAACCCAGATTCATATATCTATGTGCTTATTGGAACTCCACTTAAACATCAATAAGCATCTCAATCTTCACCTATTCAAACCAAGTTTCTAATATTTCCCCTGAATCTGCTCTTTGCCTAATCTCTACTATCTCAGAAAATGACAGCTGCATTCCTCTACTTGTTCTGGCCAAAATATTTTGAGTTACCATTAACTACTAAGGATACTGCTGAATCTACCTTCAAAATAAACAAAGGATCCATTTGCTTTTCATTATCTCTTTTGCTACCACTTAAGTTCAAGCCACCATGATTTCTTGATAGGATTATTGTGGTATCATTGGATGCCTTGTGTTCACTCTTGAACCACTACACTCTCTTTTCAAGACTGTGGCCAGAATACTCCTACTGAAAGGAGAGTCAAATCATGCAATACCTTTGCTCAAAAGCTGCCCTTGTCTTCCTATCCCCAAATATATTTACATGGCTGTTGCATCCCTTTCTTTAGATTAATACTTAATTATTACTTTATTTGTGGGAACTTATTCTTAGTTAGTGAGGACATTTCCTAGATATCATATCTAAAATGGAATAAGACAAAAGCATAAACTGTTTGGATGTCATATTCTCTTTCCCTGCTTTGTTCTTCACCTTAGCATCTAACCATTGCACACCACAGATTGATATTTCTCAAACATTATTATGCCTACAAATTTCCTGGGGAATCTTGTTAAATTGAAAATTCTGATTCAGCAGATTTGGGTGGGACCAGAGATTTTGCTCTTACAACAAGCTTCCATCTGATGCTAATGCTGCTGGAATGTAGGCCACCCATTGAATAGCCAGATTCCATAGAAATAAAATGTGAGCCACATATGTTGGTTTAAATTTTCTAGTAGCCACATTTAAAACCTAAGTAAGTGAGGTATTCATGATTTAGAGTACTATATTTTAATTTTAGTAACACATTGTAGTTAACCCTATATTACTTTATTATTAGCATTTTACCAAATTACCAATAAAAAAAGTATTATTAAGATATCTTACATAATTGCTAATAGTATATCTCCAAAATTTAGTGTACTTACAATGTATCTCGATTTGGACTGGCCATGTTTCAAGTGCTTAGTAGCCACATGTAGCTAGAAGCTACCATAATGGACAGATCTAGACTTAACCTATTGGTACTGCTTTTATGTTTCTTTCCTTCAACAACAACAAAAGCTACCCAAGGACATAAGTTCTTGTTTCACTCACTAATCTATCCCCCCTGTGCCTGGAAAAGTGTCTGGCTTTAGTGGGCCTCAAAAATATTTGTTGTATAAATGGATTAATAAGCATCTAGTGTGCTGAGAGAAAATGCTGTGTTAGCTGTTTTATTTCCCAGAATCTCCCAGAGAGAGTAAATGCTAGCCACCCACAGTGAAAGTTTGCCTTTTTTGGCCACCATCACTTATCTGACCCATGTCCTTATTCCCTCCCCAAGTAAATTACTTGCAATAGAAGATTTATCTCAGCATCTGCTTTGGGCGAAACCCAAGCCAATACACTGGCCTCAACCTATCAGTTCATTCCTCCTGGATTCAGCTGGACATGGGTCCGTCTTTCTTAGATTCCCTCACACTGCTGGATGAGGGCCATGACTCATTTGCAAAAGAGACATGAAACTAAGTTTAATGCTCAACATAGCTCCTCATCCAGTTGACATTTCCCCATTCTCCTTTTCCACCCACTCCAGATTCAAAGAAAGCAATTTGTTAGATAGAAATTACCAAAATATTACCCAAGGCCCATTAACATGCCTGGAAAAGTTAAAAGTGAGTAACATCCCAGGAATTCCGAGGAGTGACAAGGCTTCCTTTATGTTTTGCTTTGGTGTTGACAACTGGGAGAAAATGCACACAAAACAGTCCTTACGATAATTCAGCCGAAGGCTAGCTAGGGCTGGACAGTGCCATTTCGTTGTAAGTGACAGAAACAAAAAGCCTTTTATTTCGGATTACTTCTCCAAAATCAACATTTTTGAAATGGTGCCCATTCTCATAGCCTCCTTCTCTGAAGCATAAACATTGTAACCACTTCTTTGAATCTTGGGAGTTAGGCCACCAGGTCTGGGTACAAATACTGTAGTCCAGCATTAAATGCTAGATCAGATATCGGCTGGAATCCCAGGGGTCTTTTAGTACAGTATAGCTGTCTGAAGGGGAAGCATTTTTTCCCAACCTAGCGAATTCTGTAGCTCTGAAATTCTGAGTTCTGGATCGGGTTTGTTTTGATAATGCATACCTCAGCTTCTCCAGAGAAAGTTCCTCTCAGTAGTGAAATGATGGCTTCAATTAGACTTGGCTCCACCAGTCAAAGCCGGCAATTGTGAGTCAATGGGCTGTCGATGTTTTATTCAGCCACCTTTGACATAAATTGTTTTCTGTCTGAGGCTCAGCCCCAGCTCTGTTCCATGGAAGCCATGCGTAAGGGGAAAATGTGCCCCCTGCACAATAGAACCATTGATGCCTTCTGAATGGAATGGTGCCCACAGCCCTCTTTGTACCTGCAGATCCCTCTCTTAAAGGAGAACCCTTCTTCTCACTTTCTCCCTACAGAAGTAAGCCTGCATGTCACTGCAGAGTCTGAGGATAAGCCAGGTGCCCTGGGAATCCTAGGAAAAGACATGGCAAGTTGACTTCTTATGATGGGGCCTGAAATATTAGAAATATTAGAATATTATTTCTATTATTATTTCTATTCTAATTTCTATTATTAGAATATTAGAAATATTAGAAAAGCTCAGAAACAGAGAAGAAAGTGCACTTTAAAATTGTAAGCAATGGGTATCATTCCCCTGCTATTCTTCTAGGAACAGAAAAGCCATGATCTGCAGAAACTACTTTGGGTAAAAATATGTTTCAATTCTCAGGAATGATTCCTCAGTTCATTTTCTCATTTCACAAACCATCTCCCTTACCTCCTTTGCTCAGAGTCAGATGTTATTTTCTCAATGAGGTCTATACAGACCATTTGATTTAAAATTGCAAAACCAGTTTTTCCCCCTCCCCATGTTCTCTCTTTTGGTATAATATTTATCACCCTCTAATATTCTATATAATTTATTTATTATGCCTATTATCTACTATATCTAGAGCAAGCTCCATGGGGAGAGGAATCCCTTTCAGTTCGGTTCAAGCACCTGGAATAGTGTCTGTCCAAATTGGCACTCCTAGATATCCTTGAATATATACGTAAATGCAGTAGTGAGCTGAAGAGTTGAAATGCCGTGGCCATCCGTCAAGGGTCTATCGATGCAAGGATAACATCATATTCGATGGTTTAGAATCAGGGCTTGCAAACGCAGATACCTTCAGAGGCCAAGGAGATGCAGTCCACAAGTGATATGAGCCAGGTACAAAACAATAGAAAGGTGGTGGGATTGGGAAGGCTTGGAGAATACCCATTCTTACTTAAGGCATCAAATACAATTTAGAAAAGTTCTCTGCCAAGCAAAACACATCTGCAGAGTGTATGAGCTTCCACATTATGATCTCTATAATTCTATGTATTTTCCAGCGTACCCATATTTTCTGCAGCCTGCTTTTAATTTTTTCCAAACTTCCTATCTCAGAAAGTCAAAATACTATAAAATCAGACTCAACTCTAATAAAATTGATGTTCCATTTTAAAGTGATCCCATCTCTGGTTCTAATTAAAAAGTTATGAATAAGAGTTGAGTAAAAGACTTAAAATCTATTTCATGCGTACGAAGCACCTCCCAGTATCTGCATTATTGTCCATAGAGGTATATATGGAGGCCCAGACTAGTCTAATTTATTTTTTTATTTCTCTCTGAATTGTTGTGTGAACTGGGATTTTTCATTTAACCTCTCCAGATCCCATTTTACTCACCTGTAGAAGAAATACTGTGTACCTCTAATTTCAGGATTCTATTTATTTATTTATTTATTTATTTATTTTTAAAGATTTTATTTATTTATTTGTTAGAGAGAGAGGGAGAGAGAGCGAGTACAGGTGGACAGAATGGCAGGCAGAGGCAGAGGGAGAAGCAGGCTCCCTGCCGAGCAAGGAGCCCGATGCGGGACTTGATCCCAGGACGCTGGGATCATGACCTGAGCCGAAGGCAGCTGCTTAACCAACTGAGCCACCCAGGCGTCCCTCAGGATTCTATTTAGATTTTACTTTCCTTTCTTCCCCTAAGAATATAAAACCTAATTTTTTTTTTTTTTTTTTTTAGTTTTTGATGTTGAAGAATGCTGGGTAAGCCAGTTTGTATTAGGCCATTGAATATAGACACAAAACCTCAAAGGTGTGTACTCAACTCTACAGATCGGCTCTGCTCCACATGCCTCATTATGGCTACCGGGGGATGGCAGTGACAGCAACATCAGATGGCAAGTCCACCAAGCAAGCATTTTGCAAGCCTTCCTCCGTATCACAATGAGAGAGATTGTCCCACTAGCCTTAAAGAGTAAGGTGTCTCATGGGAAAGGGCCACCTAGCAACGGTCTGAGAGTGGGTCCCTTCCAACAGGCAGCAAGAACACTGGGACCCCAGCCCTACAACAACAAGGAGCTGAATTCTGACATCAACTCATGAGCTTAGAAGAAAAATCTGTGGCTCATGTGAGAATGTAGCCCCAGCCAGCACCTTGATTTCAGCCTGTTCACACACTGAGCAGAGGACCCACTTAACCTCCACCTAGACTCCTGACACAGAATCTTTGAGATAATGAATGTGTGTTGTTACAAGCTGCTAAGTTTGTAAGCATTCGTTATTCAACAATTAAGAACATTAATACAAAGGGATATTATGAACTCAATGGAGGTGGCATGGCAACATTTTAGGTCTATCAAAATTAAAGAATAAGTAATTTAAGAACCTGAATAAAACTTAAATCAAATTCAAAATTGCTTCAAAAATTAGTAACTCAAAAATTAGTGACTTGTAGCTCAAAGAACCTTGATGCAAAAAGAAGTAGTGGTTGATAAGTCCTACCCCTGATCTCCTTCCACTGGGCCCTCCTATTAGCTATGACTCTTTTCCTTAGCTGTTGCTTCCTTGGTCGCTGGCAGTGCACCCTCCCAGCCCCACCCCATGCCCCCTCTCAAACATACAGTCTCACCAGGTCCTCCTTACTTTCAGATGACATCACCGCCTAATTTCAGCCACATGGAACAATAAAATTCCATTTGTGTTTATGCCACTTTGATTTAGGGTTTCTGTTGCTTAGAATAAAAGAGTCCTAGTGAACAAATTTCTTCCAGCAATCATCCTTTCTCTCCCTATTTCCCTTCACAGTCAATGTCTTGAAAACTTCCTCTATTTTCTTACCCACTCTTAGCTCGGGGTGTTCTGAAGCCCTCCCTATCACTCCAAAGGAACCACTGTTATCAAATTCCTTAAAGACCTTTGTTCTTCACTACTCAAAGCTTATTACACGAAATTTCAGTAACATTTAGCGTTGTTGGCCACTCTCTTCTCCGGAAATATGCTCCATAGGCTTTTATTTTTCCTTTTTTTCTCCTTTAATAATTCCCTCTTAGTAAACATTTTGGACTTCTTGCTTTCTGCTCTTCCCTGAAATGATGGATCAGAAACTGGAGAGTTATGCTTGATTCCATCCTTTTCCTAATTCCTTGAAACTAAGAATATATCAAATTCTATGAAATCCACTTTTAATATATCTCCTGAATTTGCATTTAGATCAATAATTCATAACCTAGGGTCTGAAGATATATAGAATTCAGGGATTCTGTGAATTTAAATGGGGAAAAAAATCTTTATTTTTGCAAACCTCTAACTGGAATCTAACAATTCCCACAATATCAATGCAGGCAACAAACTATAATAGAATTTGGAGAATTTCTGACATGGTACCAGAAAAATCACATATATCTTCATATCACATTACAGATATTGCAAAGACCTCATAATATCATCTGTGCTTATCCCTACTTTGAAATAACAATGTCACCAGACACTCCACTAAATTCTGCCATCTGATGCATTAATAAAGAAGAATATATATTTTTCTATGAGATATTTATCATTCCTTACTCTTTTGCCAACTGTATCTCAAAAAAGTTATAAACTTATAATCATGTATTATATATTTTATACTTACAAAAATATTCTGAGATGTGGTCCATAAGCTTTTCCAGACTGCCAAGGAGGTTCCTGTAATAAAAAAGCTTAAATATCCCTATTTATTTTCTAAGTGAAGTGGCCACCAGAGGCACACCCCAGCCACCTTCACAGCAGAACTCAATCCATGAATGACCACACTTCTGCTATGGGCCGTAACCTAGAAACTCTACCTGAGATGAGAGATGTTCCCTTCCTATCCTTACTGTCCAGCCAGCCACTTCCCAAAACCCAAGAGACTCACTGATGGCCATGATCATAGCAGGTAAGTGGGTATCTCTCCCGCATCAGATTCACCATGCTGCACTCCACCCTTCTGCCTCTGTTTGACTAAAGAGACCAAATCAGTAGTTAATTGAGGTTTTTTGTAGGAAGTACCTGCGAAGCCAGAGTACAATGCCCCTTGAATCCACTTTGCTTTTTGATTCTCTCTGTGTATATTATTTCCCATTCAGACATCTGCAGTCATCCTAGAAACTCATGAATTTATGATGCCATTAGTGTTTTGAAAAGCAAGTACATCTTCTCCCAGATGTCATTTTGTATAAAGATTTTTCTTTTTCAATACCAGTTCAAATAAACCAAGCCATGGATCTAATTTGAATGAAGGCAGAGACTTCACTTTCTGTCACACGCCAGCTGTTCTGAATAAATATTATGACAGCCTGGACACACGATGTGTCTTGATGCTGGTAGGGACGAGGCAGGCTTCCACCCAAGAAGGCAGTAAAAACCATACTGTTGGCCTACCGCCTTGCTCTTCTCCCCAAACCTCAGTCAAACCATTTAGAAAAGAGACAACAGTTTAATTTATAATCTATCACAGGACCTTAGTATCAAAGAGGAGGGTGTAAATACCTGTGATTTAATTCATTTAATTCAAAACCCTGAGATGTACCAAAGCATACCCTGGGGGTTTTCATTTTATCTAGGAGGCCTGATATGTTATTCTTGCCCCTGAAATCATAGATGGAGTAGCTTGGCCATAAGGACTCATCTTAGAAAGAGAAAAACCTTAGCATAAAGAAATAAATCATCAGATAGAATTGAGAGATCACAAAGTAGGTGTGTTCCTTCAGAACTTCCCTGTCACTCCTTATGTTACAAAATGTAGTCCAAAGTCAATTTCTCCTTTTTAAAAAAAGAGCCATTCAGTCCTGTGACATTAATGTGAGCCAGGTTGTATCAATTACTCAACACCTATGAAGACAATCCTGCCCAGCCCAGACTGGACCTCAGCATCCTTCTCAACACCATGCTCCTGGAGGCTGTCCCTCTGTTTCAGAGCTAGCAAGGGGGAGAAAACTCAGCTTGTCTTCTCTGTCTTTGGAGTTTGCAAGTGAGAGGAAACTGAAAGTGAGAAAAGGTCAAAGAAAGAAACCTCTTCCCCATGACCATCTATCAAAGTCCTGATGGTCCAAAGACCATCTCAATATTTTTCTCTTCCTTCAAGTTTTTCTTGAGGTTCCCAACCTAAGAACTAGTCCCAGATTCTGTAATGTTCTATAATGTTTGGTTCATTCCATTCAATGGAATATATACAACATACTACTCTGTAGAGCCATTATGTGAACAATTCTATTATCTTTACTTATTTTGTTCATGTAGCCATTTTTGGGGAACATATATTGTGTGCCAGTTTATCATGTGGGGCTGCAGAATGCAATGATGAAATCCCTGTTGAGATGCTCACAGATATAAACAATTATTTGAAAAGGGGCTGAAGTACAATTTCTTTTTTAAATAATATATGTTTGATACTATCATAACTATATATAATGATAGATAACTGATAGAAATTTTAAATCAGAACTAGAGAGGGAGGCAAAATGGGGACCTCATTTCATCTGGTCCCTTGAATTCACCTAGATTTATCTATCAAATCATTCTGAATAACTATGTCTTCAAACTTAAAAGTTAGAAAAGAATTACTGGAATTCTACAAATAGAAAAGCGACTGCTTTTTTTCAAGGCAGGAGGTGCAAAGACATGAATCTGAGGGAATATATTGGAAAATAAACCCCGGGGGGAGGGAGCCTCTGTAAGCCAGGTACCAGAAAATGATATAGCTGCGGACTGCAAAATTGGAATATTTAGAAGTCTGCTCCGATGTCCCTGCCTGAAAGTTGCTCAGGTGGTGAAGCAGGGCAGAATCTTAGGTGGGACAGTGTAGTCTTAGGATGCCCAGGGTCACAGAAAGAACCTGAACTAGCAGAGATCCTAAGCATTGAAGGAGGGAAACTGGCTAAGGTCAATGAGCTGGAGGTGGGCTCTCAGCTTGGTTTGCCATAAACCATGAACAGCAGCATGATCAGGCAACCTCTCCCCATATAGGTCCCTGCAAAGGGCAGAAACACATTGACACTCTGCCTTACCCAGGAAGATTGGCATGGGGGCAGACCACAGGAGCCTGCAGAGGTTGGTCCACACAAAAATGAGTATTGCTTTTCCCTTAGGGTTTATTGAAGAGAGGGGGCCCCAATCTTTCAGCTCTAAGGCTGGAGATTGGGGTACCACAATTTTCATTCTGATCCTCTAAAGTGGAGTAGAAAGCCTTCAGGGAACAAAAGCCACATAGAGCAACCTGAAGCAGCTTACACCGAGCCCCATCCCCTGGCAAAGGGTTGTGCAATTCCCCTTAGGCAAAGACACCTGAAAATCGGCCCAACAGGCCCCTCCCCCAGAAAAACCAGCTGGAACATCATGTGAATACCAAGGTTACAGGGCGCACAGAACTGAAAAAATCCAGTGCTAGGGGAAAATATTATATAGAATTTGAGGTTTTCTTCTCGAAATATTTTTACCTTTTTAAAATTTTCCTTTTCCTTTTCCTTCCTTTTCAACTAGTTTCTTATTTTATCAACCCTTTGTTTTTAAGACTTTTTTAAACTATATTTATATTTTATATATATAATCTTCACTTTGGGGCTTCATTTCACTGTATTCAATTTTATTTTAGTATATTTATAAGTTTTGCTTTCTTTGGGATTTAGTGTCTTTTAACAAACAGACTTTAATACACCCAGAAACAAGTGGATCACCCTGTTTTGTCCACCTGGGAGATTATATTCTCTCTTTTTCCCCCCTTTTTTTCTTTTCTTCTTTTCTTTTTTGGCTCCTGACCTCTTAGGATTTGTCTAGTGTGTATTTTGCTTGGGTTGTGGTTGATATTTTTTATTTTGTTCTCCTGTTCATCCATTCTTCTCTGGGAAAAATGACCAGAAGGAGGAATTCACAACAACAACAACAAAAAGAATCAGAGGTAATTCTCTATCACAGATCTAATCGAGATGGATAAAAATAAATGTTAGAGTTGGAATTCAGGATAATGATTATAAAGTTACTACCTGGGCTTGAAAAAAGCATAAAAGGCACTAGAGAGTCTCTTAGTGGAGACATAAAACCTAATCATGGCAAAATTTAAAATGCTTTAACTGAGACGTGGTATAAAATGGATGGTCTAACAGCTAGGGCAAATGAGACAATGAGACAGAAGAGAGAATCAGTGACATAAAAGACAAGATGATGGAAAGGAAGGAAGCTGAGGAAAAGAGAGAAAAACAACTAATGGACCATGAAGGGAGGCTTTGAGAAATCAGTGATACCATAGAAGGAAACAATATTAGAATTACTGGGGTCCCAGAGGAACAAGAAAGAGAGAGAAGGACAGAAGCTATGATTTGAGCAAATCATAGCTGAGAACGTCCCTAATCTGGGAAAGGAAATAGGCGTTCACGTCCAAGAGGTAGAGACCCCTGTCAAAATCAACAAAAATAGACCAACACCCTGACATATAATAGTGAAGCTTGCAAATTTCAGAGATAAAGAGAAAATCCTGAAAGAAGCTCAAGACAAGAACTCTTAACCTACAGGAGTAGGAACATTAGACTGACAGCTGACCTATTCACAGAGACTTAGAAGGCCAGAAAGGGCTGGCATGATATAATCAGGGTACTAAATGAGAAAAGCATGCAGCCAAGAATCTTTATCCAGCAAGGTTGCCATTCAGAATGGAAGAAGAGATAAAGAGCTTCCAGGACAAACAGAAAAAAAAAAAAAAAAAGAATTGATGATTACTAAACCAGCCCTGCAAGAAATATTAAAAGAAATATTATATATATATCTCCTTTAAAAATATATTTAAAACTTCTCATTTGTTACTGTACATTTCAACCCTATAATTTTCACTTGGTCTTTTTTTTTTTTTTTTTTGAGAAGTTCACTAGAGAAGCTAAGAAATAGATACAAGATGACAGGAGAAAAAATAAGTGAACTGGAAGATAATCAATAGACATTACCAAACTGAAGGGCACCTGGGTGGCTCAGTGGGTTAAAGCCTCTACCTTCAGCTCAGGTCATGATCCCAGGGTCCTGGGATCAAGCCCCACATCGGACTCCCTATCCAGTAGGAAGCCTGCATTCCGTCTCCTAATCCTCCTGCTCGTGTTCCTGCTCTCCCTGTTTCTCTGTCAAATAAATAAAATCTTTAAAAAAAAAGAAAAAATATATATATATTTAAAAGAAATATTAAATATATCTCCTTTAAGCAAAAAGAGAGCCCAAAAGTAGCAAAAAGAAGTGTATACATTCTACAGAAACAGGGACTTTATAGGTAATACAATGACACTAAATTCATTTCTCTCCACAGTTAGTCTGGATATCAATTGGCTAAATGTTCCAACCAAAAGGCATAGGATATCAAACTGGATAAAAAAGCAAGGCCCATCCATATGCTGTCTAAAAGAGACTCATTTCATACCCAAATACACCTCCAGATTTAACGTGAAGGGATGGAGAACCATTTATCATGCTAATGGACATCAAAAGTAACCTGAGGTAGCAATCTTCCTATCAGACAAATCGTATTTTAAAAGACTGTAGTAAGGGATGAAAAGAGACACTATGTCATACTTAAAGTGTCTATCCAACAAGAAGATCTAACAATTATAAGTATTTATGCTCCTAACTTGGTAGAGCTAATTATCTAAACAAATTAATAACAAAAAAAGAAACACATTGATAATAATACAATAGTAGTAAGGGGCTTCAGCACCTCACCCCACAGCAATGGAAGTATCATCTAAGCAGATCAACAAGGAAACAAGGGCTTTGAATTACACACTGAACCAGAAGGACTTCACAGATATATACAGAGCATTCCATCCTAAAGCAATAGAATATACATTCTTCTTTAGTGCACATGGAACATTCTCCAGAAGAGATCACATGCTGAGTCACAAATCAGGTATCAATTGATATCAAAAGGTTGGGATAATTCCCTACATATTTTCAGACCACAATGCTTTGAAACTTGAACTTAACCATAAGAGGAAATTTGGAAGGAACTCAAACACTTGGAAGTTAAAGAGCATCCCCCTAAAGAATGAATGGGTCAACCAGGAAAATAAAGAATAATTTTAAAAATTCATGGAAGCCAATGAAAATGAAAACACAACTGTTCAATACCCTTGGGATACAGCAAAGGTGGTCCTTCTTAGGACCTTAGGTCTTTCTATGTACTTAGGGAAGTACATAGCAATACAAGATTTCTCAAAAAATTAGAAAAAGCTCAAATATACAAGCTAATGTTATGCCTAAAGGACCTGGAGAAAGAACCAAGCAAGAGAATAGAAATAATAGAACCAAGCAAGAGAATAGAAATAATAAAGATTAGACCTAAAATCAATGATATAGAAACCAAAAGAAGAGTAGAACAGATCAATGAAACCAGAAGCTGGTTCTTTGAAAGAGTTAATAAGATGGATAAATCCTTAGCCAGACTTATCAAAAAGAACAGAGAAAGGACCCAAGTTAATAAAATCATGAATGAAAGAAGAGAGATCATGACCAACACCAAGGAAATAGAAACAATTTTAAGAACATATTATGAGCAACTATACGCCAGCAAATTAGGCAATCTGGAAGAAATGGATTTATTCCTGGAAACTTAAAAACCAAACTGAAACAGGAAGAAATATAAAAGCTGAACAAATCCATAACCAGCAAGGAAATTGAAGCAATAACCAATAATCTGCCAACAAAAAAGAGTCCAGGGCTAGATGGCTTCCCAGGGGAATTCTACAAATATTTAAAGAAGAACTAATACATATTCTTCTGAAGCTGTTTCAAAAAATAGAAAGTTGTTCTATGAGGCCAACATTACCTTGATCCCAAACCCAGAAAAAGACCCTGCCATAAAGAATTACAGACCAGTATCTCTTGATGAACATGGATGCCAGAATTCTCACCAAGATACTGGCCAATAGATTCCAGCAGTACACTAAAACTCACCACAGTGTAAGGATGAAGGGATCATACCTCAACCCCATAAAAGCCATCTATGAAAAGCTCACCATGAATATCATTCTTAATGGGGAAGAACTGAGAACTTTTCCCCTATGGTCAGGAAACAACAAGGATGCCCACTCTCACCACTGTTGTTCAACATAGTACTAGAAGTCCTAGCCTCAGAAATCAGACACAAGAAGAGATAAAAGTCATTGAATTGGCAAAGAAGAAGTCAAACTCTCACTCTTCACAGATGACATTATACTTTATGTAGAAAACCAAAAAGACTCCATCCCAAAATTGCTAGAACTCATACAGTAATTCAGCAATGTGGAGGATAGAAAATCAATGCACAGAAATCAGTTGCATTTCTATACCCCATCAATGAGACAGAATAAAGAGAAATTAAGGAATCGATCCCATTTACAATGCACCAAAAACCATAAGAAACCTAGGAATAAACCTAAACAAAGAGGTAAATTATCTGTACTCCTAATTTACAGAACACTTATGAAAGAAATTGAGGAAGATAAAAAAAAAAAGAAAAAATTCCAGACTCATAGATTGGAAGAACAAATATTATTAAAACGTCTATGCTACCCAGAGCAATCTACACATTCAATGTCATCCCTATCAAAATACCATCAACATTTTTCACAGAAAATCCTAAAATTTGTATGGAATGAGAAAAAAACCTGAATAGCCAGAAGAATGTTGAAAAAGAAAACCAAAGCTGGTGGCATCACAATGCCAGACTTCAAGCTCTATTACAAAACTGTAATCATCAAAATAGCATGGTACTGGCACAGAAACAGACACATACACCATAACAGAATAGAGAGCCCAGATATAGACCCCCAACTCTATGGTCAACTAATCTTCAACAAAGCAGGAAGGAATATCCAATGAAAAAAAAGACAGTCTCTTCCCCTTGCCTCTCCCTACCTGTGGAGGTAAGGTCTCTCCTTGTTGCTCAACCAAGGATGCTTCCTCACCCCCTTCTTCCTTTGCCAGCACCCGTACCACAACTTGCAAAGACCCTCTTCATTAATCTCTCCTCAATCAAAAATGAGTCAAAGGACTCTCCCCTTTTGAGTTCTCCAAATATTTCCTGCCAGGACACTGAGACAAATGACATTTGGGAAACATGCTTCCAAACTCAAGCACATCTATGGACTTTTACTGAGTTGACACTCTACCCCACAGGGAAGCACACAACTGCCCAGCAGTTCAGCCAGGAAGCACCATGTAAGCTGCATTTCCTCCTGACTCCAAACTTTACGGTTCAATTTTACAATCTGAGCAAGATTTGTCTTCATGGTGGTAAATGAAAGTATGCTCTATTTCAGTGTTTGAATTTATAACAAACAAAGTGTATGCTCTAATCTCTCTGCATCTGACCCAGCTTTAATTAGGTTCCAGAATAGATGCTGCAAGCAGAACCATGACTCAAGAATATGTTAACTGTCCTCCACTACAGAAATTTGCTAGAATTGCATATGTAATTACATTGCCTAGGCTACACCTTATACTTTTCTCTGCATACTTTTCTTCTAGTTTGTAATCAGACTGAGAATATATAATGACAAAAAAATTATTTTCTTCTATTGTCCTATTTTCTCACCTCAAGTTCAAATCGATTATTCAGATTATAATTTAATCCCCTTGTGAATAAGATGAGCATTTACTTCCTTCTTTCAAACTTTTTGACCATGACCCACATCACAATCTATACACAGAAATTTATGCACAAAAACATATGCATGGTATACTACACAAAGTTTCATTAGGCAATAATTTTAACATGTAGAATGAATCCTAAATATTTTATATACTATTCTATTTAGGAATTATGGTAGTTATTGCCCATGAAATGACTGTATGACCCACTAGTGGCTGTGGCATTTGGTTTGAAATGGACAGCTTTAAGCCAGTTGAGAGAGAAACAGGACAATGAAATAGACATCAACTAAGGCAAATGAAGAGAGCACAGACTCTAGAGTTAGCCAAGTTAAAATGAAACAAAGTGAAAGTTTAATTAGATTTTTGAAAGCTCACTTAAGGCAAATTCTCAATCATTAATCTTTTAAATAATCTTTAATAAATATTAATATTTAATATTTGAAATAAATTAATAACAACTAATACTTTAAGTACATTTTTTTAAAAGATTTTATTTTTTTATTTGACAGACAGAGATCACAAGTAGGCAGAGAGGCAGGCAGGGGTGGGAGGTGGGAAGCAGGCTCCCTGCTGAGCAGAGAGCCTGATATAGGGTTCGATCCCAGGACCCTGAGATCATGACCGGAGCCGAAGGCAGAGGCTTAACACACTGAGTCACCAAAGCACCCCAATTTAAGTAAAATTTTAAGTGAAATTAATTAGATCAAATCAGTATTTTCTATGGTAATATCTCAGTGTAAATAGTTTCGTTGGCACTAAAGTTATACTCTCTTCAGTTGCAATAATAATTATAATTATTATTTTTTACTTATTATTTTTATTATATTTATATTTTTATATTTTTATAAATATACATTTATAAAACATATATTTATATATTATATTATATATTATTATTTTTATTATATATTTATTATTTTATTTATATTATATTTATTTATAAATATATTTATTATTTTTATTATATATTTTATTATTAATATTTTACTTATTATTATTATTACTTTTTTATTACTTTTATTTCAACCTACATAACAAAATACATTTTAATATGTGCCCATGGACTATTTTGCCTATTTAAAGAAAATGGCACTGCACTCAGCCAAGTTCCTAAGTATCTATATGAAGTGGAGCTTTTCCAGATATGTAAATGGCTTCCTCTGGTCAGTTACTATATTAATTTATGACAAGCATGGTTCTCTACCTGTGGTATGAAAGAACAATGCATACTCTCCAAGGGTCTCAAGTCTCTTAACTTCTAGTAATAAAATGTCCTCAAGAGATACACAGATGGATAAAAACATTGGTGAGAATTAAATTGATCTTTATGGATTATAAGTATACAAAATACTGTGATAGCCACTGGGGCTTCTCACCATTAGCCTGGCTCTGTCCTTCCGGGCACATGTAGAACCACATTAACTCTACTTGAAGTATGGCCTCGCAACTTGAAGTCTGAGTAGAAAAATTGGTATGTGCAAGTCCAGCTTGGGTAACAGAGGAAGGACAGTGTCCGTGTAGGGGCAAAACCCTCAGACAGCTCTCAATGGGGCAGAAAATAAACCTTTGTTCTTTTTGTGTGAAAACTTCTGTGTCTGCCTAGAAGCCCCAAAGAAATTTTCTCTTCTGAAGCATTTGAAGCGGTAAGAATTTAATAAAGTAGTTTTTAAAAGAAGTGATTTTACGTAGCCCATCCAAAAATATACAGAAACCCTCTTGAAAAGAATATACCTCTCAGTGCCTGGGTGGCTCTGTCAGTTAAGCATCTGGCTCTTGACTTCAGATCAGATCATGATCTCAGGGTCCTGGAATCCAGCCCTGCATCTGGCTCCCTGCTCAGAGGGGAGTCTGCTTGTCTCCCTCTCCCTCTGCCCCTCCCCTCACTCACAGGCCTGTGCTATTTCTCTCTCTCTCAAATAAATCAAGAAATATTTAAAAAGAAAAGAACATATCTCATTTAAAGTTTAATTTCCAATGAGGAAGAAAATGTTTATCAGAATATTTCATTTAGGTTTCATAAAGCAAGACTTTCTACCCTGAAGCCATCAAGTTGATCACTTTTTAGTTGTCTATATTGAAGAAAAATCAGAGCATTTGATTCACTTGGAAATGCTTCTGGGTCTTGTCCACTGACCAGCCAGAAGTCAGCAGGCAGAGCTCACAAATTACTCTTCTGCTCAGGAAAGCTGGGATTCCTTTGTTTGCCTGGTGTCCCACCATATTAAATGTGTGTCATGCCATATCACATTCAAAGATTTTTTTGAAATGCATTCTTTGAATGTTTCCACACCAAACCAGATATCAACTTTCAAGCAAAGTTTACAGAGCCAAAACAATTGCAAAGTACCACCACATTAAAAGTTTCATTTAAACAAATGATCTCATCTCAAAGCTAGGAAATGTAATTAGGATTTTCCCTTTCCTAGCAATGAAGAAATCATCTTCCAGATTCCAAATAATATAAAACCTCCAATAGCTATATAAAAAAGAAAAACTATTGACTGTCTATGCTGGATATTTCTTTCCATCAATTCAAAGATGTACTGACAATGGCTAAAAAATGTGTGATCAGTTGTTCAAATCACTTACCAAAATTTGTCTCAATATCTTACACATGTATTATCAAGGGGAAACCTGTCATAGACACGCCTAATAAAAGACTTAGGTGGTACCTGGGGCTCTGGGAAAACAGGAGACATCATACATGCTCCCTTTTCAAAAAAGAAAGGTACAAATGACATGGCAACTCACAAAGTTGTCTAAACTTGTGGCACATATCACCTACATTAAATTTATTTACTAGGGGTCATAATTTTGTTATGCTTATAGCATCCAAGACTAAGCTCTTTCATCTTGGAGATAAAAGGCAATGAGTGATGTATGTTGATGTCTTTATAAAAAGGAAGCAAATTATCTTGATTACATAATGTGCCACATGCCCTTGGTCTTTGTATAACCTCCATGGGAACATTTCAAGCTATGTACATGCATCATTTGTAATTACAAGGAGCTCCTAACAATTGGAAAACCTGGTTGACGCCGAGGATATAGAAAAGCATCTCAAGTGCCTTTCCAAAGGTCTTGGCTCCCACAAAACCCCAAGTGCAATTGGCCAACCACTTTCGCCCTTAACTTTCAAGCTCATGTGTATTTTAAAGGAAATTCAATCCGTATGTTTCTGAATCATGAACACTGAACCCATTAAGATTTTTGTTTGGTAAGAGCTTTCTAAATCCCAAGATGACTTATGAGACTTTTTATAGCCTGTTTACTTTGAAGCAAAGAAGTCACGTTTTGCTGAAAGTAAACAAGACTTAAAAGTAAGAAACTTTGAGACTTAGATAAAACAAGAGTTCAAGAAAGTTTATTCACATCCAACCTGTACAAAATTCATTAGTTGATTCCCCCAGTTTACTCCACCCAGAGAAGAAATAATGGTACCTTGGGCCAATAAATTGTTATGTCCATAAACATAGTCTATGGTATTTTACAACAACATAGTTCTTTTACTTAGGGCAATAGTTTGTCTTTCAACAGAATCTCATATTTATTCCTGTTTTAGTGGAAACATTTTCAAAAGTGAGTGTCACTGATTTTGAGTTATGTTTGTGTGATTTGATTTCAGCTTGTTTGTGTGTAAGCTCTTAAGGGGTCTTGGCAAAATCTTCATTATTTCACATGCTGTTAATTTGGAATTTATGATGAGGAGTAAAGTTTACCCACAATTCAACAAGGGAAAAGAGTTTGCAAACAAATTTACATATGGGCAAGTAAGTGTTGGATAGACTCTTATTTCACCTACTCATGATTATAAGTTCTTTAAAGTATTCAATGAGCACTCCTTTTCGTACAAAGAATATATACTTATAATAAATATCTTTATGAAGGAAGTTACTAAAATGCTTTAGTTGTAAAAATTTCATATATCTAGATCTATTAGCTGTGTGTACTTGGTAGTAACAAAATGTAATGTATTTAATTAATCTATCATTTGGGTTGGCCATGCCTGTCTTATTTGCCTGAAATAGTGATGTATATTTCCTGGCATCAATTTTTTTTTAAGATTTTATTTATTTATTTGACAGACAGAGATCACATGTAGGCAGAGAGGCAGGCAGAGAGAGGGGGGGAAGCAGGCTACCTGCTGAGCAGAGAGCCCAACACGGGTCTTGATCCCAGGACCGTGGGATCATGACATGAGCCAAAGGCAGAGGCCTTAACCCACTGAGCCACCCAGGCAACCCTCAAATTTTTAAATTCAAACAGATTATCAGGGTCAAGACTGCACCACTTTGTGATTTAACTACATTAGTTCCACCATATCCTGGTTCATAATCTCTTTAACAGACATCCAAGAAGCAACCTCCGTCATGTACTCTCAAAAGGTTACAGCCTCGAAGATAGCAATCGTACATACCTCATGAATTCAGAAGTCTTGAGATAAATTAGTAAGTGTGCTCAAGTCACCATGCTAGACACTAAGTTATTATCAACACAAACAAGAGACTGTAATTTTGTCATAGAAGAAACTGATTTTTTTTTAAATACAGTTAATCCAAACACAGGCTGAGTGGTAAAGGCTTTGAAAAGGCACTACCCTATGCACTACCCTATGCTAAGACAATGGAGAAAGCTGGGCTTGTGAATAGGCCCCAAAGACAGAATCTCTTTTTCTTTCTTTCTTTCTTTCTTTCTTTCTTTCTTTCTTTCTTTCTTTCTTTCTTATTATGTTCAATTAGCTAACATATAGTACATCATTAATTTTTATATAGTGTTCAACAGTTCATTGTGTATAACACCCAGTGCTCATCACATCATGTGCCCTCCTCAATACCCCCCTCCATTGCGTAATCTCAGTTTGTTTTCTGGAGTCTGGAGTATCTCATGGTTTGTCTCCCACACTAATTTCTTCCCATTCGGTTTTCTCTCCCTTTCCTAGGGTCCTCTGCCCTATTCCTTATATTCTACAAATGAGTAAAACCATATGATAATTGTCTTTTTCTGCTTGAATCATTTTACTTAGCATAATCCCCTCCAGTTTCATCCATGTCGATGCAAATGGTGGGTGTTCATCCTTTCTGATGGCTGAGTAATATTCCACCATATATATGAACCACATCTTCTTAATCCATTCATCTGGTGAAGGACATCTCAGAGAAGGGATCTGCCTGCAGCTAGTGGAAGGGAGGAGATGCCTGGAGCAATTCCCAGCCAAGGAAAGAAGCAGCATAAACAAAGTAAACAAAAAGCAGGGGGGTGGGGAAACCAAGGAGGTTTGGGGCATCCCAAGCCATCTGATAAGACTAAAGCACAGGTGGTGGGAAAATATTCTCCTAAAGCTAAGTTGGAATTGGATTAAATTAATAGTGAGAGACTGCAGGAAAATACGGTCATGAGTATGGGACAGGAGAATATAAAATTTACCTGATATTCTATTGTCAAAGGATAAGTGCAAAGGAAGGAATAAGTGTTTTAACAAGAAAGATAACCTACCGGAAAAGATACAACAAGGAGAATATCTTTCTCCCTCCCGTCATGTGGGTTAGGAGAGAAGTCAAAAGAGTGAGGGGAGGGGAGACAAAGAATATTCTCTCATGAAGAATTCTAACCACAAATAACATAAATAAATTGTATTTATGATTATTTGTTCTTACTAAAATACCTTTGAAGTGGGCACTGAGAGAATAAGATATCAAATTAATGCCTCATTGATCTCAATAAAAGGGATAAAATAGATTCTTTTGTCAACTTTAAATCTCTGACAGAGAACAAACTTCAACAAAATTTCAGGGTTCGGTTGCTCCATGGATTTAAAGAAAACACATTTCTCCATTTGAAATGTTAAAGGAAACTTCACTGAACCCTACATAAAGGATGCATACTCCAACGATGGATGCTAGATGTTTTTATCTGTTAAAATAAAAAAGACTTACCACCATCTAACTTATCATCCCTGACAAAAGATGAGATCACACAGATAACTGCAAGAACCTACAAGCTTTCAAAACTCCACACAAAAGCCAACACTTGGCATTTTCATTCTTTGTTCATTGTAGTTATTCTGCTAGTTGTGCTGTAACATCTCTCTGTGCTTTTATTTTGTATGTCCTCAGTGACTAATGAGGTTGAGTGCCTTTTCATTGGCCATTCATATGTCTTCTTTTGTGATGCCTCTTACCCAGTTTTCTACTGATTGTCTGTTTTTATTATTTGTTACATTCTTCATATATTTTGAACATAGGTATTGCAAAGATCTTTTCCTACTCTGGGTTGAATATTCATCCTCTTAGTGACAACCTTTGTAAAGAGAAATTTCTGATTTTCATACGGTCCAATTTACCACTTTTTATTTGACCGTGGTACTTCGGGGATTTTTTTGAAAGAAACATTTACCAATGCTGAGGTCGTCATGTTTTTCCTTTAAAGGCTTTATTGTTTTGCCTTTAACATGTAGATCTACAAACCATCTGGAATTTACTTTTTTGTATGATGCAAGGTTGAGGTCAAGGATACATTTGTTTTCCGTATCAATATCCAACTGACTCATCCTTTCCTGCTCACCTCACTGTTTAATTTGCCATAAATCAGATGAAAGTATACATCATGGTCTGTTTCTGGACTCTCTTCTCTTCCGTTGGTTGGCTTGTCTCCTTGAATCCCACACCATGACTTCAATTTCCATAGCTGTAGTTCAAGTGCTCCAGTTTTGTTATTCTTTTTCAAGATCTCTCTGCATATACTTGGCCCTCTGCATTTCCAAATAAATTTTTGTAACCAGCTTGTCAAGTTACACACACACACACACACACACACACACACACTTAAAAGTTCCTACTTGGAGTAGAGTAGCCTGATGTTAAGAATCAATTTGAAGATAGTTGGTGTCTTAATATTGAATCTCCCAGTCCATGCCTTTCTATTTATAAAGTCTTCCTTAATTTCTCTTTGTTTGTTGCTGATGTACAGAAATATAACTGGGATGACTTGATAAATTCACTTGTGAATTCGAACAGCTTGTCTGTATAGTCTTTAGAATTTTCTACATTCACAATTGGGTCCCTTGGGAATGACAAATTCACCTCCTCCTTTCCAATGCTAAGATTAGAATAAATAAGCAATAAAAGTAACAGAAAAACTTATATAACAGGTAATAGGAAATCCCAAACATATTCAAAAGTAACATGTCTTTATGTTCACTTTATTGTCAGCATCCTGAAGTGACAAACAGCCTCTTGCTTCCTGAAGACAAAGTGGGTTTTTCTTTGGGTAGACAAGAGTCACTTGTGTCTGATTCTGAAGTCCCCCTCCCATTATCAAGGCCTCCTGCATGGTCACAGGATTGCCAGATTAGACTTGGGCTTAGAAATTCTTGATCTTAAGAAATTCACTATCAGCATGCCTCTGTGGCTCCGTTGGTTAAGCCACTGCCTTCAGCTCAGGTCATGATCCAGGCGTCTTGGGATCAAGTCCCACATCGGGCTCCCAGCTCTGTGGGGAGTCTGCTTCTCCCTCTGACCTTTTCCTCTCTCATGCTCTCTTTCTCTCTCAAATAAATAAATAAATAAATAAATAAAATAAGTTTGCTATCAGTTAATATAAACAATCAACAGACCAAGAAGTGAGTAGAAGCAGGCAGGAGAACAGGCACAGCGAAGTTGAAGGAGCACCAAGGTACCAGGCACCAGACATGTGTGAAGTTCCTGTTCCCTGCACCTGAGCCTTTGTGGGCTCTCCTTTACTCTGGGCCAGGAAGGAGGAGTAGCTGGGTGGTGATAGCCTTCTCTCTAGTGAATGTTGTTCCTAAGGAAGTAGGGAATTGAAAAATGGACCGTTTGAACAAGGTAATATGTCTCTTAACAAATAGACTGTTTCAGTCTTTTGAAAAATACCTTTCTTTGAATATGCAATAGCTATTTCTATTTCATTTTTTGTTTCTATTTCCCTATAAGAGATTAATCTGATCTATAGCAAAAGCCCAAGGGCAGAGATTATCTTATTTCTATGCACTTCTGTGGTAATAAAACAAGAGTCAGAAGGAATAAAGAAAATTATTTCTTTTGTATTTCTTCTGTAGTACACACCAGAGTCTCAGGAGGCAGGCTTTAAGAATGTAAGCAAACATTTAAGGCTTCTTTTCACTATCACAGCATTGTATTTATGCCTATGTTATGCATGGAAAAAAATCCCACATTGACACCCAAGTACAGTTATACACAGTGCAGTACACAGAGGCAGAGGTGATAGAGGTCAGAGACACCAGCAGAGAAACAGAGAAGAACATGGGGAAGTTGAGGTCAAATGCTTCTTAGGTTGGGACTCCTGCAAAGCATCCCTGAGGGGGGAAAAAAATTGTAAGGAGTTATTTGGGGAGATGTACTAGTCAGTGTTCTCCGGAAAAATAAAAGTAATAAGATATTGGTAGATAGAGATATAGATATAGAAAAAGAAGTTTATAATATTATGAGGGTTTAGCCCATGTGATTGTGGAGGCCGAGAAGCCTTATGATCGGCCAACCACAAGCTGGAGCTCCAAGTAAGCCAGTGGTGGAGTTCCAGTCCTAACCAAAGGCCTGGGAACCAAGGGGTAGGGGGCGGGGAGGGGGTTAGACAGCATAATCCCAGCCAAGTCTAAAGGTCCAAGGGAGAAGACAGTTGTCCCCACTCAAGCCACAGACAAGTTCTCCCTTCTTCCACCTTTGGTTCTATTCAGGCCCTCAATAAACTGAAGGATGCCTGCTCCAACTGTGAAAGCAATCTTCTTAGTCTACCAATGCAAATGCTTATCTCCTCTGGAGACACCCTCACAGCCATCCCCAGAAATAGTGTTTTACTACCTATCTGGCACCCTTTAACCCAGTCAAAGTAACACATAGAACCAACTATCATAACAGGTAATCCCAGAAAGTGTGGAGGAGTGGGGACGTAAGGCAGGAAAGGAACAAAGCCAATACGGGGTAGGTTCATGAGTGGGGACCACAATGGGCAACTGAAACTCAACCCTGACCAAGACCCTCTGAAAGATTATATGTGTGCACTTTCCCACATGCTAGCCACCAGTCACATGTGACTGTTTCCATTTGAATTTAAATTAACTAAAATTTAGAATCAGTTCCTTATTCTCATTAGCCACATTTTAAGGGCTCAGTGGCCACTTGCAACTAATGGCTGCCATATTGGACATGGCAGATGACAGAATCACAGTCACAGTCCTGCTGGACAGGGCTGGTATAGACCCCAGCACAGAATTGTCCCATCTAATGGGGAAGGGAGCTGAGGTAATTATCTACCACCTTTCATTGCTTATTGGATAATGGTCATTTGCGGAGCCTTAACTACCTCACCTTCTGGCTTGTGCCATCCAACAGAGAACACCACCAGGCAGAGAGATACACAGGGCAACCTAAGTGTACCAGTATTGCTGGCCAGTAACCTCAAGAATGGCCGCAGGAGTATGTGTGGGGCACGAGGGATCTGCTACAGTTGCATACAAAACAGATGGGAGGCAGAAAACTGAAAACTGCTAAACAAAAAAGGAAAGGAAAAGAAGTGGGAGAAAAGAAGGAAGGAAGGAAGGTAGGAAAGAAAGGAGGGGGGAGGAAGAATTAAAAGCAACTCTCTCAGAAACAGCCCCAGGCAAAGTTAAGGCTCCATTACACAGCTGTCCTGCTGGGAAACCCAACCCTGCATCCATACACCCCAGCCTGTTCCACTCACAATCAGAATGTTGACCTCACTTAGACTTAGCCCCAGGCCATTGTTTGCTACTTCTTTTTAAAGATTATTACAAATGGGGCAGAACTTACTGCTTAGAAGGGAAGGCAGCTGATTAACTAGAACAGTGTCAAAGGTTCTGGAAAGAGCACACAATCCTCCCAGCCCCTCCCGCCTCCCCTGGGCCTGCCTGATGCCCCAGGAAAATATTAAACCCTCGCCAAGCAGCCTATCAGACCCCACGAAGGCCACAATAATTTTCACAGCAAACGAAGCCTTCTTTTTCATGACTCCATCATCAGAGATAAAGCTGAGGACCTACGCATCCCTGGAGAGGAAATAACATTTAGCAGTTTTCGTGGTTGTATAAAATTCTCTCAAATATTTTCCTGAGAGACCTATTAACATCATGTCAAGAAAATGAATTATTCTGTGCCCTGAGTGAGAAGAGGGGGTTATGGTGTGGTTGGTGGGCTGTAGGAGGTGAAGATTAAACAAGAGGCTGCCTGGCAGATAGGACCTGAGGCGAGGGGCCAAGGTCAACTTCAACAGTGCTGATGAAGTCACTATCAGGCACCTCAGAAAGATGGAACAAGAAGGGGACTTCTCCTGTGCAATATTCTCAAAAATCCATAATCTTATCTCTCCATGAGAGAACTATCAGGCATACACAAGTTGAAGGACATTCTACAAAATCCCTCAATGGATAAGGTCATGAAAAACAAAGAAAGACCAAGAAACGGCCCCAGTTTCTTCTAACAATTAAACCCAATAGGATATCCTGAATGGGATCCTGGAAAAGAAAAGAGAAAAGTGGAAAAACTGGTGAAATCCAAGTAAAGTCTTGAGTTTGGTTAATAGTTATTCACCAGGGTCAGCTTCGTCATTGTGACATGTATACCACAGTCATGTCAAATGTCAACAACAGGAAAAAGTGGGTAAAGACTATATGGGAGCTCTCTGCCCCATTTCTGTAAATCTAAAATTGTTCCAAAATCAAAATCTTATCTTTAAAAAAGGCTGCATTATCCAAGATCAACTGCATAATTCTACTTCAGGCTAGCTCTGAAGTGGGAAATGGTCCAGTGAGGGAAACAAGGTGAAAATTATGATACTTACAGGTGGCGCCATTACAGGGGTGGGGAAGTGGGTGTAGAGCAGGGAAATATAAAGAAGGGATGAAAAAAAATCCCTTTGCTCACCTTAAGCTTTCTTGACTATTAAAAATTCCAAGTAAAGGCAAAGCTTTCCTTTCCCAGAAGAAAAAGTTAATATATCAAAATAAGTTTACCTCGACAAGATGTAATACAAATGGTGGCACTCAGGCGCGTGATGGAGAAATTAATGGCGCCCTGCGTGCCTGAGCCAAACAGAATGGCCTCACATCCAGTGGTAACAGATGGTGCACAGAAATTAAGTCCGGCCTGAAGCTTTTCAGATAAGTCCGTTAAAATGAAAGGAAACAAAAATGTTGAGATGTGTATGCTTTTAATGTGTAAGTAGTGCACTCTGGCTCGCTGACAAAACAACAAATTGCAGTTTTGTTTAAGCCTCAACAACAAAAATTCTAATTCAGGGAATTCCTTGGTAATTATTTTAACTGACGCTCTTTAAACACACACAGGCGCACACACGAACACACACGCACACACACCATAGTTTTATGACACGTAACCGAAGAGTTAACAATTCCAAGACTCGACAACTTCAACAAGGGTTCTATAAATGGAAAAAATCCTCCAAACCCGCTAACAATATAACTGGAAATATGGAAAAGTTTACCGAGTTTACAAAAAGAAATCCCTGAATCATAGGAACTAAACAAATAGAGAACCCAAACTGCTGACTTTGCATCAGGGGTTTAAGAGGGTGAAGATTAAGACATGCTAGGAAAAGCAATTAAGAAAAGATGGAGAGGAAAAAAACAACATGCAACCAAAACACAGCTGAAAATAAAACTCTACACATGCCACTGTGATAGCATCACGTGGAACTCTTGCTAATCCTAAAACATAGTCCATGGACCTAATTGCTGTTAAAAATGTGCCACCTCTTCTTTTCTTCCCATTCACTTTTCATCCATTGCCCGTCTTCCTATTTCATTATTTAGAACCTTCTGATGCATGGTGAGGTACCCAGGGTGTTCGATGTGACTTGTCCTGGTCTCAGGAGAGGATCCTGAGCACGTCTGTAGGCACCGGCCATGCTAAGTTCTTGATCCTTGCCTCTCAATTTTAATATGCATTAAAAAAATCAGCTAGTTTCTTGGTATAATGCAGTTCCTGTGGACTGGGAGTGGAGCTCAGTGTTTGCATGGCTAATAAGCTCCCGGCTAAAGTCAATGCCTGTGGTGCAAGAAATACACTTCAAACATAAGACTTAAGAGCACCCAGGAGGGATGGGCTAAGACTTTAAAACAGCTTTGCAGGAATGGCCTCTTCACTTCCCTCCACGTTGCATAGCTGAAAACAGAGCATTCCCTGGGTTTTTGAAGAATCCAACCATGACCACCTTTGCAAATATGCTCTGATTTGCTCCACTTGTTCTGGCTTTCTCGTACGCCAGTTGAGGAGGGTTTTATGAAAACTCTGGAGACAGTTTGACCCTATCCTCTAGAGCTTGAGATCCAAGGGGATGGCCACTCGATTCCCATTTGCCAAAAGGTAAAAAGGTGGGAGCTGAGAGGTAGTGAACTTGGACTGAACTTTCAGGGTTTGCAAAGTTGGGGGCTCACAATTCCTGACCTCAAAGCTTATTACAAAGTGATAATAATCAAAATAGTGTGGTACTGGGAAAAAGACAGATATATATATATCTATATAGATATATATAGCGCAATAGGGTAGTCTAGAAAGCCCAAAGTAAACTCCTGCATGTGTGTTAAATTGATTTTTGATGAGGGTGCCAAGACTATTCACTGGGAAAGGACAATCTTTTCAACAAATGGTGTTGAGGGAACAGGATTCCCACCTGCAAAAGAATGAAACTGGACCCTTATTTTACATCATGTGCAAAAATTAACTCAAAATTGATTGAAGATCTAAATGGAAGTGCTCACATTATTAAAATTCTTCAAGAAAACACAGGGTGGGAGAAGCTTCGTGACAATAGATTTGGCAATTGTTTCTTGGATATGACATCAAAAGCTCAGGCAAATAGGGTTCCTGGGTAGCTCAGTTTGTTAAATGTCCAGCTCTTCATTTCAGCTCAGGTCATGATCTCAGGGTCGTGAGTTTAGAGCTCTGCATGAGATTCTCTCTCTCTCTCCCCCTCTTCTCTTCCCACTGCTCATGCTCTCTCTCTCTCTCTCTCTGTCTAAAATAAAAAAAAAAAAAATTTTTAAATTAGCTCAAGCCAAAAAAAGCAAAAATAGATGAAATTATTTAGACTTAAATACTTTTGCTTATCAAAGGAAATGATCAACAGAGTGAAAAGACAACCCAACATAGAGGAGAAAATATTTGCTAACCCAAAACAGAGAACTCCTGCAACTCAACAATAGCAACCACCCATATAAAACAACCAAATTCGAAGATGGCAAAGGGCTCGAATAGATTTTTCTCCAAAGAAGATATACAAATAGCCAATAAGCATATGAAAAAATGTTCCACATCATTAATCTTTAGGGAAATAGCGATCAAAACTGTGAATGAGATAACACCTCACACCTTTTAGGGTGCCCACTATAAAAAAGAATAATATTAACAGGTGTTCTCGAAGAGGTAGCACAAATGGGACGGACTCCCAGGCACTGTTGGGGGGAGTGCAAAATGGGACAGCCACTGGAAGATGGCATGGCAGCTCCTCGAAAAAAGAAAAACAGAATTGGCATATGATCTAGTTATTTCACTTCCGAGTATATACCCCAAATAATTGTAAGTAGGGTCTCGAAAAGATATTTGTACATTCATGTTCATAGCCCCATAGCCACACTAGCCCAAAGTGCTCCTTGGGGGATGAATAGAGAAACAAGATTTAAAAATCAAAAAATAGCGTTGTAAGCCATTTGAAAAGCTGTAGTGAGGGTTCTGTCCACCATGTCTTTTTTTCCCCGAACCCAGAGATTCCATGGTTGAAGAGAAGAGTGGCAAACAGAAAGCAATTCAAGGACTGTCTCTAAAAGCTGTTGGCAATTCTCTTTTGTCATCTTCATATTTTGCATGTTGCATGAAATCACTCTAATTTATATAATCAGAAATATATATGTGTGTATATATATATATATATGTATTTTAAGTAATATAAAAGGATAGATAGTGTCATTTTAATTCAAATACTTACACCCAAAGAGCGGCAGTCATAGCAGTCACTGTTTCTCTGCTCAGTACAATTCAACCTTCTAAACAACGCGAACTAAACCGGGTCCAGAAGCTGCCAGGGAAAATCCGACATTGCCCCTGCCCCTGCCAAAAATTCCCTGGGTTCGTTACAACGTAGCATGTCAGTGAGAAATTTTAAAGGCACCCTAAAGTTTGACCACACTCCCCCAACCATAAAAAATCTGAAAAGCTAATGGACAACAAGCCAACAATTTGATTAAGGGGAAAAAACCATTTTGCTACAGTTTTGAGGGTCAAGGTTAAGGGGTGGAGATGCGAGTTCTAATAAAAATCAGGCACCATAACTTCCCTGAGTGAATTGAGGAACGTAGAGGATAAACACTGGGTCTAGGAGATAGATATCAAATTGTCGGCTTTAATACCGACTGAAAAATGAGCTTGTCCAGTTACTTCCCCCAAATTCATGAGATACCTTTACAGTCAGGGCCAAAGTTCTAGGCCAAGAATGTTGCTCTAATGGAGGTCCCTTCACAAGGAACAGAGTAAAGAGAAAAGGAGTTCCTCCCTGTGCTCCAGCAACTGGCTGCTGTGATCAGGGGAGCAGAAAATATTATATAAAAATGAGAAAATGGGTGAAGAAACAGACCTGAAGTAGACAATCTTCTCCAAAGTCCTCTTTAGCCTTGAGAAGCCCTAGAGCTGCTGTGCGAACGGCAGGCCAGACCCTCACTCACGTCCAGGAACCTCGGTGGCACAGTTATTTAAAAAATAGTCCCCACTCTCCTTGCCTCACAGAGCTATTTGGAGGGCCCCCAAAATTACGTGCTCGGAAGGGCCTGACACACTGCGACAGCGCTAGGCAAACTGCGTTTTTTCAGTTTTCAGTCATAATCTGCTCACCCGTCTCAGGTCTGCTAAGCACATCATGTCGAAGACCATTATGACATTTTAGTTCCCTCATGCCGACAAAGTAAGCCCCTAATTTGCTCTTAAATCTCTGTGTTTGAAAGTGCTTATGTTACAGAATCTGCCTTTACAAGGACATTTCCTCTTGGAACGGCAGCCAGGAAACTTCTCAGCAAATTGGACGGTCCTCGTCCAGGTGACCTGGAAACCAAGGCACGAGGCAACGTGGACAAGCGGGAGTCACAGCCGGCGGGCTGCTCACGTCCAGTGGGGCGCGCTACTGTAGCTTAAGTGATAAATCATCAACTGGAGAAATATAAACACTGGTTACACAAACAAATTCAATTTAAGGGTCCCTTAATGAACCTTTAACGAGTTGCATGTGGGCTGCGAGTGCCCGGCAGGCTGCCTCAATGTGTTTGCCTTTGGAAAAAAAAAAAAAAATTAAAAAAGAATCAGTTACCCTGATCTTATGACTCATCTCGTTAGCAAAATGCAATTCCAACAACTGACTTTTAAATTAAAATGCTCTTTCCAGAGGAAGAGGGAGATACATCTGCCGTTGAGTAAGACACAAACAAACTGAGGAAATGCAGTGTCCTCGATGAGGGAGGAAAGCAACCAAGGAACAGGGGCGTTTCTTCCAATGAGTGAAAATTTATGAAAAATTCAGGATTTTCCATGCATGGTATCATCATCACAGTGCCCCTTTGCCTTTTGTCTCAGTTGGAAGTTCTAAATGAGAGGGTTTTCCTCCTCCAACGCCTTCTTCATTGGCAGAGACTTAAACACACTCATACACACACATGAAACATTTTACTTGGGAGGATGTGATTTGTGTAATGAAGACTTGATAAGAAAGCAGGGACAACTATGAGTTTTCCCGCAATGACCCAGATCTACCCACTGCGTTTCCACTGACTGATAATGAGAAGCATGGAACCTGTGAGCAGTGAGGAAGGAGCTTTGTTAAAAAGTGCCTGTTCCTATCACTGTGGGTATCACATGCTGTCGTGGGTATTCATTTATTCTGTGACTGGCCTTCCTTACACAGGACTTTTTTGCTCCTCACAAACCAAGGATTCTGACTTCACAGAGATGTAGTTACAGAGCAGGTCCACTGGGACAGGACCAAGTAGCCAGCAAATCACCCATCACCCGGCCACGATGAAAGTGGTGGCCAGGATGGAGACAGCTGGCCAACAGAAAGAAGTACATTGACCTGAGGACAACTCTACATCCTGTATCAGGGCATGGCAAGCACTGAAAAGAGTTCTACTTGCTGACTTGACTTTGATTTGTGAAAAATCTTAAGATAATTTGTGTGAGGAAATGGGGGAAGAAAGGACCTCAGTAGAAAATCTAGGAAGGGGGGCGCCTGGGTGGCTCAGTGGGTTAAGCCTCTGCCTTCAGCTCAGGTCATGATCTCAGGGTCTTGGGATCGAGCCCCACATCAGGCTCTCTGCTCGGCGGGGAGCCTGCTTCCTCCTCTCTCTCTCTCCCTGCCTCTCTGCCTACTTGTGATCTCTTTCTGTCAAATAAATAAATAAAATCTTTAAAAAAAAAAAAAAAAAAGAAAGAAAGAAAATCTAGAAAGGGCTTAAAACCACATCTCCCAACGTCACCCAGGCACTTCAAGCCCCTGTCTGACTCTGAAGCGTTGAACAAAATTTGCCACCCACCCTGGTGCCTCTTTTCTCGAAACCCTCGTTTGAATCTCTCCTGTGAAATTCTCCCACTGTGCTAGTAAGTCTGGGTTTATTGTCTCCATGCATAAATGTAAGCCTGTCTATGTAGGCACACCAGTAGAGGTCCTTCCTTGGGGAATTCAACTTGCGTCTTTGTTGCTTCAGTGTCCCCACCTCTATAATGCTTTAATAGTGTTAGTATGATGTAGAGCTATTAAGAAATGAATTTGTTCACATAAGCTGTGCACTCAGAATAGTGTCTCATGCAGAGAAAGCATTGTATAAAAATATGGGGGTGCCTGGGTGGCTCAATTGGCTGAACAACCAGCTCTTGAACTCAGCTTAGGTCTCAATCTCAGGATTGTGAGTTCAAGCCCAGTGTTGAGCATTGCACATGGAGCCTAGAAGAAGACAGCGAAGAGAAAGAAGAAGGGGAAGGGGTGGGGGGAGGGGGAGGAGGAGGAGGAGAAAGAGAAAGAGGGGGAGGGGGGGGGGGAGGGGGAGGAGGAGGAGGAGAAAGAGAAAGAGAAGGAGAAGAAGGAAGAAAGCAAGCATTATATAAGAATCACATATTATGGTACAGATATTTATGCAAACATAGAAAATTTCAGCATATATTATCATATCTTAGGCAATGCTATTGGAACCAAAAATAATAACTGACATTTATTGAGCATCTACTATATACCAAGTCCTGTGCTAAACACTTTACATTTGCCTCATTTAATGGTAGAGGAGGAAAAAAATAAATAGCTTGTGTTGACTGGCTACGATGTGCCAGGAAATTCTTCTTACCCACATCATTATGGAGACAGAACCAATACCTTACCTACAGTCACAGCTGGTATGTGGCCCATCCAGAAATAAAATCAAGTAGACATCATGTTTCTCTTCTTTCCACTAAGCTCTCTTTTCATATCGGCATGAAGAATTGCTTTTCTGCAGGATAAAAGCCTGAGGAGACCAATGCTTTTTTGGAAAAAGAAACATCTAATACAGAATATTGGAATTTTTAGAAGGGAAAACATATCTACGCATCCAAGGGAGAGGGCTCCAACTGGCCACTTGCTGGCATTGATGCCTGCTGAGGGGGTTTCTTCAGCTGTTCTTAAATACATCTGCACAGTATTTTTAAAGGCAAAGCACTTAGGTTGCCACTGTTGGTCATAGTTCCAAAAGCTCAGCATCTGAGGACAGGTCCATTCCTAACATTTGTCTTAACTACAGACCTCCCACAGATATTTGAACGTAGTCTCCTGAGAATATGATTTTTAAAAAAATCAATGGGGAAAGATTCCAGTTATATTGGGAAATCTTCTCCATCTTGTTCAGATACAACTTAAATGCTTTATAGGTTTCCAGAATGGTTTATGTGATTTTCTGGTTTGTTTTTTATCTTTCTTTGTTTGGGGCATCACCTGAGCTAGACAGATGGGTTGAAGTTTTAAATCATAGAATTAAGCAAACTTGCCTCCAGGCAACTTGACCTTCCTCATTTGGAAACCAGCATCAACCCTGGCCACTGGGCCTTGGAAAGAAGTATAATCATGATAGCTGCCTTGCATCATCAGAAAGAAGAACTTTATTGGCTGTTCTCTGCTTTCACACATCTTACTCATGTTCTCGTCTTCACTAATCCAGAAATGATGGCAGCTGCAGGAAGGCAGTTAGGGAGTCTGAAATGAAACTAGGGAACATGGTTTCATTTCTCTATCCATTTCTTGTTGGGTTCCCCATTCATTCCCAAACAATCCCTCCTGCCTCCCCAGGGATCGTGGAGCCAGGACATGGCACTGTTTCTAGGAATTCTCCATTCTTGTCTCACTTTAGAGCCTTCCCTCCTTGTCTTTACCAAGCAGAGGTCACACAGATTTCTAATAGAAAGAAGTGATAAAGGGCGCCTGGGTGGCTCAGTGGGTTAAAGTCTCTGCCTTCGGCTCAGGTCATGATCCCAGTGTCCTGGGATCGAGCCCCACATCAGGCTCTCAGCTAGGTAGGGAGCCTGCTTCCCCATCTCTTTCCCTCTGCCTGCCTCTCTTCCTGCCTGTATGTCTCTGTCAAATAAATAAATGAAATCTGAAAAAAAAAAAAAGAAGAAGAAGAAGAAGAAGAAGTGATAAGAAGTACTGGGTCAACCTCTACTAGATCTTCATAAGATCCTGGATAACCGCAGCTGTGCACTGGAGTCTCCTGAAGAGTTTTGTGAGAATGGAGATGTATAGCTCACCTCAGATACTCTGATTTCATACGCCTGAGGAGGCTCCTGGGCACTAGTATTCTGGAAAGCTTGCAAGGAGGTTCTAATGCACAGCTGATAGAGACCCACTGCCTGATCCCCGGGTCCCTGTTTCTTGGAGAGAGTACTTCAGTCAGTATCTCTCTTTCACCTTGAGGTTAAACTCCATGTGAAGTTTCCTTCTGCTGCTACATCTCAGGAGTCACCCATGGCATTGCTTCTCTGCAGAGCCCCTCTCATGAAGCTGTTGTCAGAATCGGGTATCCATTTCTCACCGCTGACTTGGTCCATCATTGTTTGCCAATTACACCTTCCAATATGGGATCTATGCAGAAGAGGTAAGGGGCTAACTGGGCACTTGCCATAAGCCCCACATAGATGGGCCAAATGTAGACTCCTGGCCTAGTCAACAACTGGATGCATATAGCCAGAAAGACACATGGGCAGGTTTGAAAGAATACCTTAAAAGGGACAACTTTAAACATAAATCTGGTAATTAAACTGTACCACTTAGAGTGTGCAATGCATTCATTTTCTTATAAATCATACAATTACTTTTGAAAAGCACAATTATAATACATTGTATTTGGGGGGTATATTTGAAGCATCAGTGAGTTAAATTACAAGCATTTTAACATAGTTTTGGAGCTCTGCTTTGGCTCTTTTCCATTTTCAATATCTTGGGAGAGGTAAGTGAGTGCTCTGCCACAGCTACGGGGTCTCACAGACCTTACCCAGGGGTGAGTCACAGGCCTCACTATACACCAGGAGACAGACAACTAAGCCAGCATGTCTTCTTTCCTGTACCCTTTTCTGTCAGAGAATCCACAGAATCCACCCATGACTAGGGTGTGGTAAGAGAGACACAGAGGACCAGTATTTTAATGGTGCCCTCATTGTCAGGTACCAACCATGCACCATGGACCTGGAAAGTGAGGGCCTCCATAAATATTGTACTGTGGCCAATCAGGTGCTGTCTCAGCCAGAACATTCATGTGCACTTATGCCTGCACATGCATCTGAGTACACACACACACACACACACACACACAGATCCAGCCATCTTTAGACCAAAGGAATAACAAAATTTCTGATGTAAAGTATCCCATTAAAATGCCTCTTGCTCGGGGCACCTGGGTGGCTCAGTTGGTTAAGTATCCAACTCTTTTTGGTTTCAACTCAGGTCATGACATCTAGGTCCTGGAATCAAGCTCCATGTCAGGCTCCTTGCTCAGCTGGGAGTCTGCTTGAGATTCTCCCACTCCCTTTCTCTCTGTCCTTCTGTACACTCACAACTATGTGCTCTCTCTCTCTCTCTCCCTTCCTCTCTAATAATAAGTAAACAAATCTTTTTACAAAGTGGTTCATATTCAGAAATATATTTCACCTTTAGAAGACATATTTGATCCATTGATCTTCTACCATAACAATGAAAAAAAAATTTGGACATTAATGATACTAAACCAGTATTGAAGTATATGGAGGACAGAAACAGAAAATGTGTTGAAAAGACTTGTTTGTATATGATGCCTATTCTTGAGGATATATAAGCAGGAAAGAGCCACAAGGACTTGGCAGCAGACCTACCAGGACTTTTAAATATTACTTCTGTTTTTATTGAAGGGAGTTTTCACAAAAGTTTAAATATACAGCGTTCTTTGAAATGGTGGAGACAATGAGAAAAAGACCAAATCTAATCCATCCAAGTTGAGAACTATGTTTGTAAAGACCTCAGTGATATGCCTGTGATTAATCCTGAGGCATTTTTTGGTGAAAAATATGAACTAGAAAAGATCACCTCTCTGTACTTCCTTAAAAAAAAAAAAAGTCAATAGGTTAATATTATTTACATCAGTTTGCTTTATTGTTTCAGTTCATTCCAAGTTCAAGTTACTTTTCCATTCTGAAAGGACTCCTACACCATTATGTGTATATACAGAAACACACCCCTAATGAGACAGCCCACTTGAACTCAAGAACACTTACTCACTGTAGCGGCTCTCCAAAGAAAGGACTCTTTCTTCTGTAGTGAAAAGGCTGTTGTTCCTTTAAGAGGACATCTGAGGAGAACAGATTGTCGCTCTCCTGAATCCGATCAGCTCTTGAGTCTGTCGCATCAGTCAATGAGCCTTGCCCAGCACATAGCTTAAAGGATAAGTCAGTGTAAAGGAGCTGGTCAACATCACCTCCAATCCTATGTCAGCCACTTTGCAGAAGACTGATGCTATTGAAGCTACCACAAAAATAAACAGTTCTAGGGTTCACTCCTCTACCCTTTCATGAAGAAGAGCAACCCCCCTCCGAAAAAAAAATCAGACTCATTTTTTTTACAAGTGACACAATGAGGAAAAGAAATCCATTGTGGGAAAATTTTGCTTATCCAATGGAATTTCTTACTCTTCAGTTCCTTAACTTTACATTTTTTAAAAATGTGACTTTCACAGATGAATAACCAATGGGATCAAGACAAGGAGGTAGGATAGTTTCACCGCTGATGTTACCTACCACTGATAGTGTCTGATTCCCAGAGTTCAGAACCCCACCTTGCCACCTTACTGCCTAGCTGTCCTAGGGCAGGCTGTTGAGCCTCTCTGCTACTTAAATTCTTCATCTGTGAAATGCAAACAGTAAAAACACTTATCCACAGCGCTGTAGTAATTAACGATTCACCTTTAGCCTTCTAATGCTTACCAAGTCTGTAGTGCGTGCATACCTTAAAGCAAGGGCTCAAATTTTAGCTGTAATTATGCTTAATCTTATTGAGAATCCTTACATAAGTTGTCAGGATACAAATTAAGAGGTTCTTAAAAAGATCCTTTATAGTTTGTCAGGATGCAAGATCTTTCAAGAAGTCTTTTGACAAGATCCTTTTGTGGCCGTCAGCCCATGTTAGAAGGTTAACATTGGCCCCAGGAAGAAGTTGAGAGGATTCAATTCATCAACGCAAAATTAATCAGCAGAAGTTACTATTCATGCGTATCATAGGTTCCAATTACATGGAAATCTTGTCTATTTAACTCAGAGCCTTCAGTTTCTGTTAACTGTGAAGTGACATGTTTTGCCCGCAACTGACCTATGTGGTTATGAGCAGAACAGTCTGGAACCATCTTTCAAGTCTTTGAGACAAAAGTCACCATTTTCAATGGGAGGATCGCTCTCAAAAAGAGGAGGAAAACAGACTCTTAAGGAACAAAGATGTTTTCGTGTAAATACTCCTCAGGAGAGAAGGAAAAATGGACACCATGTCTAAAAGGGAGGTTGTTTCTGTATCACTGACAAGCGGTTATGTTCAATTGATTGACAGAATCTCTTCCACAGCTACAGACCCCGCCTTGCTACTATGACTGGCTGCTCCCTTCAGCGCTTGAGGGAAACGTTCTGTTACCAAGTCAGCAGACCTGGATCATAGGCTTCCCTTCATCATTTGTCAGTTTGATGGGATTTCAGACAATCGCTCTCTGTCTCTGAGGTGAAGATATCCAGCTCTTAGGACATGGTTAGGTGTACCATTATTGGAATAAGTATGGCCATCAACAGACATTAAATAGATGTCAATTTTCTCCATACTGGAATCAACTCTAATGAGGCCACTTTAGTGCCACATGCCACAAGCCCCAAACCTATAGTTTCTTCTCAATTTTCCATGACAGTGTGCCCAGCCAGACATTTTTGAAACCATTCTTCTTAGACTTTTGCATCTACAAGCTTGGTGAGCTACAGCCCCTTTTCAGCTCACTGGGCAATAACTATATTAATATCATGGCAACTTCTATTTTTTTTACATGGCTGACTCGAGATAAGTATGGAAATTCCTTGTGTCAAATTTATTTAAATTATTGGGTTTCTTGTCTTCCTCTGGTGGTTCCCAATGAGTTAGTAGTGGGAAGGTCCTTTATAAATCCAGGATACGCCATCATCAATGTTGTTACGATGATATCAGTTCCCTTTATAAGGCAAATTTGATATATTGAGATACCACACTAACATCATGCTTCAACATTCTCAGCAAGAAGCTCTGTCATAATAATTTCTAGCTTGAGAGAGGCCTTTTCTAGCCAAGCGTCCCATGAAAACAAGACTTGGCAGGGGGAAAAGATGGATTGCTGTGAGTGATTAATAAACCACATATTGCAAATCGATAGTCCAAAGCTGATGTAGAAAATTCCCAAACTAAATGAGATGCCATTTTCATTCTAGTCTGGTCTTTATGTCTTTTCTAGAAACATTAAACTTCCAGAAATTATATAAGGTCTGTCCTTTGGCTTAAAAAGAATGACAAGTGTATCTCTCTAGACCTGTCATAGTCATCGTGGGAACAGACTTAGAAGCTTATCAAACAAGGTGATGCAGCTTCCAGAACAGTAATACATCAACCCAACCGTCACGTGTTTAGAATGCAGTAAGTAGCAACCTTTCTTGACTCTGCCCAGGTGAGACCTTACCTGGAGCATGGAGTGAAGAAGCAAAGCACAGGTGAGTAGTGTTGGAGGAAGGCTTAAGAGGACAGTGCCAAGACTGGAAGCCATGACAAGGGGATAGTCGACTTTCACTTCTCTACCACGGCCAAGGTCACCACCGTTCCCTCTGCAGGGTCTTTTGCATCTGCCTCTTGCCTCTGTCTCTGCCCCTTGCATGCCCCAAGTCCCTCTCATCTCTTGCTGTTACTGCAACACCTTTCCCTTCCCTCTGGGCTCTCCTCATGCCAATCCGGCCCCCAAAGAGTATACCTGTGTCAAGCCCAGGCTCAGCAGCCAGGCTGCTTGGGTGTGGGTTCTGGCTCTGCCACTTGCAGCCATGTGACCTTGAGGAAATTGCTCAAAGTCTCTGTTTCCACCTAAATGGGGGCAAGTCTATTGATTCCACGGCCATAGGGAGAAGATACAACGTATTCACACATGAGGAAACAGTAGAGCAGGACGGGCACACAGCAAGCACCTTATTACTGACTACTCAGGGAGCTTTCCAGTCCTCTACTTTCCAGTGTTGACAGTGGATCTTAGTGCCCACAGACTGGAGACCAGACTCCTCAGTGCAGCATTCCGGGCTATCAGCTTCCCAGGTTTGTCTTCCGTTCTGTGCTTCAGACATGCACACTTTAATCCACGTGCATCTGGCCACCCCGCATTGATCGAAAGTTGCCACCCATTTTCCATCTCACTTAAGCTCCCACCACCACCCCTGACTAACACTCCACTTTTCCCAAAGTGCCTTTTAAATTACTGCCTGTCCTTCAAAGCCTGGATCAAATGAACTGTCATCCAGAAATAGAGTCTTGGTAACCCCATTTGTAAAAATTATCTCACCCGTGACTTTTTCTGTCCCTCTGTCCCTGCATTGCAGACATCATCACATTCCCTCTTGTAGTCCCTGAGCTGTGAAGGGAGGTAGAGGTGTACAGGGGCAGATCACCAAAAATGTTCCCAGATCACACTCTGGGATGTTTCTGCTCTGATTGGGAAATGTGCCAAGAATTTGCCTCTTTAGCTCTCAGGAATAAAAGAAGGCAACAGAAGATGGCCTGTGGAGCTATTCTATGGACTAAAATCAGAAATAGCTCACATCTTAAAAAGAGAAGAAGATGGTGTCATATCTGACAGCATGAGGACTTATGGTTTGAAAGAAGTAGGCAGGTCGTTATCATTAAGTTGCCAATGCAGGACAATTCGTGTTGAATATCCACGCCAAAGAAGACAACTCTGATTCATCTAATGTTTGCATTCTGTTGCATTTTATATTCTTCGAATCATAATAAAGGATGTTATCTCACCTAAGCTATTGTCTTGAAATCTTTCTTTCTGAAAGCAGAGTTATCACCAGCAATTGTTAAATGCTGAAATCCTGAAATCTTGCAAACTCTGGAGTCATTTTAAAGGCAAAATGGATGTGCTATGGTGAATGCTGCAGAGTGTGTAAACCTGGCGATTCACAGACCTGTACCCCTAGGGCTAATAATACATTCTATGTTATAAAAAATAAAAAATTTTAAAAAACAAAGGCAAAATGGGAAACCCTGGACAGTTTCTACCCCAGTGACCCACAACATTGCAATTTGCTAACATATCAAAAGGAACAGATGTTAGAAATTGAGGTAACTTCATGCAACGGTCAAGAAATAGTTGCCTTAAATCATTCCTGAAGTCTTCTGGTCTGTTCCTGAGGTTCAAGTTTTACAAAACAATTGGAAAAGATAAGATCAGTTATAAAAACTTTGGTTCCGGTCATCACTTTACAGAATGATAAAGTGAGTTCCAACTTGGGGGCCAACTAGCCTATAATCATGCAAATCTTGGGAATCAAGTCTTGATAACAATAGTGTATCCTGATGCTGGAAGCAAAATACTGGGTTTTGGTATATGTAAGCAAAATAACAGACTCCATGATAATTCATCCACAGTCCACAATTAATCCACAGAGCTTGTAGAAAACCAGAAATCAAAGGCAATCTGTAATTTTGAAATAGAAAAATATACCCTAATCTCTAAGGCACCTTATGATTGCTTGGGTTCACAGATGCCAGTCCAGGCATGAGCTTGCCTATGCATGTCACTATAACCTTACACAGTGGGAAGTCAATTTTGTCAGTTGACCTGATAAATGAGCTGAGGCTTAATTCAGTTTGTGGGTTCATCCCGTGAAAGACAAATGTTTGCACTTCATTCAGCCTTGGATAATTCCAAAAGTTATGTTGTTCTAACAAGATAATCCATTAAGCATATTTGCTCAAATGTCTGTCCATTTAGTGGGGAGAATTTATCAGGGGCTTGTCAGAGCAAAAGAACCCAAGTGATGCTTCTCCAGACACTGAGCTTACCCTGCAGATTTGAGAAGGGCCCCTGCCCAAGAGCCCACACCGGAGACAAGCCTACACGCAGATTTATGGAGCAAGGAGACCACACTCATGTAGAGGGTCCCACGGCAGCTTCCTCACCTCTTCATTTTAGGTTTGGCTTCACCAGTGCTGAACTCTCCTAGACATTTACAGTGATCTACAGCCTCAGATTGAAGCTCATCCAAAGATAACTGCAGAGCCATCAAGTTTTATTTCTATTAGGATCCTCTGGAATTTACTGAGTCTGCAGTGGACCTTGGACAAAAATGACCTTGGTTGGCTTTGCCACAGGCGCGTAAGAATCATACATTTCAATCATTATCTCCTCATGGACTACAAAAGCCTAATATTAAAGATTGAGGCTATTAAAAATCATATCCTATATAAAGGTTGTAAGTGAGAAATGTTATCTTCTTTGATTTTGAAGGTTAATAGAAATGTCATGGAAACACTCCCACGTCCATAATTCTATGGGTACACATGGGAAGGAAGCTTACTCACGGGTCCTCGGGTGTAAAATCCATGCCGCAAATGGAGAGTTGAGTGTAGTCTACGTTGCTTAAGCGGTGAATGGAATGGGTCATGGGTTAACAGAGAGGAATGCTGGGTGGAGCCCTTGCATTAGTAGTACATGACAGTGTCAACAGCTAGAGGAAAATGATTTAAAAAATAATGTTGAAGGCAGACAAGAAAATACTTTGTAGAGTTCATGAGATTACTATATCAACTGGTTGAGCTCTAGACAAAGGACAGATCATACTGTCTTTTCCCCAGTACAATTTCCAAGTCTTTGTTTCAAACCTCTTGGATGATGAACACGGCATCAGATCTGCCAACCTTCAGCCACTGATGCCCCTCAGCCTTTCAGCCACGCTCACGTCCAACTTCCAAGCAAAACAATGTTCTGAAACACTGCCATCTTGTGGCCGCTCCCGGGTAGCGCAGGAGGGCTGGGCACCTAAACTTACCAATCACCCAAGAGAGAAACTTTTAAAGATTAAGTTTTCACAAAGGGGCATTTGGGGGAAGAGGAAGTTAATACCCCCCATAATGTAAAGTAATGTGCCCATATAATAACTGAGATTTATGTAAAATAGAATTAGGTCTTTTAAAATTATAACAGTATTTCTGGGTGCAAGGTGTGTATGCAACCAAGGCAACATTCTGGCAAAAGCAAAATAGAGTAATTTAAAAAAAAAAAAAAAAAAAAAACTGAAAAAAAAAAAGGAAGGAAGAGGAGGGTCGGAGGAGGAGAAGAATCCAAGCAATGTCAGCACTGTCCAAAAGAATTTTCTGCAATGATTAAAAAAGAGAGAAATAGTGAAACTTACCTCAAGAAGACATCTGCACGTAGAGGTCACTTAGAAGGTGATTATTTCTAAGCTGTGAGATGAGTTCTGCACAGGGCATTCCAGAAAAGAGGTCGAGATCATGTTTTCCCAAATTTTTATTTTTGGAAAATTGTCAAACCTTACAAAAAGAAAAAAAAAAATGGCATCATGAAATGCCTACATTCCCATTCTTTCGATTCACCAACTGATAACATTCTCCCCGTCTTTATTTCTGTATTTCAATTAGAATGACTGACAGCAAATTGCTGTCATCATTAGCTCTCACCTTGAAATACTTTAGCATTCATATCCCAAGAAAAAGTGCCTTCTTCTCTATAACCCCAACATCAGTGTCACACTTAAGAAATTTAATGAGTCAGTAACATTATGAAAGATAGAGGCAGATTTCAATTATTTTCAATTGTCCCACAAAATATCTTCTATACCTTGTCTCTTTACTGATCCAAGGGCCACTCAAAGTTCACATTAAGCATTTGATTATTATGTGTCTTTGGTCTCTTTGCAGGTTGGACAGACTCTCCGCATCACCATTGTCATTGTTCATGACCTTGATGTGACTGCTCCATTTCTGACATTCTGGATATGTTCATGTATTTTGACTTCAGAGGACAAAGTCAGTTGATGTGAACCTTTCTCATATATGCCTTCATTTTTATTAGATATAAATGTATTTCTCTTTCCTGTGGTCTCCTAGGATGAGAACTGGAGTCCCTCTGGACTCCAAGGTATAACTCATTATACCACAAAATATCTCATTAAGCAACTTGCGTACGTAAAATCTCAAGGGAGAGACACAGAGGTTCAGGGGGTCTGGGATGGGAGAAGTACAGTTGTGCTGATGACTGGCAGTCATTCTCAGGCTCCATTATCCTGGAACCCACATCCACATAAGCAGAAATTAAAAGCTCATGCCTTCATTTTCACACCCGTGTTCACAAATACTTTTATCAAAACGTGTCTTTAAGGAAAAGAATAATGACATGGTCAAAGCATGCAAAAATATTCTAAAACTTATCAAGTGTCAAAAATGATCCCACCCTATTTTATATTCTTCCCTACTTCTCAGTCACAGTCATTGGCAGCTGAGAGGGAACGTTCTTTGCTGCAGAAGTGGGGTCGTATTGTCCATCATTGTGCAAATGTTCATTTGCTGTCAGCCCGGTATCCGGTACGCCCACTTGAACTCTGTCAGGTTTGGCTCTTTGTTCATTTGCATAACTGTTTGAGAAACTGAGGACCTGGTAAGTTTCTTCAGTTATTTTATGAGCACCTTAGTCTGTCATATAGCATTTACCTTCAAAAAACTACCCAGTCCCACTCGTATCTGGGTTCCTCCTTCTCCCGGATGCTGTCCCCGTTCCAACACGCCACTGCCCGGTCCTCCCTGCTTGCTCCTGTGAAAATCTACCCGGCTCTGGGAGGAAGGGCCATGGTGGCCCAAGGGACACCCTGCTTAAACTAGGGGGCAGAGCACCTGCTTGTCCAGTGCGACCTGGGCCAAGAGCTGGACTCTCCCAGGCTTGGCACTGAATTCCTTCGCAATGTCTGATTGCCAGCTAACTATAACCTGATTGCTGATCACCTCTCTTTTCCATGGAACTAAACTTCACAAGGGCACTAAACCATTTCCTCACATCAAGAGGAGTGCCTATAAACTAATCAGGGAGCAAGACACACACACACACACACACACACACACACACACACACACACTGAACAACTCTGATTCTGGAGTCAGCCATGCCTGAAATTCCAGCTCAACCAACCCCTAGGAGGTTAATCTGGGAAAAGTTACTTATATCTCTACATTTCAATTTTCTCATGTGTAAAATACTGATGAAATGTACCCTATAGGAAGCTTCTAAATCTTAGTGAGATCATGTATATGAAGTGCTTTATTTTTCAAGCTCCTTCAAGCACCCCAATCCCACATTTGATATGTGATATCAGGGCGTACTAACCATTGCTAAGATGATTCATGGGACTCACAGATTCTGCTGATTAGTGAATTACTGTCGGGGAGAATAAATTGTAGAATTAGATAAGACCCTTTGGGAATTTGAAGGTAGTGGTGCAGAAATTCTTTATGGATGATAAAAACCGTTACTTAGTGATAAAAATTAAAAGCCCATAATAAAGGGCATCGCACACGCATTGTCTAGGAGCATTTCTCAGAGGCTTTTGCCAAGGAAGGGGAAAGTTTAGCGACCTGGTTCCACCTTGCAGGATAAAGGACTACTTGGCCAGCTGCGGCAGGATTTCCTGACTCTGCTTGGCTGAACATTTGGCCTCAACTGAGAGAAGCACGTAGATCTATGTGCTGGCCAAAATGAAGAGATAAATTCTTTGTCTCTCTCTCCCTTTGTGTCTCTCTTTCTAGCTCTCTCTGGATTTTTCCAGAAGAAGTGAATTTGGCTCAGTCAGCCAGGCTGGGTGCATGAGCTCGCACTAGGTGGGGAAGGCAATGTGACAGTCACTTGGACACTTGGCAAGCTCACTGAGCCCCCTCTTGCTCCTCCCTTGAGTTCCCACTGGTGACCTTGTCAACCCACCACTCCAAGTCATCGCAACAAGCTGGGGGGAGTGTGGACAGGGAACATGACGCTTGTTCTGCTCATAGGCCACTCTCATTCTGGGTGTGGGATATTTTCACTAACTCATTGGGGTTGGACCCCTTTCCTAAATTTCTCCCTGGGATGGTTCAGTGTTTTGCATCATCTGACTAGAGATCCGTCCTATCACTCTGAACTTCATCTTCCTTCCTTCCAGAATGAGAATGAGAACCAATCCTATAACTAGAACTAACGCCTCTGAGCTTACTGTGTGCCAGAGACTGTCTAAATGCTTGTATAGTAAATTATGAATCCACATGGCAATGCTACGAAGTAGGTACCATTATGACCCATAGTCTGCATATAAGAAAAACACTGAGGGGCGCCTGAGGGGCTCCACTAGTTTTAAGCATCCTAACTCTTGATGTCAGCTCAGGTCATGCTATCAGGGTCATGGGATCGAGCCCCAAGTCAAGCTCTGCACTCAGTAGGGAGTCTGCTTGAGAATTCTCTCTTTCCCTCTCCCTCTGCCCTTCCTCCCTCTCAAATAAATAAATAAATCTTAAAGAAAGAAAAGAAAAAAGAAGAGCAGAAGAGAAAAGGAAAGAAAGAAAAGGAAAAAGAAAAAAGCCCAGAGAAGTTAAGCTGTTTGCTGAGGTCACAGAGCTGTGAAGGCAAAGCTGGGAATGGACTCCAAGTAGTGAAGTCAGCAAATGTAACACAGCCCCTTGCTATCTCCAAGATTCATTCACTCACTCCACACGCAGTTATCACTTAGGGCTGTGTACCCAGGTATATAAATTCTACGTCTGCAACTTTATGGGTTTAATTTATAACGCTTGCCACAGCACTTTATTATAAGAAGGTGCATGAACGTATTTAACACGGAGCATATTTTAGTATTAGAAAAACTCCACTGCTGTCCCTTGTCCTTTTGATGTTAATTATCTACACTGAGCCATAATAGAAATTTCGTTCCTCATCTATTTCCAGAACTGTTAGACTGAGGCCTCTTTTATCTCTTTGCTATAAATTACTAACTATGGTGTTCTGGGGTTTTCTTTTAGTGAAAGCTGAGAAAGCTATTACCCAAAATATGAAAATGTACATTTCAAATATCTTCAAAAATATCCCATACCCCTTGACTTTCTTGATGAGAAGAGCTAGTGACCTATTCATCATCTTATTAAGAAGTGATAAGCATCAGTACCTTGGCAGTAGGTAAAGATGAGAGAAGATAAATCAGATTTTGCTTTTTTTTCTTAAAAAAAAAAAAAGGTGGGTCCAGGTAGTAGGATAATAGTTCACATATATCCTTAGAGCAGAAGCTCCAGACACTGAAATCAAGAGTGTGTTTATACACTGATGACAGACTCAATTAATGAAAATGAGGTATTTATTTAAAATTACTCCATATTTAAAATCATTTACACATAAGGCATCAGACATGCTGGTTGCAATGGTTCACCATCACGTTTCTAAAAAGAGAACATGACTGCTTCTAGAATATAAATTAATCCAAATTAGCAGTAAATTCACAGCCTCTGTTTCTATGACCACCATTTAGAGAGGCAAGGCTTACAGACTGTATTTTCTGATTGCTTTCTTAAAATACAACTTTACCAACCTCTTTATTATTTGTATACACTCAAAAGAGCACTTGTCCTAAGTCCTCTTGTCTCGGTTAAACACTGACTTGACTGATATTTTAAGCACTTACACTGGTTGGCCAATAATTTTTAAAAGGCGGTCCCACGTGTCCCCTCCCCCACAGGTCATTTCTGGCAAGTGTGCAATTACGAATCCACAAATCAGGTGATAATTCTCTAACAGAAACACAGTCACAAAAAACAACTTTCCAGGAACTAAAACTTCAACCCACTCACCGCTTAAAGCTTCCCCTTATGCAGGGGAATTCAAAACAAGATCCACAAACCGTGTGACTCTGGGAACCTCATCTAACCTTCCTGAGAGTCTCAGCACCTCCTCGATGTTATAGGGCCAAAACTAGAACCATTTCACAGCACCAGGATGAGGACAAAATTGATAAGTCATGCAAGCCCTTAGCACAATATTGAAGAAGCGTCCAATATTGCCGGCCATGATTGTCATCGTCCCGTTGTCATCCAAAGATAAAATATGTTATTTTGCTTTTGTATCCTCAATATGACTTGTCTGCATCACTCTTCACATGTACTAATAAAGAAAGCGAAGACCAAAATAAAATAAAATAATGTGAGAACCTAAAAATCTGAGAAAGTGACTATTGTCCACAAGCTTCAGGCAAAGAGGGTAGGGTCGGCCCAACCTCGTCGCTTTGCTAAGTCCTCGCGTGCTGGGCACTTGGCGTTCTCTTTCTGTACTTACAAGTCCCCTATGAGGCAGGGCTATTGTATCCTCTGCACGGCTGGGGTTGGTCACAGTCCAGAGAAATGCCCAGACCCTCCTGAGAGAAACCTGCTCTTGAGGTACGAGGTACTTCCTTGCTCAGAGGTGATTTTGTACTGCACCCCTGACCCCACACTCTGATCCTGTCTGGCTTAGGCAGCGATGGAGGTCTCACCAGTGGCAAATATTCCTTCCTGTCCCTGACACCAGGGACACGGGCTGGGGGTGGCTGGCTAATAGGATCAGACTTTGCTTGGGGATCTTGGACTCAAGATTCAGAAAGCTGGTCAGCAGATGGCAGTAGGAACAGAAGAAATGAATTCCCCAATTGGCAGAGTACTAGAAAAACATCTACGTGATTGTCGCTGAGGAGGAGACAAAGAGCCCACCTTTCCCCAGATGGCCCTAGGGACATGCCTTGTCCTGAGAGGGAGAACAGAATGGTTCCCAGTCATCGCTGGGGCCCTGCTGAAGCCGGGCCCCGTGAGACCGTTATAATGAATGACTAAGATAAGAGGGGACAGTGAAGATAGAGGTCAGTGTCGTGGTGCCAAGTTAGCAGTACATACAAGAATCTTAAACATGGTCCAAGAGAAGAAAGATTTGAAAGAGAGAGAGAAAGAGGGGAGGGGCGAGAGGGAGAGAGGGAGAGGAAAGGGAGGAGGGATGGAGAGAGGGAGGAAGGAAAAGAAAGCCTGGTGTGATCTGTTGTCCTTTTAGGCGACTTTCTCGGACTGAAAGCAGCTAGAAGACTTAATCTTCACAGAAAAAGCCAAGCTGACGTTCCACCGTGTCGTGTTCCCCGGCGCGTTCCTCAGCGCCAACAAGAACCCAGTCTGCAGAGACAACTGGGAGGTTGGCAAATTGATTCAGCCACTGCCACGGGCCATGTTTTTCTTTTTCAGTTGCCTTTACAGTGAACAATGTTTCTTTCCAGTGTAACTGCTGAGTGGAGGCCGTTTCTAAGAGCGGTCTGTCCCGTCCGGGTCTCTGTGGGTCACGCACAGATGTCAGTCCTAGACCTACCAGTCAGCTGACAAGCATCTACATAGATGTTACTCCAGACACGTTGGGACTGCTTTCCCCCTAAAGAAAAGAACAGACATAAGAAGGGGAAAAAAAATACACATATATGTGTGTACACACACACGTACGTAGGTAGAGGGAGGAAAGATGTAGGTATAAAAGTTCGCAGGATGGGAGCACCTAGGTGATCAGTCGTTAGGCATCTGCCTTTGGCTCAGGTCATGATCCCAGGGTCCTGGGATCGAGCCCTGCAACCGGGCTCTCTGCTCAGCAGGGAGTCTTCTTCTCCCTCTGCCTCTACCCCTACTTCTGTTCCCCCCCTTTCTCTGTGTCTCTTGCTGTCAAATAAATAAAATCTCTTAAAAAAAAAAAGTTTGCAGGATGTAGATATTCCTTTATATCTATATCTGTCTATGTATGTGTGTATATATGATGTGTGTCTATGTATGTATGTATATACATGTGTGGATATGTATAGCGACATGTATAGATAGAAACACACACATACAGTTTATTACTGATCAGGTCCCTGGAACTTAGACTAAACTTCTATTTTTTATTTTATTTTATTTTATTTTATTTAGAGCAGGGAAGAGAGAGTGGGGCAGGGAGGGGCAGAGGGAGAGGAAGGAGAGAGAGAATCTCAAGCAGACTCCCTAACATGGGATTAGATCTCAGAACCCCGAGATCATGACCCCAGCTGAAATCAGAAGTCAGACGCTGAACCAACTAAGCCACCTGAGGGGCCCACTTAGACTAAACTTTTAAATGAAACTACAGGCAATTTTTGATACAGGCACCAAGATAATAACATATTTGTGGCCCAAATTCTAATCTAGATGTTTTGACTTTTAAATATCACCAGCCCATACATTTCTGTCCTGAGGCTCTCTGCCACATCAAATTACCATTTATGTAAGCATTTGATAAGCACCCATTAACTCTCTGACTCTCAAAAAAAAAAAAAATGGTGTCTATTTCAGTTCATTCCATTCGAATTTCTGACCTGGAGAGCACAGTAAATTGCAGAGTTGCACAACCACTAATCAGATCGGTTTCTTTTCCAAGGTTGCCAGTCAGGCTTCAGAAGAAGGAGCTGCATGAGTGTGTGTTACATGAGCGTGAGGCCGGGCTGGTAGATTTCCTTCATTGTGATTGCATGCCAGAACGTTACACAGTTCTTGACTTAGCAAAGGGCGCCAAGGCTAATAAACGGGTCTCTTTGTAAGCTCTCAAAGGATACAACTGCTGGCATTTGAAACGCACCATGAAAGCCATTTCACTTGAGATAACACAGAAGAAGCAGTCTTCCACCAGAAACATGTCCTCTTCCCTAATTACGGCCCCAGAAATTCAAATCAGCCACCGTAGAGAATCATATTAAAATTCCTACATTATTCCTGACCTCACGGAGACAGGGAGGTTAAAAGTGCTCAAGGCCAGCAATAGTCAAGCTCGAATGCAACTTAATAAAATCATGACCTGCTTTGATATAGCACTTGGCACATCCTCTCATTAAACCTGACATGTAGGGTCCTTAATGCTTCCAAGGGGTATTAAATTCCTAGGTTAGAAAGTCAAGGTAGCAACAACAGTCGAAGCAGAAATATGATGAGAGACGAAGCATCGGAATTCCAAGTAGTCAACGTAACAATGGTATTCCATGCATGTCCTGCAAACAACAAAGATATTCTATGCATGTCCTGCAAATGTAACAGTGGTATTCTATGCATACGTCCCATGTGCCAAACACTAAGCCACCCACCTTCCAATCAAGCTGCCCCTTTCAAGAGTTGGAGACCAATCCAATCCCACCCCTACGCACAATGCCCACATTTCTTAATTCCAGACTAACTGCAGCTTTTCACAGTGCCCCGGAATCTCATTGATTTGACAACCAAGGCAACCTGACCATAAATTAGTCAGAGATTACTGTTTGGTTCCCAATTGCTATGGAGATCATACATTGGCCTCATTTCTTATCATCAGGGCTGACTTATCACCATTTCCAGTTCTTTTCGTTCTTTATGGGTAGATAAATTGGATTTACAATTCTTATCAAAAGTTTCAGGGCATGCATAATATGCAACCTCTTCCTCTTTCCTTTTTTCTTCATACTATAATTTATCATTTTAGTGACTTAATCCAACTCTTTCTCAATAGCTAGATCAACTATTGGCAAGCTGAAATTCATCAAGAGGGGATAAAAATATCATGCTTTCCTGTGAACCTTACAAATAATTCTCTGAAAGGGAGTCCGGGTGGCTCAGTTGGTTAAGTGGCCAACTCTTGATGTTGGCTCAGGTCATGATCCTGGGCTCGAGCCCCCATCATACCCCTTACTTAGCAGGGAGTCTGCTTGAGGATTCTCTCTCTCCCTCTGCCCCTCTTCCTACCCACCCCCTGCTCATGTGCCCTCTGTCTCTCTCTTTCTCTCTCTCTCTTTAAAATAAATAAATAAATATTTTTAAGATAATACTAATTCTCTGGAGAGCCCTTCATTGGCTGTGGTAAAGATCTGGATCAGTATTTATGATGACAGTATCTTTCAAGGGGGTCTAAAACACAAAATGCAAAATTTAGGTTAAACTCTATCTCTCCTTTCATATAGTTACCTGCCCTTGGGAGGGATCTCCATCATTGAGGCAACAGGGCTCCACTTGGCTCAGGATCTCAAAATATTTTACTGCCTTTGCAATGCCTGGGACACCTTGGAACAGGACTGTGACTCACCTTATGCCTGGATTTATGGGGAGGAAAGGCCACGAAAATTCTATAGATGAGATTGTCCACCCCAGCCCAAGATCACAATATTTTTTCCTGATTCTTCTCAATTCATTCCTTCCCTTAAACATAACCATTCATACCCAAGAGAAAAAAGTGTATAAAAGACTTTTGATATTCATGTTTTTGTGGCCTTATTTCTTTTCTACATCGTGGGCTTAAATGCACCTGTCAGCCACTCTGCATTTCCATGATTTAGTTCAAGTGTGTGCTTTGAAGTTGCTGATTTATCTGAAATTTACATTTCAGATAGAGGAGATTGGGGACCTACGAGGGGGATATTTGGAGAGGTGCCCAAGAGACTGTCTTTTGACTGCACAAAAGCTTTGGAAGGTCCCAGTACTCCAGCCGCACCTGAGATGAAGGACATCAGGATCTCTGGGGGCAAGATGCAAGCATTAGGAGTATTTAGTAAAACTCCATGTGCAAAAGAGATGAAAACTCTTGCTGTAAAGTAACCAGGAGTCCCTTGTCCCGCTTCTTTTCCAGCCTCAGACACCTCCAGGCAGGGCTTTCTCCCAAATCCTCTTGCTCTCTGACAGCAGCGAAAGAACAAGTCCAGTCCCGACCCCCGAAAAACACGAGGCTTTGCTCCCACCCCGGGGAGCTGGCCCTATGGGAAGACGGTCCTGGGTCAGCAGATGTTAAGCTTTTGGGGTCTTTATTGATGTAGCTTTTCTCTGAGTCACACGTGAAGCAGGGTTTTTCTTTGCTGGAAGGCTCGTCTTTAGGGACTCAAGAGTCACTTCACAATATTCAAATTTGACGGCAGCCGTGGGCTTCATGTCTAATTTATCAGGGGCAACTCCCTCAACCTGGAGAGATGAACACAATGGGCAGAGAACCTACAAACATTTTGGTAACCAGGGCTTCTGAACACCACAGGAAGGCCTGGGAGCTTGTGCCCAGCCCTGGGCACCTGCAGCTGGGGTATGACCCTGATCACAAGGGCTGCAAAACCCCAGCCAGCCAGCATAGGACAGAGAGAAACAGTGAACTCCATAGGATAGAAAGGATCAGTGAGCAGTACTCAAAGCCTTCTTGGGCTGGATGGAAGAAATGGTAAAACTGTGGGAGACTGGGGATATTGTAACATTGGGAACAAAAGCCAGAAAAACATACTGAGGTCCCTTCTCGCTGCTTCTCAAGGCTGATATCTGAAAACCAGGGGCAGTATCAGGGGCTGATATGCTCTGGATACAGTCTCTTCCTATTTGGACTAAGTGTCAGAGAAGAAGACAGCTTTGTCTCCCCTTCCCAGCTACCTGCTTTTCCCCATGGTTCTCATTAACCTTTTTTCCTCCTCCTTGTGATGTTTTTCGGGGAAGCTCATCATCTCCCAAGACTTCATCTATGGTGATAACTCTTAACTGTATGCGTTTGGCCAGACCTCTCCTCCGAGCTGCAGTCATGTACCCACAAATCTACCTGACATCTGAGCTCTACCTGAGCCAATGGGATCCTGAGGACATAGTTGTAGGACAAGCAACTGAGGATCACCTCCCCCTACTCTGCCCCAAACCTCCTCACCCCACTCACTGGATGGAAGACTGGGTGACCTGTAGCTTCAAGCATCGGGAGGGAAATTTGGTAGTGCGGCATCACAGGTGGATATGAATGAAAAGAGGGCAGGGTTCTGAAGATCAGACTTGGGAGCAAGATTTCTAGGATGAGGAACCTGGTTGGTGATAGGCTGGGCAGCATGTCCAAGAGGCAAGATAGAGATGTACAGGGACTAGGTCTTCCCAGTGAACTGCCAAGTGAAAATCCTTCAAACAAGGTCCTCTGGTTCCAGTTTTCTGCTCTAGTTCACTGTGGAAGAGAACACTTTCTCACAAGTTCATCCCTCAGCTTCTGATAATTTCTTCCCTAAGTACATGGTTCTCTTGAGATTTTCTAAGACTTTGCCCCTTATTAGTTTATTCAACAGAAGAACTAATTAAGAACAATTAATCAAGCACCTTGTGGTGACAAGTGCCAAGGACATAATGATGAATATGAAATAGACATGGACCATGAATTTGTGGTTCTTAAAGGATACTATGAAGAGCTAGACAATAATTTTATATATAAAAACACACACTCACAAAATGATTACAGTGGTTACAGACTCTGTGGTGAACAAATAGGTTGTTGTAATTAAGGACACTAGGGGAACCTAGTTTAGATGGGGCAATCGTGAGAGGCCTCCTTGACATTTGAGGAGAATGAGAAGGGCCAATGGGAGTGGTCCAGGCAGAGGACAATCATTGCCAAGGTGCCTAGGTGAGAAAGGGCTTGAGTGCTGGCAGAACAAGCAAGGGAGAGGGACATGAGATATGGCTGTAGAAGATCAGGTAAGACCACTCTGATCACATCGCGTAGTTTGGATTGTACTCCAATGCTTTTTAGCAAGCCACTTGAGTGTTCCCAAAGGCTTGGAAAGACACAACTAAAGTTTTAAAACATTACTGTAGCTGGAAGTGGAGAATAAATAAGAGGGTGGCAGGAAGTCCCTCAGAAGGCTGTTGGAAGAGGTGACAACACAAAGAACAGAGGAGGAAAAAAACAGGGAAAAATGAAAGTACGTTGGTGCATGCAGAATCAGAAGTATTTGTGGATGGATTTGTCTGTTCAAAAGAAGGAAAGATGAAGATTGAGTCTGAGATTTTGGCTAATACTTTGGGGGATGCCAGAACCAATTCCCAAGATGGGAAATTGGAAAAGAGAGAGATTTCTGGGGCACTAGAAATCAAGTGTTCCTCTCAAACATTAACACTGTGATGCTCATGGAACAGAACTTTCAAGTAGAGATGTGAGGTTGACATGTGGGTACATGACGCTGAGACTAAGAGGAGAGCTCTGGGCCAAATGTACAAAAGTGGAGCTGTCCATTGATTCTTCTCTTACCCACTTAAGCCCCCATGTTGCATCACCACTTCCTCATATCAGGGAGATCATATGATAGTTGTCTATCTCTGCTTGACTAAACCTGGTGATTCACAGACCTGTACCCCTGGGGATAAAAATATATGTCTATAAAAAATAAAAAATTAAAAAATTAAAATAAATAAATAAATAAATAAAATTTAAAAAAAAAAAAAAAGTGGAGCTGTCCAGAACATGAAGCAATGAGAAAAGACCCTACTGGCTGGGCTTCCCCACAGCATGGCGGTCTCCGGATAGTCTCCTGACAGGGTATCTAGCTTCCGCAGCAAAAGAGGTTCTAGGAGACTCAGGCAGAAGACAGAAGATTTCTTCTGACCTCACATCAGAAGTTACAAACCTTCCCTCCCACCATGAACTGTAAAACTACACTTTGATCAGATTATTTCTCCCAGTTTTTCTCTGTAGACTACTTAAATTTTTCCAAATCTTCCAGACTCCAGGTTGAAGCTGGGGTATTTATACAGGGTCCATATTGAAACCACATTCTAAAATGTGAAGTTTTTATTTCAAAACATATTAACAAAGTAAAATATGAAAAAAGGGCATAATTGTAAGGACCTTCTTTTTGGACGGCCAGCAGAAAAGACAACACTGAAATCACGAGACAATGAATAGGAAGAAAAAAAGCCATTTTTCGAAGCACTGATGTTATTTACCACCAAACATACAAAAGCTAACATGGACCCAGTTCACAACTGGAGTCACAGAATTCCCCAAAGTGCTTTCATAAATACAGAAGCTTCCAATCATGTTCCTTCTCCCTTTCTTTTGCCCAAAATCTCATTTCTAAAACTGGCATTCTCTTTCTCTCTCCATATGCCCATTCTTCTCCAAACCACATCTTCAAAAACAATACAACAAAGCTATAACAGTATTTTTTTTTCTTTTAGAGTTTTTTACAAAACCCTATTTCATTAAATTCTTGATTGAGATATCCTACCAGTCTGTCTAGAAAGTCACTGCAATTTGATTAAAATATTTGTACATATACATATATCAGGAATGTATTAGGGCTATTGAGAAGACAATATTAAATTATGGCAACTTTTTTTATAATTAGCATTTTTTCATAGGGAACTTCTGTTCCTGGTCCTAATGATGCCTGTGTCTCACTAGTTCTATACTAAATTTTAGTCCAAGGAATCTTTTTGATGCTACATTGACTGGACTGAAGTCATTTATTTTTCCTTTTCAAATTCCAAACTGGGCGGTGAGATTGCATTTGAAGAACCAGGAGGGGGCACAGAGCAGTGACATGTAGGACGAACTTGAGGTGACTCCCTCTGCATAGCTTCTGGTCCTCCTCCAAGGGCAGCACCTTGGTGTTATGAGTCAACAACAGATGAAAGACATCCCTGAGAAAGAGCAAAGTGCTTGAAGCCACATCTAGAGAGCTATCAAGACACATTGGCATTTTTTTTAACAGGAAGAATAGTTTTTAATTGAAAAGAAAGTCATAATAAAACAATTCTTTCAGTTTGGGAGAAATATGTTTGAAATCCTCTCAACTATTAAAATGTCAAAGTTTCACCAACATCTAGATTGTTGAGAATTAGACGTATGTCTAATTGAGAATTAGACGTATGGATATTTATTGAGTCTTCTAGAGTTCTATAGAGTTCTATAGAATAGAACATTCTGTAGAATATTCTGATTAATACATGTCCAAAAAACTTCCTTGCTAAATTGTTGTGGTCATACTCTTTGGCAGACTTCACAGATAGGATATCCACTGGCCAGATCCAGCCTTCACGGGTGTCTTATCTGATGTGCACCATGTTAGAAACAATTGAGAGATTTCATCCCCAAGGATATATTCCTGTATTCAGCAAATACTTACTGAGTACCTTCATATGCCAAGCTCAGTACCAGAGGCTAAAAAATACTATAATGAAAAAAGACGTGATCCTTGTTCTTGTGAGTAGTACAATCAAGAAAGGGAGACAGATAATCCAATAAGCAGTAAAAAAAAAAAAAAGGTATGGTCAACATTATGACAAAGTAAATGGCACTGCTTTATGTGCAAAATACCGAGTACGGATTGAGTGTTTACGATGCACTAGGAACAGGATCGTGTACTGTACCACATGCCATGATCACAGCGATCCTGGGAAGGACGACAATCCTATTATCTCCATATTTCAGAGGAGCATTCTGAAGTCCAAAAAGCTTTGGGAATTTGTCCAGTCTCATAAAAAGTTACCTTTTGAATTCAATACTTTGATTTATCTCTTCTGGATTATATTCTCAAGTCATTTATTTCAGGAAAGGACCACAGATAGTTTCATGGCAACAATGAATTATTTATATCCTAGTGGGGATATTAAGCTATTTCTAATATGTTTTTCTTATTTTAATCCATGAATAGAGCATTCATAATATAATGTAATGGAGGTAGACTTCAAAGTCAGTTAGCCTTCAATTGGTATTTGAATTCTGTCACTTTCTAGTTTTGGGGCCATGGCAGACATCATGTTGGTCCACACGGCCTTCACACTGTGTGTGTTATAACCATAATGATGTTAGGCTGCATGCCAAAAAAGATTTTGCAGATGTAATTAAAGTTCAAAGCCAGTTGACCTTAAGATACAGAAATTGTCTTGGGCTTTCCTCGGTCTCACTGGCTTATGGAGTACCTGATATTTGCTAGGCACTGCCTTGGGCATTTGGTAAATTCTGATGACGATTAAATCTTTTTTTTTTTTTTTAAAGATTTTATTTATTTATTTGACAGAGAGAGATCACAAGTAGACAGAGAGGCAGGCAGAGAGAGAGAGAGGAGGAAGCAGGCTCCCTGC
>NC_081568.1:11710705-11867300 GCF_022355385.1 Mustela nigripes | reverse complement strand
TGAGCAGAGAGCCCGATGCGGGACTCGATCCCAGGACCCTGAGATCAAGCCCTGCATCCAGCTTTAGGCTCAGCGGGGAGCCTGCTTCCCCCATCTCTCCCTGTCTGCCTCTCTGCCTCCTTGTGATCTCTCTCTCTCTGTCTGTCAAACAAATAAATAAAATCTTTAAAAAAAAAAAGAAAGGCACTTTGATAATATAAAATTACTTGTAAATATTAATGCCAAAATTTGAGTTTCATAACCCATGATTCTCTATTCCCTGACCAACACCAAGATGGACCCAGCCAAAGTCCATTCTCTATGTGCCCACTGGGCATCAATGTGCATGATCTTACCTGAACCCATCTTGTTTCTCTGGATGCAGGAAACTTTTTCTTACTGCTTCTTCTCACTCTGATGCCATTCATTTACACATCTCTGATCTGGTGCCCTGGGACTATAGTGTTAGAAGATAATATTATAAGCACCAAAAAAACACCTCATGGTTATGAGCTATGTATATTTATATTTTGCATTGTAATTTAGCAGTAAATCGCATCTAGTCCTTTTGGGGAAAGGGATTAACTGTATTAATCATCAATTAACTTTCCATTCCAAGTCAAAAAAAAAAAAAAAAAACGAGTTATACATGTCGAAATAGACCAAATACACTAGATTTGTTAAAATAGGACATCTACCAAGTTAGAAAATAGTCTCTGCCTTAAGGAAAGCAAGGACAAAAATGAAAGCTTTTGCACAACAAAGGAAACAGTCAACAAAACCAAAAGACAACTGACAGAATGGGAGAGGATATTTGCAAATGACATATCAGATAAAGGGCTTGTATCCAAAATTTTTAAAGAACTTATCAAACTCAACACCCAAAGAACAAATAATCCAATCAAGCAATGGTCAGAAGAACTGAAATGACATTTCTGCAAAGAAGACATGGCCAACAGACACATCAAAAAGTGTTCAACATTACTCGGCATCAGGGAAATACAAATCAAAACCACAGTGAGGTACCACCTCACACCAGTCAGAATGGCTAAAATTAACTGGTCAGGAAAGGACAGATGTTGGTGAGGATGTGGAGAAAGGGGAACCCTCCTTCACTGTTGGTTGGAATGCAAGCTGGTGTAGCCACTCTGGAAAACAGTATGGAGAGTCCTCAAAAAGTTGAAAATAGAGCTATCCTATGACCCAGCAATCACACTACTGGGTCTTTACCCTAAAGATACAGATGTAGTGAATGGAAGGGCACATGCACCTGAATGTTTATAGCAACAATGTCCACAATAGCCAAACTATGGAAAGAATCTAGATTCCATCAACAGATGAATGGAGAAAGATTGAGATAGATATATATACACACACACAGACATACAATGGAATACTATGCAGCCATCAAAAAACCCAAAATCTTGTCATTTGCAACAATGTGGATGGAACTAGAGAGTATTATGCTAAGTGAAATAACTCAGTCAGACAAAGACAATTATCATACGATCTCTCCAGTATGAGGAATTTGAGAGTCAGGGTGGGAGGTTGTGGGAGGAAAGGAGGGAAAAAATGAAACAAGATGTAATCAGGGAGGGAAACAAACCATAAGAGACTCAGGAAGCAAACTGAGGGTTGCTGGAGGGGAGCAGGGGAAGAGGGATGGGGTGGACATTGTGGAGGGTATGTGCTATGGTGAGTGCTCTGAATTGTGTAAGACTGATGATTCATAGACCTGTACCCCTGAAGCAAATGATGTATTACATGTTAATTTTTTAAAAAAAGAGAAAGAATGTGGTTTCTGCCTTAAGTTCTATGTTATTTTGAGTAAACCATATGTCATTGTTTTCAATATGTCATTGTTCACTGTTAAACTTCATTAATAGGTCAGTTACTGAAAAGTTGATTATAAAGTAAATTTTTGGAACCGAACTTTGTTCTTACAGCAATTTCTATATAAAGTAACATTGTGTAATCACCTATTCTGTAAATTCAAAATACACATAAGATTTTGTGTTCTTATTTCAACATACATAGGAGGGAAATTCAAGGTGTTTTACAGTTGCATTCATCCACCCATCTGTCCATCCATCCATCCACCCTTCACTTTCAATTATCAGGAGCATTAGGAAGTATCAAGCTATGATCTAGGCAAGGCAGTGTTCCCATTTTCTACCTCCAAAAGAGTTTCCAATCCGTTAGGGAGATAAAAGAGCCTTGAATAATCTTGGTACAAGGAACACAACATAGACCTTGTATAGGTCACCTCCCAGGACTGAGTAAAGAACCCTCCCACCCTCGAAGAAGGCTTGGAGGCAAATTCACTACATAGCAATGGAAAGATAATCAGACCATAATGTCCTCCTGTCGTTCATTCTTCAAGTGACTTCGGGCAGGAGAGTTCCCCTCTGTGGGCTCTTGTGTTTTAGAAAATGAAGGGAACTTTCCAGGTAAAACAAGAATGGTCACTTGCTGCCCCAGGTCCCCATGGATAGTCCACTTGTTGCCCCTTGGCCCCCACCCAACTGAGGGGTCAGGAACAAGAAAGAAAGTACTGAGAAACTGGAGAGGAATCTGGCTTTGGGTCTCTTTCTCTCTCCAACTGAGAGCCAAGAAATGGGGAGATTTGTAGAGAAGGGAAAAACAATGTGGGAACTTCCTCAGGAGACCTCAGCAAAGATACGGGGAGTAAAACTGAGGCTTTCTTGATTTTCAGATCCGTGGTCACATGAATTCAGAACAAAAATAATCTCATCTAGTCTTGTCTTTATGTCTGAAGAAATCTACTCAACACCTAACATAGCTGAAATTGTGCTTCCCAGAATTCATAAAACTAGACACTTGTACTGTGCTCTGCTGTCTTCTCAACATACATTTAATGAGTAGAAACTCATATCTACACAGCATTTGAACTCAAATCTCTTCCCCTATGTGGAAGATCAGTCACTTCCTTACTCCTTTCCTAAATCCAGGAGCCGCCTCTCACATCTATACTCTGCAATCTGAGAATCTAAGAAATCTAAATACCAGATGGCTTATAAGACATATAAACATTACTTTCAACTTCAAATAAAATGATTTTTCAGAAGGCTTTAACACTTTTGGCTAATTCTTCATTTTAATCCCTCTAAAATCATCCACCAATCCTGAAGTTCAGGGCCACTTAAAAGGAAAACTAGGAATTTCAAAGAGAGGAGGCAAGACACCAACACCCATCACATCAAGAGAACATGGACTTGGAAGCCAGACTGTGTGTGTCCACAGCCCATACTCAAGAAGAGGGGAATTCGAGCTCACTTGTTGCAGAGAAGCATCTCAAAGAGTTTGTGGACATATTTTTTAAAGTACCACACTACCTGACAGGATTATGGTCAAGAGTAAATGAATCAATACATGTAATACATTTAGAACACGTAATGAGAGCTTGATAAATGCCAGCACTTATCACGGTTTTTATTATTCATCGTGTGCTCACTGGGTTCCAGGCACTGTGATCTGTCAAGGAGAGACAGAGGCAGAATGAAACTTATGACAGTCCGACTCTGGAGCCAGCGTCCAAATCAAGGATGGAGCCACACATGGGAGAGAAGAAAGAACACAGGAAGCAAAGACAGAGATCTACGTGGTCAACCCCAAATCCCACCTTCCTACAGGACTTGCCTTACTGTTTACATCAGAACAAATTGCTGTTGTTGATATTTACTTCCAAAATCAGACTCGCTGATCAGTCCTTAAACACTGGCTGCCATATTTTACATATTTGTTTAATCGTTATCTAAACTGTGACCAGGTGGACACTTTTGGTTATGTAAATGGCCCCAGGGAAATCTATTTGGTTAGTTCAAATTTCATAGCACCTACATTTAATACATACATTCCAAGTGTCTGATGGTTCCTTTACTTCCTGGACACTAAAAGGAAAGCACAAACGGTAGAGTAGCCTGTGGTGGCATGTCACTGTCACTTGCTAATATTACTTTCATCATTTATAAAGAGTTAGACAATAATAGCTGGAAAATAAAATATAGTAGCTCCTTGCTAAGTGTGCGCCTTAAGCATATTTTCATTTCTCCGAGAATATTTAGTTTGGAAACGATAAAGAACCACAGAAATTTTTAATAAATTAAGAAAAATTCCTGAGTGGAGTTTTAGTTAATTATGGGAACTCACACACTGCTAATTCCTAGCCATCTATCTTTGGACAGACTCTTTAAATTTCTTGTTGGAGTCAGGATATTTTCTTTGGTTTGACATTAATGATATCTAAAAATTAATTTTTCACCCACAGGAAATATTAGTCTTTCATTTGAGAGTCAATAATATTATTTTTCTCAGATATATCATCTGTGAGTCAGCCAGCTCTGAAACTCAAGATTCATAAATTATAAAATCATGAAGTTGAAGTCATCTTAGGACCTTCGAGCCCTGTCCTTATATGGATAAGGTGCTGAATCCTTGAGAGGTGAAAAGAATTGCCTGGAGTCCCACAATGTAAAGGGCAGGTCCAAACCTAGGTCCTCTCCTTCCCCAGTTCCCTTATTTTTTGGCTACATTATTGCTGGACTTAGAAATGAATTCCAATTGTTATTTCAAATAAATATAATTATGAATTGAATTTTAATTATGAGTCCGTCATCAAAACAGAAAAGAATCAGAAGCTGCTATGTTCTTCCCCTTTGTCTCTAATGCGTGTTGTCTCCCTTTGACCTGGTGGACTTGATTACCCTGTGTTTGTAGCCCCGAGGGAGGATTTCTCACTTTTTCTATTCCTAAGCCTTACAAGTTAGGAGTTAAGAAAGTTATATATTCTCGAGTAAAGGTCTTTCGCTTACACGTCAGCCATTTAATTAAAGCACCAGGTTGGCCTAAAAATGATTTGTGTTTTATAACTTGGCTCTCCACAATTTGCTTCTTGCTCACCAAAAGATGATCCGAGCTCCTCCTGCGGTTGGCTGCCGCTCAAATACATCTGAAGACAGCAGAGGATTTTGTAGCTTCATACCCATGCTCTTCACACTGTTGACCTGCCCAGGGAACACCATGAATAGCACTTATTAATCTTGTTGAAAGAATTTTGGCTTTAAACGTACAACGTGCACTTAAGGGAAATTCAGCTTTCACCTCTGTGCGTCCTTCTGGGCATTTCATCTCAGTATCTTAAAAGGGGGAGAGGGTTTCTTACAAAGGAGAGCAATTTTCTTGTTTTACATCAGCTTCTTGAGTTTCTTTCTGGAAATTGTTGCCCAAATGTTTCCCATTAGTTGATTCCCATTTCTCAGTTAATCACCCAGTCAACAGAGCCTTAACGACATTTTTTTTCATATTTCAGTGTGTCTTAGACTTTCTAGAGCAGCGACTTCTTTGTATGCCTTGGAGATAATTCCTGTAATTAAAAAATATTGCATTCTTACAAAGCCATAGCCAACTAGTACTTATTCAGACACAAGGCTATGTCTCTGCCCTGTAGCTATTTAAATGTTAAATTGATCATCATGGATTTAATAAGAAGCCTGCAGTAGATAGATTCTCCAAGAGAGGAATGAAGAGGAAATTCCCAGAATTCAAATATTGGCTTGGAGAAGGTAATAAATTGGGTTATGGGTAAAGCAAAAGAAATGGCATCTAGTTGCAAAACTCACAGATATATAAGTATCATTTTTTAAAAAAAAAGTCATTACAACTGTTCTCCTCAGACACCATTTACCCCATCATGCCCCAAATGAGAAATGTGGGAGAACAGCGTGGGGAGATCACACTCTTAATCAGGGCTGGTGAGGATGCAATGTAATGAAAGAAAACCAATGAAATGGGCTTCCATACCCTGATTTCCTGGAGTGACCGGACTTCAACCTCATTTATGTTGACATTCATTCATATCGTGTATGAGATTCTAGGGGGCTAATGGCACCAGAAGACATGGGGGAACGCTCCAGGCTTCAGCCTGGGTGGCTTACATTCCAATGCCAAGCGTGAGCATGCCAGCTCTTCACCGCAGTTTCTAAGGCTGTGGTCTTTCCCCTTCCTAAAGCCATCTTGCTTAACCCCCATGTGTCCTTCAGTTAATGCATCTCCTCTTCAGGAACCCCTGGCTCCCAAAAGAACTTGTTTTTTATCAGATTTATTGAGATATAACTCACGTATCATATAATTCATCCATTTAAAGCATACAAGTCCATGGTTTTTAGTACATTCACAGATATGTGAAAACACCACCTTGGCCAATTTTAATCACCCCAATAAAAAACTTCGTACCCACAGGCAGTAACTCCCACACCGACCCCCACTCACCAGCCTACCCCCACTCTCTGTAGATTTTCTTATTCTGGCCTTTTGTGTAAATGGAATCATACAATAGATGGTATTTGTGACTGGCTCCCTTTCACTTAGCATATGATTTTCATGGTCCATCCATGCTATGGCATATATCAGAGCTTTGTTCCTTTTCATTGCAGAATGCTATTCCCTTGTGCGGACATACCACGTCTTATTTATCCCTTCATCAGCTGATGGACATTTGGGCGGTTTCCATTTTTGGACTATCGTACTAATGCTGCCATGAACATCCACATACAAGTTTTTGTGTGGACATTGTGTTTTCACTCTTCTTGGATATACACCTAAGAGTTGTGTATACAACTTCACGTATAACATCTTAGGAAATTGCCAGACTGTTCCAAAGTGGATACACCATTTCCTATTTCCACCATCAGTGCAAGAAGGATCTAATTTCCCCACATCCTTGTCAACACTTCCTTATATATTGTCTGTCTTGTTTATTTGAGCCATCCTGCTGCTTGTGAAGTAGTATGTCATGTGGTTTTGGTTTTCTTCTCCCTAATGACTAATGCTGAGACTATTTTTAGGTGCCTAAACTTTTTAAAAGCCTCAGTAAGGTCCGTTGCATTCTAAGTGAAGCTCTTCCCAGCACCAGCTTTTAAACCCCACAGCCCACTCCCCTTTCCAGGCACAAATGCTTCTTAACTCTGGTGTGAGAAAATTTGAATCTTAGGTCTGAAACACAGTTTATTGAAGAAAGAAGCATGGGGGAAAAGCACCTGCAAGACAGAGAGAGCCCACGAGGGGCTGTGAAGTAAACCTCCAGAGCAGACACTGAAGTATGGGCTTAACCGGTCAGCCGGAAATATGACCTATGCCCGAGAGGGATGTCACAGGAGGACCCTTTAGATTCTGTTTTCTCTTGGTCTGGCCCCTGGCTAAGAAAGGGACAAGGGCAACTGCTTCTCAGCATCTTACTTCACACTGTGTTTAAACTAGCACATGTGTAAAACGAAACAGAAAAAAAAAGCCTCCTAATAGTCTTAATAGCAAGACAAACAGCATCAGAAAATATTTGTGCAAATTAACAGTAAAAATACTCCTGTTATGAAAGTCATACAGATGAAAAGTACAGCCTAGGGCATACAGTCAATAATATTATAACAACATTGTGTGGTGACAGATGGTTTATGATACTTACTGTGGTGAGCGCTGAATAATGTACAGAATTGTCAAATCTGCACAATTGTTGTGCACCTGAAACTAATATAATGCTTTATATCAACTGTACTTCAACAATAAAAAATGTTAAATATGTAATAAATATATTTTATGTAAAACATATTGTATATAAATATAATAAATATTTTTGTATATGCTCAAAACAGGATAAAAAGTCCTCAGTGATACAATAATTTGATTGAGACCTATTCAGAAAATCTTGAGGGGAAGAAAAGAGAATCTCAGAGGGAGTGAGGAAGGAAATGCTGGATCTTTGTTGTCTTTGCTGCTTTATATCTGCAAAGAGAACACCTTTCTAGAACGGGCTCATGTGAAGAGAAAACCTTATAACGCCTCTGCCCAGAATATCTTAAATAACAGTCCTTTAGCTCAAAAGCTTTTTTTTAAAAAAAAATAAGATTGTATTTATTTGAGAGAGAATGAGCACGAGCTGGGGAAAGGCAGAGGGAGAAGCAGACCCCCTGCTAAGTAGGGATCCCAGCATGGGCCTTGACCCCAGGAGCCTGCGATCATGACCTGAGCCAAAGACAGATGCTTAACTGGCTGAGCCATCCAGGCGTCCCTGCTCAAAAGCTTTTTGTCTTTAGCCAAATGTTTTCTGGGCTGATCTAATTAAGAGGGCTGTATTCGTTTGCTCTGACTGCTATAATCAAGCATCACACACTGGGCAGTTCAAACAGCAGACGTTTATTTTCTTCTGTGGCCTCAGTCCTCAGGCTGTCGATGGCCATCTTCCTCGAGCAAATTCACAGGGTCTTCCCCCTGTGTGTGTTGTGTGTGTGTGTCCTAATAGCCTCTTCCTATAAGGGCGCAGTTTCTGTGGCCTGAATATGCCCCACCCCACAAATTCCTGTGTTGAATGTTAACCCCCAAGATGATGGTATTAACAGGTGGGGTCTGGGGAGGTCATTAGGTCATGCCTGTGGAGCTCTCATGCATGGGATTAGTGTCCTCATAACAGAGGTTCCAGAGAGGTCTTTCATCCCTTCCATCATGTGAGAACACAGAGAAGACCGTCTATGAAGCAGGAGGGGAAGACTCTCACCAGACACCGAATCTGCCAAAACCTTGATTTTGGACTCTCCAGGCTCCAGAACTGTGAGAAATAGCTTGCTGCTGTTTTTTTTCAGCCACCTGGTCTGTGGTCTATGGTTCAACCAACCCACATGCACTAAAACATCAGTCATGTCCAGTTAGGGCCCACCCATGTACCTCTTATTGCCGTAATTATCTCTGTAAAGACGCTATCTTCAAATGAGGTCTCATTCAGAGGTACTGAGTGCTAAGATTTCCACACATGAATTTCGGAGGGACACATTTCATTCCATAACAAGACTCATGGAATAAATTAATGAATTTACATAACACTATGGTATTACACAAACCAGCCAGATACTTGCTAGGTAAGTAAAACTGAAAAATTTTCTCAGTCTCTCTGAGCACCTATTGTTATTCTTTTTTCCATTAAAATTGAAAATAATAGTGTCCCAATCACAGCCTTTTTTTGTGAGAATTGAATGAAGTAATAAACATCAACATGGTTTGTGTAATACCATAGTGTTATGTAAATTCATTAATTTAAAACAGGGGCACCTGGGTGGCTCAGAGGGTTAAGCTTCTGCCTTCAGCTCAGGTCATGATCTCAGGGTCCTGAGATCGAGTCCCACATTGGGCTCTCTGCTCAGCAGGGAGCCTGCTTCCTCCTCTCTCTGCCTGCTTTTCTGCCTACTTGTGATCTCTGTGTGTATGTCAGAAAAAAAAAAAAAAATCTAAAATTTAAAATAAATTTATTTTATTTATTAGTAAATTTATTATGTTTTCATTACTTAGGAAAAACTGGAAATATGCTGAATATTCATCAACAATAAAATAATTGGATATATAATAGTTATGCATACTAAGAAATATGTTATACAGCCATTTAAAAAGAAGATGCCGGATATATATGCATTGACTAGCCAAAAGTCCATGATATATGAAAAGAAAAAATAAAGTTATCATAGTAACCATTTGATTTCTGAATAAGTTTTATATCAAATAAAGGATAAAATTATATCCATAAAAATCTCATTAAATTATATTCTCAAAAAGCTAAAAGCATAACAAATATAGAGTGAATGTCTGTCCAAAATACATTAACTCACTCATGACCACACCAGAGAAGATAAAGCTAGTTCAGACTTCTGAGAAACTGAATTTTATATATTCACTCAGAAATGCATTTTTTTTACAAAAATGACAATAAGTTGTTTAGATACTGAAATGCTTATGGTTTTACTGAATAATAAATGATACTCTCTTTTGTTATCTTTCTACCAGGCAGAAATCACCAGCATTGTTGTCAATTCGCTGCAACTTACCCATAACCCTGACAGAGTTGTAGAATATTCTATCAATAATACATCTCTGTCTATATGCCTGAAATATTAACTGCTTCCCAGGTGGACCGTTAGGACCACTGTCAGTAAGGACACCCAATAAGTCCTTCTATTTCCAAATTTTCAATCATTTTTTTCCCAGTCTTCCTGGTTCCATTAGATAACTATAAACATTATCCTCTGACATTCCCAGGGACGAAACCTATAATACAAAACTGATAGGATAAAATTATCTCTATTCTCAACTATACAAATATAAATTACATATAAAGTGAAAAAAGAGTTTATCTACAAAGCCTACACCCCTTAACAAAAAGTAAGCAATGCCAAAAAATAATCAGAATTTTAATTGCTCAAAAGATAAATTCATACCACTAAGTTCCCATGACTTTTATAAACTCAGTCAAGACATGCCAAGCATCCTGTCTACCTAGTATTATGCCCTCTTCTAAGAGACAAGAACTAAAAATTATCTTCCAGCATGATTACATTCGAGGGGAAGTCAGAAAAACCACAGAGTCGATTATACTGTAAACTCCACAACAGTTTGCAAGCGTGGACAAAGTTCTGATGTTCTTTAAAGAATACTTGTGGCATCAGTTAGGGGCTTCTGTGGATAGTTTCTGAAAATATATGAACCTGTTAGGAAGCTTTCAAATGAAAGTAGGAGAAAACCTAACTTAAAGTAGCCTTAAAAAAATACTTGTTGGATGATGTAAATCAAAGACCAGAGGTGTTGTGGAATTCAGGTATAGTTTAATCAAGGCTCTCTTTCTCTGTGATTGCCTCAGTCCTCCCCCAGCCTTAAAGCCCTCTACTTGTTGGCACCCTGCCCACACGTTCTTCCCTGAAAAGAGAGTCTCTTCTAAGACATTAGTCTGGTCTTCAAATGACACCACTTCAAAGAATCCTCTATGAACCTCTAATCCAAAGAAGTTTCTTCCTGTCAGCACTATTCAATTAAACTGTGTTATTTTCCATCAAAGGATTTATCACTATCTGAAGTTACCTTATTTGCTGACTTGGCTATTGAACATCATCACAACTGGAATATAAGATCAGCGAAAGCAGAGCTGCTCTGTCTTGTTCACCCTTTATCCCCAGACCACAGGAGAGAGCCTGACGTTCAGTAAATGATCACTAAGGATTCACTGAGAGATCGAGCGAAGGAGCTATTGCTCATCTTTCAGGAGTCGGTTCAGACATCTCATCTCCAGAATCTCAAGACAAAGTTTACATAGATTTGAAGAAATAGAAAGTATAGCTTCCCCCATGTATGATAGCAAAACATGCATGCTCTCAGAGTCCGTGGTCTCCCATGCTTCGTCTCCCCCTCCAGTTTCCCCCAAGTCACTTCTCCTCTCCTTCACCCAATGTCCTCTGCGTTATTCCTTACGGTCCAAAGGTAAGTGAGACATTTGATAATGGACTCTCTCTGCTTGGCTTATTTTACTCAGCATAATCTCCTCCAGTCCCATCCATGTTGATGCAAAAGTTGGGTATTCATCCTTTCTGAAACAAGCGGAGGGTTTTGGAGGAGGGGGGATGGGTGAGCCCGGTGGTGGGTATCAGGAGGGCACGTATTGCATGGAGCACTGGGTGTGGTGCATAAACAATGAATCTTGGAACACCGAAAAAAAAATTAAATTAAATTAAGATGTAAAAAAAATAAAATCCATGTATTGTAGAGAATGGCACCCTCCTTGTCGGAAAGAAAGGGAGAGGGAGAAGGAGACAGAGAGAGGGAGAGAGTAGAAGGAAGGAAGGAAGAGGGAGGAGGAAGAAGAAAGAAATCACTATAATGTATTTATGGTTTTTGGGATGGCATGCTACTCTACTTTTTCTCTTTCTTTTTTTTTTTTTAAGAAAGAGAGAGAGCATGGCAGGAGAGGGGCAGAGGGAGAAGGAGAGAGAATCTTAAGCAGGTTCCATGCCCAGTTGGACACAGAGCTTGATCTCATGACCCTGATATCACGACCTGAGCTGAAATCGAGTCCGACGCTTAACCAACTCAGCCACCCAGGCACCCCACGACGTGCCACTTTAAAGAATAGCAGCTACAATAAACAATCAATTAGTATTACTATGTTTTTCTTTTTTATAGTATGTTGAACTTTTTCAAGGTATCCAATAGAAGAATTTTAGTACCTCTATGGCTGTTACTTTTTTCCTATTATGAATCTCCCACCATACCAATATTAATAGCTGTAGTTTTGGCAAGTAGGAACAACTGTGGACTATCATGGGAAGGCCAGATTTCATTCAGAGCAGGATGAATACAATCAAAAGACTTTTTCTTAGAGACCTTTATCCTTGAGTTCAATGCTGAACTCCACGTTGTTGAATAAGAAGGCCAGGTTCTCCTGAATTCCTTTCAAGTTCTATAATATTGAGCAGCTATTAAAATCCAAACTTGTTCTTCACCTTTTGCTGCCTGTGGGTTTTAAGATTTTTTTCCCCCTGAGATCAAGGACCAGTGGAAAAATCATCACTGAAATTTTTCGTGAGTACAATAGTAACATGTCTCATTCAATTGCTCTTTTCCTATCAAGCAATGAAATGACCATATAATAAGCAGATCCGTTTTCTACCACTCATCAGTACAAAAATCCCCTGTCCTTACTCCTCTTCGAAGGAACATTGTTATGTACGAGCATCTTCTCTCATTCCACTGTCTTTCCCTTATAAATTCCCAGGAGGCAATGCCATTTAACAGAACTCAGTGTGTGATGAAACTACATGATGTTAATGGGCAACAGGAAATGGATTGAGATAAATTTTCCAATCTCTTCTAATTTTTTTTTTGTCTAACTCAGTCTTTTCTATTCTTTTTTTTTAAGATTTTATTTATCTATTTGACAGACAGAGATCACAAGTAGGCAGAGAGAGGGGGGAAGGGAAGCAGGCTCCCCGCTGAGCAGAGAGCCCTAAGTGGGGCTGGATCCCAGGACCCTGGGATCATGACCTGAGCCGAAGGCAGAGGCTTCAACCCGCTGAGCCACCCAGGTGCCCCTTTTCTATTCTTGACATGATTCTTCAACCTGCTTTTTTCATTGTTATCCGGACCTACTGGCTACAAGGAACAGCTCATCCCCTTAACTCAGCCTTCAGATTCTCCCACCCCATGTTTTGTTCTCACTGTCCACCTAGTTAACGCTCTGCTCGTTTCTTCTCCTCTAATTGTGGAGTCACTGATCTAACCATGACAAATCCATTGAGCCACTTTTATGGAAGCCTGTTCTCCCTGGGTCCATGTTTTCACTCTCAATATATGGCCTCACCTCTTGCTTTTAGCAGAAACATCAAGATTGTTGGAATGTCAACATCATTTATGTCTTCTCCATCTTTCGTCACTTGCTTCCTTTCCTGTCATGTGTCATTTCCCACATGCATCCTTTACATTTGTCTTGTCTCCATCTGAAGTGTGTGTGTGTGTGTGTGTGTGTGTGTGTGTGTGTGTAGCCCGATTGCACCTTCAGCGAACAGACAGCAGGACGTAGAACTGAGAATGATGACCAAAGAAGAATTAGGACAGATCGGACTGAAGCCCACCTGGCTGTCATGGAGTCAGTCACTCACTAGCTGCAAGCTTTGATAATATGGCTTGACCTCTCTGAGCCTCTAAGTATCACTTTCCACATCCTCTTTTTTTTTTTTTTTTTTAAAGAGGTCATCTCACAAACAAAGAATTTGTTTTTAAAATAAGACCAGCACTGGGTGTTGTGTGTAAGTGATGAATCACTAAATTCTACATCTGAAACTAACATTAAACTGTATGTTAACTAACCAAAATTTAAGTAAGAACTTGAAACTACAAACAAAATAGTAAAATAAAATAAGACAAACTAGCAATACATTTCTGCCCTACAAATATTCACTTAATCTGAAACATGCTAAGGATTATTTTGATACAGGAGACCTTACTTCCATTTTCTCCTGTCTCTTAGCATACCAATATGCTTTTAAAAAATATATTCAGTGGTTTCCCTAGGGCTTTCTTTGAACATTTCCAACTAATCTACATCTACTTAGATTATTAGCATGATGTATTTAATAATAGATAGTGTGGTAATTTATAACAGAGTATTCCAAATCCCTCCATTTCATCCCTTATAACATTGTTGTTATTCATCTCATGTATTCACAAGATGTAAGTACCCAATACATTGTTGCCATTATTATTTTGAACAAATAGCTATCTATGAGATCAATTGAGAATAAGAAAAAGAAAGGATTATATTTTAGCTTCCCAGATTCCTTCTCTAACCTTTGTCTCTTCTTTATGTACAAGCTACTCGCCTGTATCATTTTCCTTCCCCCTGAAGAATACCAAATACTGGCAAAGACACAGAGCAACAGTCTCCATACCCTTTCCCCATACCTTGCCTTGTGTATCTCTTCCATCTGGCTGTTTCTGAATTATATCCTTTTATAATCAACTGATGATCTAGTAACTAAAATGTTTCTCTGAGTTCTGTGAGCTACTCCAGCAAATTAGTTGACCCTGAAGTGGGAAGGGGAGTAGTTACTGGAAGCCTTTGCTTTATAGCCAGTCAGTCAGAAACACAGGTGACAACTTAGGTTGGCATCTTGTAAGACTGAACCCTTAACCTGTGGGATCTGATGCTTTCTCTGGGTAGATAGTGTCAGAATTGAGTTGAACTGTAGGACACCCAGTCAGTAATCAGAGGGGGCTTGTTGGATATATGGGGAAAACCTCCCTCTCCAAACTTTGGAATTGGTGACCAGAACTAATACTCATATAAGAAAACTGTTAGCAATAAATATATAAAAGATCACTTTTACAGCAATATTTTGCTGCATGAAAAGTTGTTAGCATGTAATCACAAACACAAAGCACAATTAAATGAATAAATATCACTTCACACTACTTTTTTTCCATTTTATTTTATTTCTTTCCAGTGCTCCAGCATTCATTGTTTATGCACCACACCCAGTGCTCCATGCCTTACCTGCCCTCCATAATACCCACCACCAGGTTCACCCAACCCCCCATCTCCCTCCCCTCCAAAACCCTCAGTTTGTTTTTCAGAGTCCACAGTCTCTCATGGTTTGTCTCCCCCTCCAAGGTCCCCCAACTCCCTTCTCCTCTCCATCTCCCCATGTCCTCCCTGTTATTCCTTACGCTCCACAAATAAGTGAAACCATATGATAATTGACTCTCTCTGCTTGACTTATTTCACTCAGCATAATCTCTTCCAGTTCCATCCATGTTGATACAAATGTTGGGTATTCTTCCTTTCTGATGGAGGCATAATACTCCATAGTATATATGGACCACATCTTCTTTACCCATTCGTCCGTTGAAGGGCATCTTGGTTCTTTCCACAGTTTGGTGACTGTGGCCATTGCTGCTATGAACATTGGGATATAGATGGCCCTTCTTTTCACTACATCAGTATCTTTGGGGTAAATACCCAGTAGTGAAATTGCAGGGTCATAGGGAAGCTCTATTTTTAATTTCTTAAGGAATCTCCACACTGTTTTCCAAAGTGGCTGCACCAACTTGCATTCCCACCAACAGTGTAAGAGGGTTCCCCTTTCTCCACATCCTCTCCAACACTTGTTGTTTACTGTCTTGTTAGTTTTAGCCATTCTAACTGGTGTAAGGTGGTATTTCAATGTGGTTTTATTTTGAATCTCCCTGATGGCTAGTGATGATAAACATTTTTTCATGTGTCTGTTAGTCATTTGTATGCCTTCTTTGGAGAAGTGTCTGTTCATATCTTCTGCCCATTTTTTGACGTGATTATCTGTTTTATGTGTGTTGAGTTTGAGAAGTTCTTTATAGATCTTGGATATAAGCCTTTTGCCTGTTCTGTCATTTGCAAATATCTTCTCCCATTCCGTGGGTTGCCTCTTTGTTTTGTTGACTGTTTCCTTTGCTGTGCAGAAGCTTTTGATCTTGATGAAGTCCCAAAAATTCATTTTCGTTTTTGTTTCCTTTGCCTTTGGAGACATATCTTGAAAGAAGTTGCTGTGGCTGATATCAAAGAGGTTACTGCCTATGTTCTTCTCTACTTTTAAGCCAGTGGCAACAAGGCACTAAAAGGTGAACCTCAGTGTAATAGAAGAGATTTGCTAAAGACCTTTGATGTAGACATTTTCATATCTGCTTTAGGTTAAAAAGAAAAAATAAGTATAAAATGTATTTTTATCAAACTAAACTTAGAATGGCATCATTTAATATGCTCAAAAGATATATTGAAAACCTGATTGAGGAACTGAGATCTGTTTACAGCCGGATGAAAGAATAAATGTTCAGTATTAAGTCATTGTAATAGCAGCCCTCTGTGGAAAAAATGTCAATTTGCAACATACTTGACCAAAAAAAAAAAAAGGATCAGTGAGTATATTAGTGGATACAGGGTCAACTGGAAAAAATGAATCTAAAAGCAAGTGTGAAGGCCAACCAATGAAGATAAAACTGCTGGGGTGGTGGCTGTCAGACCCCAGGCCATTAAGGACAGCAAGTGCATTAGTACTCATTTCATCATCACTGAGAATCGAGTGCTTGCCTCTTGGTGTTCTCATTGTGTTCAATGGGGTGGTAAAAATGGGCAGTTGGGTAGAACAAACAAGACGACAAAAAAAAAATGAGGGCTTAAAGCCTTTTTCAATGAAATGGGGAGTGACTTTCAAAACTTACTCTGAAAGGCAGAAAATGGGCTGAGAAAAGTCAGCTGATTGAAAGGAGCCAAGGAAGGCAAAACCGAGATTACATGCAAGGAGACCAAAAAGAAAGAGAGGACGTGCTGCGAGCCCCCAGTCTTGGAGGGGTGAGAAGGAGGGAGGGCAAGAGTGAAAAGAGGAAATTCATTGACTTCAGTACGGGGAGCAATAGTTCCCTCCCTTCCCTTCCTATCTCCAGGCTGGATGAGAGCCAAAGGTTGGAGAGCTCCAGAAGTTAGTGCCCAGGGCAAGGTGATATCAAGACACTTGAAATACTTGAAACTGTTCGTCACAGTGATCATTTACAGTTTCCCAAGATGATTCATTTTACCAACTGAGAGCCCTTGAGAAAATTTTAAAGAAGACCATGGTAACACCAGCCTGGCGCCTACCTCCAAAAGACCCACCATCACTGAGGAGGAGGAACTGCTCAGTGAATGCCAGCCACCCTGCTCCCCATGTCAGCTTCTTCCTGTCTAATGGACTCATGAACAGAGCACACATGGCAGCATGATGGACTTGCATGGCCTGAAAAATAATGATAGTAATGAGAGTCTCCTCTCAGAGGCCAATCTGGTCACAACCACTACAGGTTCCTGATATTCCAGCAGCCTTGACCTACCCAGGCCTGAGCTATGAGACCACACTTAAGGGGACAAGTCCTCAAGGTGTAGCAAATGCACAGCAGTGCTTCTGGCATGGGATGGGGTTTAGGGTATGGAATTGGACTGAGAGCACAGCTCCTGCGCTTGGAAATTCACCTTCACCTTCACATCCAGTCACATTTCCCATGGACTGCTCCCAGCCAAAGATTGAACATGGCAAGTTTGTATTAATCATGTGCATGCATTGTCCATCTCATATAAAGGTTCTCTTAAATGTAAAGAAAATTAAATTTGAGAATTACATAAGAAAGTAGAACATGAGAACTAAGAGTTAAGACTGTTGGTTCATGTCTTCTGCCCATTTCTTAACTGGATTATTTGGTCTTTTGGTGTTGAGTAACATAAGTTCTTTATATATTTTGTACATTAACCCCTCATCAGATATATCATTGCAAATATCCTCTCCCATTCAGTTGGTAGCCTTCTTGTTTTGTTGATTGTTTCCTTTGCTGTGCCGAAACTTTTTCTTCATTTTCATCTGATTAAAAGTATCAGTGGTAAAATAGAAGATCAAAACATCAACTTTCTTCTGGCAATAGGAGAGCTCCAACTCATGAAATTATTCCAGTCTGAATATTATTAAACCCTGGTGCCTCTCAGGGAGGAACCCATCAAAATGTCCACCAGTATCAGCCTGAAATCATTACTCTTCACCTTTCTGGCAACATTTGGACCTCTCTTTCCAGAGATTTCTCTGATAAAAATTTTTGTAAGACTGAAGGGGGAAAATGTTACTTATATTTACGTATTTTAAGTCTGAGCTATTGAATTATCATGACACCAAGAAGCATCAGTGAAATCATCTCAAAGGCATACCCAGTGGATCATTCCACTGTTTCAACTCAGCCTCACTCTACAACTGATAAATCCAATACAATAATATTTTATGCATAAATCAGCCACCCAATTAAACAGGGCTTCAGACAGGAAACACTTGTGTCCATGTCTTTTTTCCTGAGAGTATTTTAAAATATCATTTTTATAATCAGAGAAGTATAGAATGATTTGGATGTGACAGCCACCCATGAATTTTTAAGATTAATCACAACACTTCCAAAGAGTATCTCGGCTGCTGCGGTGGGGATCAAGTCATGCCCCTGATTTCTCAGGGTTCAAGTGCAGGTCTTGCCCTTAGGTATACTTCAGTGAAAAACTGTGAGAAGCAGATATTTATGGAATGTGTCTTGATGTTGTTAGCAACGAGGAGCCATGTAAAGTTCAGAGTAGAAGAGCTCTATCAGCCAGTGAGGAGAAGCAGCTAGAGGAAGGAAATCGTAGAAATGCAATGGTTTTGGTTTAAGATGAATATTCCTTACATAAGGGTATGTTTGGGGAGATAAAGGAAGAAGTTAATCTTTTACTGAGATTTCTCATCATTTATTTCTCCTCTATGCCCACTAAGCACCACAGTCTCTGACAAGCTCTTATCAAACTCCGCTCCCACCAGCAATCCTTTCCTACTACACCCTCCTTAAAAGCCCTCATTCTTCAAAGTCATTACCAAAAAAAAAAAAAAAAAAGCATCAGAGGTATGAAAACTGAACCCAGAACTCCACTGCTCAAGACACAATTTCCCCCTTAACTCTGTCTAAATATTGCAGAGCACAAGTGTTAGCAAAGATCTTTGAAATCTTGAATTACTTCTAGGGAATATGATTTTAGTCTTCTGAAAAAATTCCCAGGCACCACTGAAGCTAATTTGCCCTAATGATATGTCAAAAACTGAAGAAGTTAGTTTTGCCCAATTTTTTTTTCCTTTTTTGAAAAAAAAATGACAATTTTATCTTTGGAATGAACACAAAGAATTTTCATCATGTTCTTTCTGTTCTCCCATCCCTCACAATGTGCTATGGAAACATGTAGAGGATGGACAACGACGATGATGATGGTAGGCAGACGATACATACATACATACACATACACAGGAGAGAAAGAGAGACGCAGAGAGACGTTGCACATGTACATGCATACATACAAACTAGGATATGAGGGGAGTACCTGGGTGGCTCAGACAGTTAAGTGTCTGCCTTTGGCTCAGGTCATGATCCCAGGGTCCTGGGCTCAAACCCCACATTGGGTTCTATGCTCAGCTTTCTCTCTCTCTTTCTCTCTGTCAAATAAATAAATAAATAAATAAATAACTTTTAATAAAATAAAATAAACCAGGATATGGGGACTAGAGATAAAATGTGGGTAAATAACCATGCTTATTTGACTCTGGGTAAAATAGAAATGTTTGAATCTTCAATCCTGTGCTATTTAGTGCTGAACAATTCTTTGGGTTGTCTTAGAGCCATGCTATCCAAGAGATTGGCCGCCAGCCGCATGTAACTATGTAAATTTAAACTGAAATTAATTAAATTAGGTAAAAATTAAAATTCGGTTCCTCACTTGCACAAGCCTCATTTCAAAGGCTCAGTATTCTCATATGTCCAGTGGGAACTGACTGTCACAGCAGATACCCAACACTTCTGTTACTGCAGTTCCTTTGGACAGCTGCTGTCTTGTAATTTTTTTTAAGATTTTGTTAATTTATTTGACAGACAGAGATCACAAGTAGGCAGAGAGGCAGGCAGAGAGAGAGGGGGAAGCGGGCTCCCCACTGGGCAGAGAGCCTGATGCAGGGCTCAGTCCCAGGATGCTGGGATCACCACCCAGCCGAAGGCAGAGGCTTTAACCCATTGAGCCAACCAGGCACCCCGGTCTTGCAATTTTTTACAAACATATTATTTTATCATTTAAAAAGAGGTTTAATTGGACATACATAGGCTAAAACATTCTTTTCTCAGAAGGAAAATTGCTTTTGTCAAACTCACATAGAAACTTTGAAGATGTACTACCGACCAATTTTGAATCACCAGGAAATAAAATTATAGAAAGCAGAGTTCAAATCCTGTGGTCTTCAAGTTCAGATTCTATCCTTTAATCATTGAATCTCAGGTTTGAAATAGAACTTAGAGGTCATCAACCCAATCATCTTTTCCATGTTATTACCATTGCCTCTTTAAAAACACTACCAAGATGGAATTGAACTCATACTTGAAAGGCTTCAATAAAACTTAGCTTTGCCTCCAGGATAAACAAAACCCAAAGAAAATCTAACCAAGGGAGATGCTAAATCAACAACACTAATGATAGAATAATCGATCTTGGGGTGTCTGGGTGGCACAGTCAGTTAAGTGTCTGATTCTTGATTTCAGCTTAGATCATGATCTCACAGTCAAGAGATCGAGTTCTGTATCTGGCTCTGCGCTCAGTGGAGTCTGCTTAAGACTCTCTCTCCCTCTGCTCCTCCCACCTGCACTCTCTCTTTCTCTCTCTCTCTCTCTCAAATAAGAGAATTTTAAAAAGAATCATAGGTCTTAGTCGTTCATGGTTTTGCTGCTTGTGATTATGTTAAATCACCACTCTGTTGAGGGCACCACTTGTTTAAAAGAGCAGTAATAGCTTCAGCCCAAAATGTCGTTTGGCAGCCCTTAAAAAAAAAAAAAAAAAAAAAAACAGAGCTACTTTTCATAAACCACTTTTGCTTTGACAAAGTACGTGCTTATTCAACAACTGCTCTTACCCTTTGATAATATTTCACCTAGTTCAAGGCCAAGACCCACTCGAGACCCTCAACCCTATTCCCCGTCACTTTTTATGTTGTACTGGAGACTATACTATTTGGGAAGAGAGAGCAGAAGTCTTTCTCTTCCCTGGGCCCACTCCTGGGGGGAATAGAGCTTCACGAATAATGAGGACTGAACTTGACTTGCTTATGAACACTTCATAATCAAGAGAATCAGTAAAGTATTCACGGATGGGAGCTGAACAGAGTATGAGATATTATAAAAGGGGCTAAAGTCATTTGGTCCTTTTATGCTTAGAAAGCCATTAAAAAGATACTATTCGGTTTTCCTAATGGAACTGTCACGGTTTACTTATCTCATGCCAATAAATCTGCCTTCATCACGGCATAGCAGTCTAGAAAATTTCTGGTTAAGAGAAAAGTGGAACTAAGCCTGTTCTGTGGTTCATAGATAATAATTAATATTTGCAAGTCTGTAAAATAAAAACCATATAGATTCTTCAAGCCAACCGCCATAGATTAGTTCAAGAATATAATCCATTTTCCACAAGATAGCCATGATGGTCCTTTGAAAACATACATTGGCTCATGTTACTCCCCGGTTAAAAGCCAGTCAACTCACTGGAATTCCATCGAAGTCCATTCCATGACTTAGAAGGCCCGCCATGATCTGGTCCCAGGCTACGTCTCCGATTGTGCACTTCACCTCCTCTCTGCCCTCTGCACCTGATTCCTTGCTGTGCCCTTGCAGGTCTTCAGACATGCTCATCACACCTCTGACCCAGGATTTGGTCCTTCCTGGTCCCTCTGTCTGGAATGCTTCCCCCCAGATAGTCACAGGGCTTCCTCCCACTCTGTTGTAACAGGCTCAATCAACTGTCACCTCATCGGAGAAGCTCATCGGAAGGCCACATACTCTTTTCCTTCACCTCCTGCTCCTTCCCTGGCTTTCCTCATGGGACTTATCCACCCCTTGAAATGTTATTATCTTTCTTGTTTTAAAATAAATCCCACAGGGTAGAGATTTTGTCTTGTTCATTGTTACATGCTAGTAGCCAAATCAGGAACTGGCACGTTCGTAGGTGTTCAATGAGTACGTTTTCACTAATGCAAAAAAATGAGTAAATGAATGAGCACCAGCTGTCAAATGCTTCTGTTACTGAAAGAGTGCCCAGTACTTCCCCTTTACAATGTTCATAACCCTTTTAATCACTTGACATTTTATTCCCTACTAGATTATGGCTGACTGCATTCACTGCTGTAAACCCCAAACGCCTTCCAAAGTGTTCTTTAAATATGCACTAAGTGAAAGTGCATGAATGAACTGTCTACTTTGATTACCCATAGGATCCATTCTGATGACAGATTTGACTCTCGTCCTCAGGCAATAAAGGTAGACAAGAAAAATCTCATAGATTCATTAGCATTGCCATGATCTATAGCTAAGAAGCTGGAGTGTGGTGGGATCAATAGCCAGATCAAGCCAGAAAAAGCAGTGCTATTTCAAAAGGGATTATACTGCGGTGCCCAGGAAAAGTGGCCAGAGTCCAGAGTGCCCTACAGATCTAGAGACCAAACTGGTCACTAGGCCAGTGAAGTATAGAGCCAGTTGCACCAACACAGAGGCTCAGGGGAAATTGTTTATACCAGCACCAATGTAGAAAATATAAGTGACCTTAGGAGAATGAGAAATAAGGACACTAGACATGTCCTTTGTGATGGGTACAGTGCCCCTTGCTCTCCTTTTCCCATTCTACTGACCCCTGCTTGGGAGACTGTTCCTGTTTCATGATCAAAGCAGCTATAACACACAGTGGACTTTGCATGACTCAGAGGCCAACATGGCTACCCTGACTCCAATTTCCTGATTTTTCAGCAATGTGATAACCAGGCTGAGGTGATAACACCTCAGAGGGACAAGTCCTCATGACAGGTCGAACAGATAGAGGTGTTTAGGCCATGGACAGATAAACCATTTGGATTTGCCTTTCTCACCTCCTATGCTGTGGCACCATCATCAGCTTCCGGAGACTTTCTACATCACGTGGTATTCCACACACCTTTGCTTCTGGCCAAGGAACGCTCCCTTTTGGGAACATGTGGGCAAGAAGAGATCCCAAGCAAGACAAAATCCAACATTCCATGTTTGTAGCCCTAATACTATTTCATTACACCAAAACAATCACTTTAAATACTCACAGTCCTGTAAGATGAGCCTGTATTACCCTACCTTATAAATGGAGGAGCTGAGGATTGAGTATCAGAGGTCATCATTTGCCCATAGTGTAGATGAGCTGCGAGTTCAGTTCTGTCTTACTCCCCAGTCTGCGCTCTTAACCACTAGAAAATTTAGTAAGTCTCTAGTTCCTGTGACCTCAAGGGCATGAAATATTACCCTTTTGAAAATCCAAGTAAATAACCTGCTTCAACGACTTATGCTCTCCCCATGCCTAAGAAATTATAAATCATTTCTATTATCCATGCTGGAATTTTTACACAACTTATAAAATACAGTCTGATCAGCCCCACACTGTTCTCGACTCAATACATCTTCATTTTACAACCGATTGTTTACGACGTGTTCATGGCAGACCCACTTGAACTCCCTACTTGGTTTAAGCAGAAATAAAGAGGCTTCTACTAAGAAAGGATAAAATGTGTTAAAAATGACTTGCCAACTCAAAATATTGGAGATGAGAGGTGAAGAAAGAAGAACAAAATCTTCCCAACCGTGACCTTATGCAAATATTTATTATAAACTCAGTTCAAACTCAGAAGCCATACACAAGGGGTTCCGGTTCAAGGTAAAATAAAGAAGTATTACAACAGAAGGAAGATCAGTAGGCTTGTGCTGGAGCCTGAGACCCTACCCCACCAGCTTCTATTGCCCTGGGTAGGCCTTAACCTCTCTGAAGTTCAGATTCTTCAACTGGAACCCTCCATCTTACCAACTGCAACGTAAAGATGTTGTAAGATTCAAAACAATTAACACGAAGCAAACGGCTTCAAACAGGACTCGTGATGACCATACGAATTGGCAGGAGGCTCAGAGAAGAGGATGCTGGTGCAGCAGGAAACGGGAGACTATCCCAGAAGATAGAGCCCCTCCTGACCTGCACAGCTCACACTGGGCCCTCCTGCCTTTGCAGAAGCAAGAGGAGGACTAAGAGCCAAATTTCACTTTGCTCTTGAACCTCAAAATCAGGGTTTATCATTGCCCTGAAAAGGGAATTTTGTTTCTTCCCCATCATTACCCAAAAATATTCCCCTGGGAGGACTGCTACCTCCACCTCTGCCGGATTTTAGACTTCCAGCACCCAGAACAGAGAAACAAGAATGTCTGTAGTTTAAAATCACCAAGTTTGTGGTAATTCGGTACAGGAGTCATGGGAAACTAGTTCAATGTCATTTAAAGCACTGAGACTCGATGAAATCACCAAGCGAGGGGACATGGATAGAAATTAAGAGGTGGGACTGAGCACTGAGGCCCTGTAATTGCGGGGGTGGAAGTAGGGAGTCTAGAAAAGGGCAGTATTTGGGGTGGAAACGAGAAGGCAGTTCTGAGGGTATGTGAGAAGGTGGGTTGGCTAATGTGTCGAATGCTAGGGGTTGGCCAAGTAGGATGAGGAAGGCCAGCGGCCCAGTGGATTTAGGAATTTGGAAGCCCCTGGAGAGACCTCTGCAAGAAAGGTTTCAGAGAAGTAAAAGCTGATTAGGGTTGATTTAAGATGGAATTGAAGAGACAAATCGGAGATGGTGTGCATTTGGACAGCTCTCAACATTTTTCTGCTAAACAAAGTTGGGAAATGGAGAGACAGGGAGGTAAGAAATAAGGTCCAGACAAGGCTTTTCAGATGGGATGAGTTCCAACAGCATGCTTGTGTCCTGATGGGAATGATCAAGATAGCAAGCCCTGCGCAAAAAAAAAAAAAAAAATATATATATATAAATAAATATATATATATATATAAAACTTAAGATAGAAATTAGTGGACTGATGTACCAAAAAAGAACTTTCTTTAATTTTTTATACCTCCATACTGCCAACATAACAACTGTTTAGTGAATTTTGTCTTTTTTTTTTTTTTTAAACTGATTTATTTATTTATTTGAGAGAGAGCGAGCAGGGAGAGGGGCACAGGGCAAAGGAGACAAGTAGACTCCCTGCTGAGCGGTAACCTCAAGGCATTACCCTTAGGACCCTAAGATCATGACCTGAACCGAGATCAAGAGTCAGACGCTAAAACAAATTGAAGCACCCATGTGCCCCTGGTGAGTTTTCTTTAAAGTGTTTTATAAAATATCTGGATAGTTTTTTTTTAAAAAATGACTTGATCCATTTAACATAGGGTGCCAAAACTTGTTAAATTCCCTGACAAATAAATAGCAGTGTGGAGACCCACACAATTCTGCTTTTGTAAGAGCAAAAAGGCTTCACCCTATTGTACACCTGAAATTAATATAACACTGTATGTCAACTCTACTGGAATGAAAATAAAAACTAAAAAATTTTAAAAAGAAGAAAAAGGCTTTTTATTGCACAATTCTCCTCACACTCTGTCCTGCTGGGTCATTACTAGGTACTTTCTTAGCAAGAGCTGCAATTGAAAAACACAGTCATTTTTACATATGGTTATCGAATGTGTCAAGAAGTGAATCTGAACGATGGATCGAAAGCTGTTCCTTGGGGAAACAGATTTCCTGACACAGAAAAAGAAGCCAAAAGAGAGCTAAGAAGAGAGCAAGGAAGTTTCATGTTTCATGGGGTTCAACATTACCCAAACCAACAAGGCAGCAAATAATTCAAAGTGTTTAACATTTTCTATTTTTTAAAAAATCAGGAATAGAGGATATATACAATCCTCAGTTTTTCACTTATATTTTGAAGTCTTGCACGTCTAATAGCACCTTTCTGACGACTTTCACATGAAAGGCAGCTTCTCTGGGCATTAATTTATTTGATCGCCCAGCTTTCCCCACATTCTCTTAGATCACTCTTCATTGTCTTTTGGTCTTTGGATTCTGAGAAGAAGAATATTTTTCTGTTGGAATCTTGGGTAATTTTTTAACCTTTATCAGCCCAATTCAGAATGTGAACCTGAATTTCTTGGGGTGTGTATTTCTCTTCAGGAATTTCACCTGACATGGAGTGAAAACGGGGAAGGAGAATGATCAATTGTTTGTTCTCTCTTTCATACGGAAGCTACGTTCCAAGGGTTCTGCTGCACTCCTCTAATTTTTATGTTGAAGTCTCTATTTATAATTTTCTGTCATTGTTTTCTCAGCTTGGTCTTTTTCCTCAAGGGCTTCTCGAGATTATTTTCGGCAACACCTACTTTATAAGAATTTTAATTTTAATTCTGGAATGATAGGTTAGTTCATTAAAAGTTCCTTTTCTTATCTATTTGTACTTTCATGCTATCCTATTGTTTCTTAAACTCTGGGATGTTTTTCCCTTCCAATGACTCTCTGTTACATAAGGATGAATTCTTCCAGTGTCCTTTTGGAGAGAGGATGTTCGGAATTTCTAATACCTTTTTTCTGGTCTTAAAATAAATGACTTTTAAGATATTTCTTCTTCCTTGGATTTCTTTGTTTTAGACATGGTCTTTTTCCTCTCTCTACCCATTTATTCATTTATATATTTTGAGAGAGAGAGGGAAAGAGAGAGAGATCAAGAGCAGGAATGGGAGAGGCAGAGGGAGAGAGAGAGAGAGGGAGAGAGAGAAGCCCAAGCAGACTCCCCGCAGAGTATGAAGCCTGATCAATCGCCAGACCCTGAGATCATGACTTGAACTGAAATCAAGAGTCAGAGGCTTAACCAACTGAGCCACCCACACACCCCTCTCAGTCCATTTTTTAAATGAGAAATTCAATTTCATTAAAATGCAAAACTTCTGCTCATTATTCTTTAAGACATAACGTACCTATTTAATGGACATTATGAAGTCTCTAGTAGAGAAACTTAACCAGTCTTTTATTAGGAGGAACATGCATATTTAACTCAGAAAAAAACTATTCTGTAATTACTAGATGAGAAAAAGAAATTATCCTGATTGCACAGGATAGCATGGTCTCATCTTTGCTCTAAGCATAAATATACATTTCTATCATTTATTGAATTAATATTTACCACTTACTAACCTCCAACAGCAGCTGTAGACGAGACAATGTACCTGCTCTTGGGATGAGTATGTTTTGTTGGGGAACAATGATAAAAGCAAACAGTGTAATCATTTTAAATCATTAAAAATCGAGACGATTCATCTGAAAGAAATAAATAAAATGATCAGGGGCGCCTGGGTGGCTCAGTGAGTTAACCGTCTGCCCTTGGCTCAGGTCATGATCCCAGGGTTCTGGGATCAAGCCCTGCATCAGGCTCCCTGCTCAGCGGAGAGTCTGCTTCTTCTTCTCCCTCTGCCTGCTGCTCTCCTACTTGTGCTTTCTATCTCTTGGTCAAATAAATAAATAAAATCTTATAAATAAATAAATAAATAACATGATCAAATGCAGAGTACAGAAGCCAGCTCACAAAGGGTGAACAGGATGACCTTGCCATGAGCTCACTTCGGGAGAGAACACTCGGGGGAATTTAGAAAGATGACAGGGAAATGACCTGTGCCTTGAGGAAGACTCCCCATGTGGAGGGAATAACAAGCGCAAAGTGCAGAGGGCAGGAAAGGATTTGGTGTGTTTGAAAAGTAAGTACAGAAATAGGACCATGTACCTGGCTGGAGCATAGTTATGGGGAGAAATGGGAATAAGAGATGCAGACCGATATCTAAATCCAATCCAGCTCATGTAGGGCTTTGGGGACATTGCTAGGAAATTGAGGGCTTATACAAAGAGCTCAGGAATGAAAGACTTTAGGTGAACAAAAATTAAACCCCAGAGTTTACTTCATTTTTAATTAATATTGTATATTTATAAGTCATAAACTTGGTTCCACGTTAAGCTTTTAAAGAATTTTGTTGTTCAACTAGCAAATTTTAATAATCATTTAAGATATCCAACTGATGTTTGACCCCACAGACAAACTCGATTAATTTACTGCCTTGGAACACCATACAGTACATTAATAAACCTACCATTTGATACTAGCTAATTTTGCAATTGTTTGAGAAATTTTCTTAAGTATACCTGTAATCATAAATATGTTATAAATACAAGGGTTCTTAGAGTCTCTTAGATGTCCCAATAACTGTATATAAGCTTAGTATGATTTCAAATAAATTACAAACCTAAAATAATTACTCCTCTTATTTTTAAACTAAAATCACAAGGTTAAGCTATTGACACTCTAATACCTCAGATATTCTTAAACATTACAAACAACCAATGTACACATCTTATCTTAAAATAACTATGAGTTTTTATTTTCTTTACATCTACACTTAATTCTAAACCATCTAACATTAAAGGGGCTTATCCACTAAGGGAAAAAAATCTGTTACCTCAAACAATTTGGGGGGGGGGGTTATTGAAATATAATTGACTAATAAAACTGTATATATTTAAGGTGTACAAGATGATGATTAAATGTACATATACACAGTGAAAGGTTGACCACAATCAAGTTAATTGACATATCCATCACCTTATATAGTGACCTCTTTGGCCTGTGTGGTAAGAACACTTAAGATCTGCTCTCTTGGGGCACCTGGGTGGCTCAGTGGGTTAAAGCCTCTGCCTTCGGCGCAGGTCATGATCTCAGGGTCCTGGGATCAAGCCCCGCATTGGGCTCTCTGCTCGGCAGGGAGCCTGCTTCCACCCCCCTGCCTGCCTCTCTGCCTACTTGTGATCTCTCTCTCTCAAATAAATAAACAAAATTAAAAAAAAAAAAAAAAAGACTTTAAAAGATCTGCTCTCTTATAAAATTTCAGGTGTTCAATATAGTTTTATTAGCAATAGTCACCACACCATACACTAGATTCCCAGAACTTACTCATCCTGCTCAGCTGCAGCTTTGCACCCTTTGACAAGCATCTCCTCATTTCCTCCACCCCCAGCCACCGGCAACCACCATTCCATTCTCTGCTTCTATGAATTCAACTTCTTTTTCTAATTCCACATGGAGTGAGACTACGTGGTATTTACCTTTCTGTGTCTAGCTTATTGCACTCAGCATAATGTCCTGCCCTCCAAGGTTCAGTCCTGTTGTCACAGACGGTATTCAGCCATAAAAAGGAAGGAAATCCTGCCACCTCAGACAATGCTGAGTTTGCTTTCCCAGGGGACTATTTAGGATTTCGTGACATACTGTGGCTGCTTAACAACCAGACTAAATCTCTTGGTGTTATCATATCCTGAACCACAGACATCCAGGGCAAGTCTTTTTCTTACTCTCACTGCCAAGCCGCGTTCCATTATGTGGTACTTTTTCTGTTATCAAGCGCGTCCCAGCATCACCCCATCTGCACATGACTTGAATCCCGAACCTCCATCCCAGGGGCTTCTCCATTGATTGGATCCACAGATCCATGTACTGCTTGAATCTGCGCTCACTTCTTGTCCTGTTCTTCCCATCTTTAAAATCACAATCTTTACAGGTACGAAAGTCACATCAGATGAATTCCAGAATGTCTTCATGGCTTTGTCTGCTAAGAGCAGTGAGAAGTCATTGAACGATTTTGAGCACAGGTGTGTTATGAATAGTTTGACATTTTCAGAATATGACTCTGCTACTTTGGGCAAAATGAGTTAGAAATAGGCAAAGTGGATTCAGAAAGACCACTTTTGAGGCTCTTGAAGTATTCCAGGGAAGAGATTATTTTGTGATTCAAGCTAAGTATTGCATCTACCTCAGCATCCTTGACCTGAGAGCCATCTTCCCTGGAAAACTGTCTTCCTCCAGCCAGGGCCATGCCATGGGGGGAGGAATACATGGGAAGGGAAGAAGGGAAGAATACAGCCAAGTGAACCCGTCCCCTGTTCTTGCCTCAGTCATATCACCCTCTGCTCCATGGGGCATTGCACCTAAGAGAGTCGGGAATCCTGCAAAGAAAGAAGCTGAGCCCAAAATAGGATCAGAGTTTCAAATGTTGCCCACTGCATGTCAGAGAAGTTGGATAATTTACGTGTATAAATACAACTGTGTCTCCCAGCTCTGTGAAGGGATAAATGGGAAATAACAGGCAATTCCTTCTGCACACCTACATTTATTCGGTCATTTTATTCGAATCTCTGAAAGGAGGGACACTTATCATAAATCACATTTTGATATGAAGACACTGAGGCATGGAAAACGTTAAATAGTTAGTCCAAGGCAAAATCCAAATATATATATTTGTACACACACGCAGAGGACAGAGCTAGGACTGAAAGTATTTCTTCCTTTAGACATCTACTCATATCTTAGGATTTTTTAGTCAGAAAACTTCTCCTCAAAGCTACATTAGCAGCCAATCTCTAGCTACCATATTTTTTATGTTGTAAAACTAGTATTAAAGGCTTACGAGTGCTTGACACTGTACGTGGAAAACATGAAGCCGGTGGTATTTCTATTTTGTTCATTATTTTGTCCCCTGTGCTCAACACTCAGTCTGGCATATATTCAATGTTTGACAAATATTTAATCAGATGTTGGTGGTTATGTACGTCCCACCTTTTTGCCAGATGAAGTTGGTTTTCGGACATGGGAAATTCAAAATAAGAGTCAATTCTTAGGCTCAGTTTCTGCATTATGAATGCTAAACTGACAGTCCCAAAGCTCTCTCCACAGGCTCAAGTGTGGTTCCCAAGAGTTGACTCCTATCATTAGATGCTGATCTCGCTGCTTCTCGGACTTCCTGCCATTCCCTGACACTTTGTGACTTTTTAAAATTTTTATTATTTTATTTTTTTATTCTTTTTTAAATTTTATTATTTTATTTTGATTTTATTCTTTTATTCTGCTCTTCTAGTTAGCACGTGGAATTGGCTGGACGTATCACCTTCTGTCCTGTGGAAATTGATGAAGACCAACCAAATGAACACAAGCAAAGACAATTGAGTGAGAGCTTGCGATTGCAAGAAACTATCACTTCTGTTTGGGCAGAAACTCAAAGAAAGGCAAGCAGAGAAGTGGGAATGTTTTCTAGTGGAAAACAGATAAGTCTTCAGGTATGTTCTGACTGTAGGCTGCTCATGTGGAAGCTGGAAGAGAGCTTATGGGAAGCAGGGAGCCCTTTGTGATTGGCTAGGTGCCCATAGCTGGCATTCTCCAACTGGTCCTAAATTGGTAGCCGGGACAGACATAGGAAGCTGCAAGTTATTAATCAAATTCCAGCATTTGGGGTCAGTTGGTACAGGTGCTATTGTTGAACTTTCTGAATTGTTGCTAGAGATAGTGGTCTGAATTCCTACAAGTTTGATAGAAGTAGCAGACTGGCTTCCTGGGCTGGTTACCATAGAAAATGGGCTGGTTACCTGTGCTGGTTGGGCAGACCATTGAGTCAGCATTCTGCTTTTATGTAAGGTATTCAGGTTTGTCTATTCCACTTGTCTATTCAGGCTCTTATTACTCTTCCGAATTCTGCTCTTGGGCTGATCAGAGCTGCCTTACCTCCATTGTTCAAATAAGGCTTAGGACAACGGAACTCTTGACGTAACTTGCATATAACCTCTTTCTCCTCTGAAAACTGATCAGAAAAGAAGGCTGGGTTGAGAAGTAATTTAAATATCAGGAACTCATGATCATTCTACCCCTCTCACTCCTTACTTCAGTCCCCAGAAAAAGCCTGGGCACCTGTACTTTCTCTTTTACCCTTAGCTACTCTATCTGAGGCCGACACATCTACTAGATGGCCGTCCAAGGAAGAAAGGAGGGCTTGCTCTCATTTGCAGGAAGTACGGTCCGCAGACAGCTTTCACTGTCAGCTCCTTCAGGTTCTGCCTCAGCTTCTTAGAACCTCTTCACCCTCTGTCATGCCCTTTGGGGAGCATCCCATGTCCAGGAACTAAGCAAGGGAGGGGTATGAAGATGCTGCCATTTTGACCTGAGGAAGACAACTTTGATGGGAGTGCTCTCCCCGGAGGTCTCTGCCAGATTGGCCAAGACTTCTCAGATTGATGGCTCCATTTCACTGTTTCCTCTGCCCAGTTCCCCACCCCACTCCCTCTGCTTCTTTCATGGCTGCTGATTCCTAATAATGTCTTATACCCTAAACTCCATATGTTTTTGGAGAAACCAATCTGTACCTCTACCTTCATCAACAGATGAAGAATCTGGTCGACATAAATATGAACATGCTCTCTGGTTCACAGCTTCACCCCTCACTTCTTTAAGTCTGGGAGTGAATTCATATACACACACATGCGCACTCATTCTCTCTCTCTCACACACACACACATCACACAGCAATCTAAACATCGTGATCAACCTGTTCTCTGATTAATTACGTAGGTAAGCAAGACCTAAAACACAGATGAGCAAGTGGCAACTCAGAGTCCACCACTGGGTCCATGATTTGCAATGACTGAATTTAAAAGCAAAGAGAAGTCCATCCATGTCTCCTTATGGCAGTGACAGGGCCACTGGGTGCTCTCACAGTTCCCCTGTGCCCCTTAATCTGAGGTATGTGTGTAACACTAAACCCAAGACAGTCAGGTCGATAATAGAAGAATAGAGAAGTAGAAGAATAGAAAAAGTCAAAAGAAAGAAAGAAGATCAGATTCAGCAAAGTTGTTACCTTGAGTCATTCCTGATTTACAGTCTAACCCTCTGGCTTGGAGTCTCATCCCACAGCAGGAATTTAGCAGGAATCCTTTGAGTCCTGAGCTGTTTGGGAGCTAGCTGTCTAGGCTTCAGATGGTGCGTGCACAAAACCATTGGCAATCACAGGCTGGGGCTCCAGACAGCTACTGGATTAAGGAGAAAATTTTGTCATTGGTGCTAAATTAAACATGATCTAAATCCTCACATGACTAATATTTTGTACTTTTTTCTCATCAAAAGGTGATTTATTGAGTAGAGGAAATGGATATTGGGAGCAAACAGCAAAGTGAATGAGCATGAGTGTGGGGAAGGAGGAAAATGCACTGCGGCAGCCTCCATTTCCTAGTGAATCACCCCCTATAGAATTATCACCAGCAATGAGAAAATACATCCATCAAGCAGACAGTTTGCTAGAGAGTCTGTGAACAAAAGCCAAGGAAACAGCCACTGCCTCCTGTTTTCCCAATGTGAAAGCATTCCAAAATCCAAAGAGCTAAGACGAGAGTCCCCAGTTGTTCATTTTACCCTCAAATGAAACCTCATTACTTTGAGTCATTATGTTCCAGTAGCATTATTTCTAGTGCCTTTAAGCTGCAAGACTGTGAATATTTCATCCAACGTGAGCAGGCCTGGGATAACTTGTGGTTTGAGGCATTAGAGAATCACAAAAGGCTACCTAAATCACTTGAAGAACATCAAGTCAAATTAGATCAAGATGGCAGACTGAAAGCACAGACAGTTGCCTCTCCTATCCCAAGTCCCCAGACTCATGAGAAATTGTGTGTGTGTGTGTGTGTGTGTATACAAGAGATCAATTGCTTATCTGCATTAGGAAAAAAAAAAAAAAAAAAGATCTGTCGGTACACTAAGAATTTGGCTAAATCCTGAAAGATAGAAGGCAAATGAGGTTGGTTTGATGGAGTACACAAAAGTCCAAGACTCAGCCCAGGCTGGGGAAACTGCAAATAATCATAGCAGAGCTGGGTAGGCTCTAAACCCCCAGGTGGCTCTTACAGGTTGCCAGGGAAACCATCAGGGTGGGGGAATCACATTTGAAGCATTGGGAGCAGCCTGGTGGGCCCGCCTTCCCTTCACCATACCTCCACTTCTATCCGAAGAAAGAATTTTACCCTCGACTGTAGCGGTTAGTTTGAATGCTCAGGTTGTAGAGGCTGGTTGGTGCCAAGAGGAACCTCTGACCAATAGAAACAGGACCAGAAGACAGAGTAATCAAATGCTCTAGCGGGGAGTCCATCCTATCCCCTTCCAAAACCACTGGGGACAAACTACAGTAGACAAACACGGTCACACGTGTAAGGAGGGAATCTCAAATTGTAAAAATGAGTACATGAATAACAAACAGAAAATATTTAAAGAAAACACTTTGAAAGAGAAACACAAAAGTCAGTAAAATAGAAAATGTGCACAATAGAGCAAAAAAAGGAGGGAATTTTAAATGAAGTATAATTGATAACTTCAGAGTCATAAGAAAATTTATCATTGAAATAAAAATGAGTTATTTTGACAATTAGAAATCTTGGAAATAAAATAACATGATTACCAAAATAAAAATTTCATGTAGACCAAATATCAAAATAGGCACCCCTGAGGAATAAGTTATTAAATTGGCAGACTGAGCTGAAAAATTGGGGCTTCAGTACAGGACAAGAAAAAAAAAAAAGCTAAGATATAAAAATCTAAAATATGAGGAATACTTGCAAGAGTGAAAATCAATTGAATTGGAGAAATTCAGTGCAATCTTTATCAAAATTCCAACAGAACTTTTTTTTTTTTTTAAGATTTTATTTATTTATTTGACAGAGAGAAATCACAAGTAGATGGAGAGGCAGACAGAGAGAGAGAGGGGGAAGCAGGCTCCCCGCTGAGCAGAGAGCCCGATGCGGGACTCAATCCCAGGACTCTGAGATCATGACCTGAGCCGAAGGCAGCGGCTTAACCCACTGAGCCACCCAGGCGCCCCCCAACAGAACTTTTATTAAACTTGACAAGCTAATCGTAAAATGAAGAGGAAATGTAGACTAAAAAAGAACAGTGGAAGGAACTTGATCTACCAAATATGAAAACAAGCTATAAAGTTCTGTGAGCTAACACAATATGGTGTTTGTATGTATTGACTGGGTCTTGATACATGAACAAACACAGATTATTATTTTTTAAAAATGGAAAGCTCATATTGTGTTCTATGTGGAGAGTTAATGAGATAAATCAGAGATTTGAACTGCTCTCCTCTTGAGAAAGAGATCTGGCTTCTTATTGGGCTTTGGTAAAGACTGAAGACCTAACCATGGGACATCAGATGACCATGCGACCTGAATTTCCCATGACACACCAAGTCTTGCCTTTTGATTGGGTCCGAACAGAAGCAATCCATCACCAAATGGAAATGATATTAAGGTAGCTTTGTAATGTGTCAACCCGACGATGCTGAAATCATTCCCAGAATTCCCTTTCTTGCACATTTCTGGGTATGCTGGGTCACAAGGGAGATTCTTGAGGCATTTGAAAGGCTGCAAAGAAGAAGCAGCTATTTATAATATACATACAGTTGTTAGTGACCTATCGATTCACCCTGTTAGCATGAAGCAGCATCTGGGCCTGAAAATACCCTCTCTGATCCTACATCCTCTTCTAGATTTTATGAATTCAGGGCCAGGTATGTGTCTGTGGGTTTTACCTCCATGATAAAGGTTCATCAAAGCCAGGTCTTGGTTTGTCTTCATGGAGTTCCAGCTCATGCCCACCAGGTGTTAGTCAACTCACGACCTTTCATGCCTGTCTGCCTGCCCTATGGATTTGCAAGGACAACAGCCTTACAGAGACTGCTTACCCAGCTCCCTCTTGAGTAAACATAATAAACTCCTACTCATTCTTTTCTGGTTGGGCCCTGACTGATACAGGTATTTAAGAAACCAAGCTCGAGCAAATCTGGAAGGAATAAACAAATTACTTCTGGATTATGAGCAGCCTGCTCAGACTTCTTGAACACCAACTCCAGTTGGAATTGTCTCCTGTCCCTCAACTCATATCCATAGCCTCCTAAGACATTCCTTATGCCCAGCTAACTGAAGAAGAAACGCTGACGATATGCTGGCAATACCCAAAGAAGGAAAGCTGCGCAGGGATGACACTGAAGGACAAGGTGACGGGCAAGACTCCCCTGGGCAGACGTTTGAACAGCGCACATGCACTAGGACCGAAGTGAGAGATGGTCAGAGGTGTGGCTCTACACTCCTTCACAGGCTATTTCTACTGGTTTGGCTGGGTGCTCAAGGACTTGGACTTCGGCAGGGGCTTCCAAATTCGGAAGATTGCTGGCCTCTGACCTCTCATTTTTTCTTCCACTTATTCCCCACACTGCAACCAAAATGACCTTATTTGAATGAAGGCTGAATTTGTCACTCCTCTTCGTAAAGGACCCCCAAGTCCCCTTCACTTCTCATGTAAAAACCTTCCAGCGTCCTTTGTGATACATCCAGCTCCAAGTCCATACCCACCTTGGCTTAGAGCCAAGACTCCAGGCATATGAAACTTCCTCTGTTCCTCAAACCATACCACACTCCATCTGAAAGGCCTTGCCACACATCTCCCCCAGTATTTGGAACAGTCGCTCCATCTTACCTCTTTTTCCAGTAGCTTCTGTTTGCTCTCCAGTCTCAGAATAAATATGACTTTTTCTAGAAGGACTTCCCTTAGCCTTTCCCTTTTGTAATGGCCCCATGACATCTTTTTTTTCATATGAGAGCTGTCACCAACGTTTCTTACAATTACCCATTTAATTGTTTATTGGGAAGTAGTGAAGCAAAGAGTTTTAAGAGCATGGTCCTGAGTCGGCCTGCCTGGATGTGAATCCCAGCTCTGACTCTTACCAGCTTTCTGACCGCAGGTAAATTACACCAATAATGGTATTCAGTTGAGGTTAGGATTAAGTGAATCCATAATACTTGTAAAGCCCCTGTAACAATGCCAGGCAAAGCAAATGCTCAAGTAAAAACAAGTATTTGCCAAAAGAATAGATAGTTATGTGGATGACATCTTTGTCACAGTCATAAAGCAAGTCATGTGAAAGTTGGGCTGAGAATCCAAGTCTCCTGTCTTTTCTTGTGTTGTTTTCCCTCCTTATAACTCTGAATCTCAGGCCAAAAAGAGTTTATCCCCAGGAGGGCGTGTTAATTTGCTCAGATACTCCAAGCCCCAACACAAACTGTATTCACCTTTTTTTGAGCATCAGTTTTTGTTTAATGATAAGCAATTTAAAACGTTATCCTTACATTGGGGAGTAAAATGTAATATTCACCCAAATTTTGAAAGTAACATAAGGCTAGAAATAAAGTGTCTAACTTATGGGCTTGCCTCGTCCCCACTCCCCATCCCTCATTCCAACACTGCCATTCACCAACCAACAAGGCCACCATACTCAAATGGCACCAGCCACCAAACTGTACTTAATACCATTATTGGCAATAATGAACAACACAACAGAATTAACTTCCAAGCCCTCTAAAATACTGGGTAGCATCTTAGATATTATTTTAATTGGAATTTGGTCCACATGTACATGAGGATCATTTGGACTTCCAAACAAAATTTGAAATTACATTTTCTTCCCCATTCTTTTTTTTTTTTTTTAAGATTTTATTTATTTATTTGAGGGAGAATGAGTGAGAGAGAGCATGAGAGAGGAGAAGGTCAGAGGGAGAAGCAGACCCCCCAAGGAGCTGGAAGCCCAATGCGAGACACGATCCTGGAAGTCCGGGATCATGACCTGAGCCGAAGGCAGTTGCTCAACCAACTGAGCCACCCAGAAGCCCATTCCCCATTATTTCTGACTGTAAGTTTTTTCAAAGACTATTTACAAAGAGAGGCTAAGCCGCTAAACAATTGTATGTTGCAGCTTCACATTAATTTCAGGCAAACTGATTGTAAATACTAAGCCTATTGTCGGGGCAAAACACAGCTGCCCTTATCCATTTCCACACGCAGTCACTGCGTTGGCTCTACGAGGAGGTCTACAGGGAATGGAAGGAAGAGGGCAGGTTTCTCAGTGGCAGTACAGTTGACATCTGGAGGGAAGACTTTGTTGTGGGGGCTGTCCTGTGCATTGTAGGATGTTTAACAGCATCCCTGGCCTCTCCCCATCAAGTGCCAACAGCCCCTCTTCCATCTAGTTCGACGACCAGAAGCATCTCCAGACATGACCAAATGTCCCCTGGGGGGCAAAATCACCCCCAGTTGCAAACCACCATAATAGAAAAAAACAGAACCTAGATGACAAAAGACATGGAATGTCTTTTCCAAACAGACACATTCTATTTGGACCCTCCTGTTTAAATTCTGCTTAGAACAATTGCCAACAATAAAATGCAACCCATCCTCAACACTTCAAGAGTTGTTTTCAACGGCAACAAAGAAAAGGTGCGGGGAAAGCTACTATTTTTGGAGCCTCTCACTATTCTTGGATTTGGATCAAAATTCCATTCCTTTTGAAAGAATTTTCTTGAAGAATAGCTTACTTTCTCCACTCCCCCTGCCCCCACATGCCAGAAATTGTTGTAGAGAAGGCCTTTTTCACACTATTACTTTCAAAACGTCTCAAAGAGCAGTCTGATTTATCAGTCATTCCAGAGCTGAAAATCATTTTCTTGGCTTTTGTAGCACTGGCCAGGAGTGCCAGCCTGCTGGGCATCTAAGTGGTGTCTGAAACTGCTCATTAGAGGGACCAGGGCTGACGTAGAGATGCTAAACGCTCACCGGAACTTCAAGAGCTAAACTTATTTCATAAGGATCCAGTGAAGTCCTATTAATAGTTTCCTTATCCAACTCCAACTGAATGTATTGTTAACAATCTTTGTAACCCAAGACTAGAATCCAGTTGTGAGAACAGCTGCCAAAGAAATTCTGCTTGTTTCACCAAAATTACTTTCCCCAAGAAGATGAGCCTTTTTTTTTTTCATTGCCAAGAATGTGTGCAGCTCTGCTGTGGTCCACCTGGCCCCCAGGGTCTTCCACATTCTGTTTCTATTTTTAGGTATTGCTTCAAACCTGAGGAACTCAACCTTTCCTCAGGGAAAGAAAAGCATCTGTCATGTGGGTATGAAGGGAGGGATAGGGCCATAATTTATGGCAGAATTATTGTCAGAATCTTGCTCCACTAGATGGACTCTCGACTGCCTCTCCATTTCATTCCCCTTGCCATTTTGCATGAAACTGTTTTGTACTTGGTAATCTAGAAGGCAAAACAACAACACACGTGTAAGATTTTTTTTCAAGAAGATCCTTTAAAAAAAAACAAAAACAAAACTACCAAGCTTATTCTATCGAATTCATCGGAAGACGACTCCAGTGATTTTTTTTCTTTTCCTCAGATGCTTTTTTTTTTTTTTCCTCATTAATCTCAAATCTTGTTTACCTGTTATTTCACACGTCTTCCCTACATCGTGGTCGGATGTGGAGAAGCTGATATCGCTGTTAATTTTCCTATTTTACAGAAGGGGCAACTATTAAAAAGCCTTGATCGATGGCATAATTCTACCTAGATCTCGGTTCTCCAGACTTTTTCTCCCAGGGCGTCTATCACTGACACAGCCCCTCTCCGTGCTGTTGTCTCATCATTATGAACCCATGGCATGTGGTTTCTCAGTGGCTCTATCTTCAAAACAAAGAACACCCATCTGAGGCAAGAATTCAAAGGTTATTCTTTGACCGAGCTAACAAAAGCTATGCCTGTAAATCTTTAGCTAAAAAAAAAAAAAATCTAGTGTTCAATAGATCAGGACTCAAAATACAAATTACTTTGTCTGGTATGCAATAGGTTGAGTAAATACAAATTACTTTGTCTGCTATGCAATAGGTTGAGTAAATACATGACCATTCAGTTAAAATATGTGATTACGAAGGGAGAAAGTGGTGAGATTGAAATGTAATTTTTCCGTGAAAGCCTTATAAAATCTATTTCAGGAAAATTGGTCTTCAGTGGAAGATTATTTGAAAGTCCAGAACAAAAAAAAAAAAAAAAAAAAAGTAGGTTAAAACTGTCCTAATTTATAACCCACTGAATGGCTCGGGCTTTTGTGGGGGAGTTTATTGGTACATTAGGAACTGTAGAGATATAAACGTGCACATGCAATCAGCAGAGAACTGAAAAGTAGAAAATTAAGCAAAGTCTCAAAGCAGTTAGAATCCTTTCTGGGCAAGAATATTGGCTGTTTGAGTCATTCTGACAGCAGGCAAAGAGTAGATAAAGATTTAAGTAGCTACCTCCCTTCAACTCAGCTGTGCAGGTACAATGATTCCATGCAGGAAGAAAAATGCTCAAAATATCACATTGTCTCTCCAAAAAGTGGAAGAAAAGATGCTTTTATATTTTTAGCATTACCATTGTTCTCTCCAGAGGACAGAAACTCACAACAGAGCCATGAACACGCTACACACTGGACATCTTGAAAGTTAGATGGAGGAAGCCATTCAACACAAGGCTCTGGCCACAAAAATGGGAAAGTGACTGAGCCACCACATCATCTGACTTGAACTTAACGTTGCCAAGAAGTCACAATATTGGCACAGAATACAGAAATTGTTTCCTCGGGGGCTCTTCATTCTCAAAACTCTGACTCAAGAACAGTGACCAAGGAGATGCTGCACAAAACCCTGATTAAAAATGACTTTCAAGGGTGCCTGGGTGGCTCAGTGGGTTAAGCTGCACTGCCTTCGGCTCAGGTCATGATCCCAGGGTCCTGGGATCGAGTCCTGCATCGGGCTCTCTGCTCAGCGGGAGCCTACTTCCTCCTGGCTCTCTCTCTGCCTGCCTCTCTGCCTGCTTGTGATCTCTCTCTCTCTCTGTCAAATAAATAAATAAAATCTTAAAAAAAAAAATGACTTTCAAAAGACCAAGTCAAAGAAACTCAAGGGAAAGAGTATGTGGATTTTTGAAAACCTACAAGAGTGACTTGGAAAATATAAATCAGATGACTCAGCAACACAGTTTAGAAAACACACAGAAGATCCCTGTTTAAAAAACAAAATGGAGGGGCACCTGGGTGGCTCAGTAGGTTAAGCCTTTGCCTTCAGCTCAGGTCATGACCTCAGGGTCCTGGGATCGAGTCTCACATCCGACTCCTTGCTCGGTGGGGAGCCTGCTTCCCCCCTCCACACTCTCTCTGCCTGCTTCTCTGCCTACTTGTGATCTCTGTCTGTCAAATAAATAAATAAAATTGTTTAAAAAATAAATAAATAAAATTAATAAAATAAAAAATAAATAAATAACAAAATGGAATACTAATAAAAGAGTAAAAAATTAAAATAAAAAAACTAATTTTAAAAGACAATAGGCAGAGGGTGTCAAAATGGTTGGCAGATGTATTTATTTCATTTCCTGCTTGTCTTACAGAGTGAACTAAGGGGTCCAGTGTCTGTGAAGATCTCACCTCTCCCAGCCAGGATCTCCAAAGGGGAACCAAAGGAGCATAGCCAAAAGGAACATGATGTTAAACAGAAAATTATAAACACCATGACAGAAACCACAAAAGAAGGGCAAGGATCTATATTTGAGTGGCTTATGGCACTTTTTCCTGCTTCTTGAGAAAAGGGTCCCACCATTTTCACTTTGAACTGAGCCCTGCAACTTAGGTAGCCAACCTTGGCTGAGGATCCTGCCCTAGAGTGAACAGAGCTCAAGGAACCTCTGAAAGATGAGATTTTCATTCAGGAAGCTGGAAAGGGTCCCACGGTAGCTTCATTGCTCTCCCGGAGACTGAATGTTGAAACATACCAGTGAAGACCAGTTCTGACCGTGCATGCCACAAGGGACATGAACAAACCGCAAGACACAGCTAAAATCCTGACGGCCATTTCTGAGGTACCCTCCAAAGGATATCTACTTTCGACTCTTAAACCTCTCAAACCAATACATTCTCTTTGCCTAGGATACCGATTTGAGTTGAGCTCCTGCGACTTTGGAATGGAAGTGCCTGAGCTGTATGGAGTTTTGGAGGAGAAGGTGACTTCTGGTCTGGTCCCTCACTGCGCTGGGATTCCCATCAGCCTCCAGAACGAGGCTTCAGAAGGGAGCTGCCCGTTACCTCAGACCAGGCTGATACCGGGAGTCCCATCCCACATTGACTGAAGATCGTACTCAAAGAAAAATTTCAGTTAATGGGAATTTCGTTCTAAAGTCCCCAGAAAGTAACAAAAATAGGCATGATAGGGGGCCAGTTCCAATGGGAAGATAATCCTAAACAATGGATGAACTTGGAAATTAAAAGGCAAAAGGAGTTTCTGAACAGTCCTTTAGTAATATTCATAGGAAGGGCAAATCCACTCTTAAGGAAGGGTTTGCTCTGAATTTCGTAAATAATTCACAACTTTTGGCAACGGTTTTGAGGCAGTTTTGGAAGGAATAGAAAATAGTGAGTCCAGACAACAAAAATTACAACTGCTTTGCCTGCAAGAGATAGAGATAGAGCTTTACAGTTTGGGTTACAGAATTTGCTTTGGGATCTAGACTGTCTGTTGATATTATTCCTATAATAATTCCAAAGGAAAAAATCTATTCTGATTTGATCCTAGAACACCTTTTTGTTTGATAGCAAAACACTGCAGAGAGCCTGTGGTGTGTCACTTACGTCACGTTCTCCTTTGTTAAAGCGAATACATGCTGGGCTAGGTCCTATGCTAAGTGCTCTCCCACACTCAATCCCAGGTAATCTCTGCGCCTCTAGGAGATGCGTTGCATCACTCTTCCCATTTCACCGAAACTGAGACTCGGGGAAGTTAGATACCTTCTAAAATACTTCAGAGAAAACTAGTAAGTCTGAGACTCATCTAGGTGCATCCCAGCGCCTATGGTGTGAATTTTGTGTTACACAATTTCCCACAAACCAGAGAGGTCTGGGATCCTCACAGCTTCTAGGGAAAAATTTTACTTTTTTTATTTAAGATTTTTTTTTTTTTACGTGACCTCTACACCTAACATGGGACTCGAACTCACAATCTCCAGATCAAGAGTCACGTGCTCTACAGACAGAGCCAGCCAGGCATCCCTAGGGAAGAGCTCTAAATGTAGGGAAGGACGCTAGACACTGCAGACCAACCCTCCCCGTATGCTGCCAGTTTTTTAATTCATATGCCCTTTTCCTCGACTTATAAATGGATCAGTATTACTATTCTCACTTCATTTTCTTGGCTTCCAACTCCCAAAAGACAACATCCTTATGAGTTCAAGATAAAAATGTGTTTGATCATACTCAGAGCAACAAGGGAGGGAAAAAGTTTAAAAATTATTTTATTTTAAGAAATTTGTTCTGGAATAATGGCTTTAATAAAGAGCCAGACTATCCGTCTTGAGTACGAAATTTTGCTGTGTGTGTGTGCACTTGTGTGTGCACGTACCAATGTATCGCATACCGAGCATGTCACGTTAAGAGAAACCCTGGACATTCTACAAATGCCTGAAAACAGTGGAAACATTTCACTGGATCACAGACTAACTGTGGCTCCACATCAAGGATCTACTACAATCACAAGCTTCACACTGTTGTTCCTATAGTCTTTTCCTGGTTTCTTCCAGTTAATGGATGACTTCTAGAAAGCACTAGTAATACTTTCATTTCTGTCTTCATTGAAAACCTTAACTAAAAATGCCACGAGGCATTTTAATTTTAGAATTTTTAAAAAATTTTTGTCTTCCCAGGGGCTCTGGAACCCTTTGCCATCCTTCACAGAATGAAATTAAAAAAAAAAAAGCTTGAACACTTGAACACTAGAGGGCAACATTGTTCCTCATATATATACTCAAAAGAAAAACTAAGGATGTCTAAAATTCCTCAATATTTTCTTCTTTCCTTTAAGACTCTGATACATACAAGTTGATGAATTTGGAGATATGTATATGCTCATGAAATCATAACCATAATCAAAGTAATAGACATACCCATCATTTCCAGAAGATTCCTCCTCCCTTCCCTGTGTGTGTGTGTGTGTGTGTGTGTGTGTGTATTTAGAAAGCTTAACCTGAGATTTATCCTCCTCACACAGTTTCAATTGCACAACACAGTATTGTCAACTAGAGGTTTGACATTGTACAGCAGATCTTAGAATTTGCTCATCTTGTGTAACTGAAACTCTGATGCCTGTTTCCCCCACCGACCAGCCTCTGGCAACCACCATTTTACTGTTTCCATGAACTACTTTAGATACCTCATATAAACTGGAATCAAGTAGTATTTCTCTTAGCATAATGTCCTCCAGGACCATTCATGTTGTCCCAACTGGCAAAATTTCCTTTTGTTTTTTTAAGGCTAGATAAATAAAATTTCATCGTATGTATATACCACATTTTCTTTATCCATCCATCTGCTGATGGACAGTTAGGTTGTTTCCGTGTCTTGGTTGTTGTGAATAATGCGGCAATGAATATGGTAGAGAAGTTGTCACTTTGAGATACTGATTTTAAGTCTTAGAGGCATATACCCAGGAGTGGGATTGTTGGATCATATGGACATTGTATTTATAATTTTTTGAGGAAGCTCTGTACTGTTTTCCAGAGCTGCTTTTTCCAGACACGATGGATGATCTGCCCACGTCCCCAACATTGACCAAAGCTTCTACTTATCTACTCCTTCCCATATCCCCTCATCTATTTAAAAACATCATAATGTTTTTCTCTCACCAACTGTATCAATGTCTTCCTCTTTACTGATTCATCTGCAACATCAGGAGCTAAGGGGGAAAATGGGGTGCATAAAGATAGTTCAAGTACTTTATGGAAATACAATATATATATATGGAAAAGCACACAAATCCTAAGTGCGCAGCTTAATGGTTTCTCACAAAGTGAACACCATGAGCCCTCAGCTCAAGAGAAAGAACAGGCCCTGCCTCTCCAAAGTCCCTCTTGGGCCCCCTTCAAGTCACTACCCACCAATGTTGACTTCTCACTTTTTTCCCCGTTCTATATAGATAGGAAGGTGCAACAAACACTTGTTGGGTCCGGCTTCTTTTAGTCAACGGTATGTGTGAAAGCTTCATTTACATTCCTGTGGGTGTTATCATGTGTCCGTTCTCAAGGCTGTACATTATTCTGTTGTACATATTCACTGGAATTTGTTTACCCTTTCCACCGGCAACAGACATGTGAGTTGTTTCCAGGCTAGAATATGGTAAGCAGTGTTGTTATGAACCACTGTGCAGGTGCCTTTTGTGTCCTATGTATGTAACTAGGATTGGAATGGCGTATATACATATATATGAAATATACGTGAGTGTGAGGGATATACATACATATGATGGATATGAGGTGGCTGAAATATCAGCCCACTTGCCTGCAAAACCAAAGGTCCTGATTGCATGAGAGGGATGTATGGAACACAATGTGTAAGCTTCATGGACTTAAAGACATCTCTCAAATGCATTTATGTATTAATCTGCATCCTGGACCTTCTCCAAAAACTCCAGGCTCTCAGCCCCCATGGCCCCAACCCAACTTTTCTACTTCACCGTCTAATAAGTATCTCAGATCAACCCATCCAGAGCCACACTTGGTCCCTGGTCCAAATTTGTTCTTCCCCAGTCTACATCATTTCTTGGAACAGCAGCTCCTTAACTCAGATCATGCTCGTCAGAGAGATCTCACCTTCCTCACCTTCCTCACCATTAAAGTCCGTTCAGGATTCTGATCCAAACCTCCATCATCTCTCTATTTGGTCTTGCGAAGACCGTGTTTTGGCCTTTATGTTTATTTATTTATTTATGTTTTGGCCTTTGACCTCTGACCTCTGTCCCTGATTCTGCCCTTGCCCCTTTGCATCCTGCTCTTCCCATAGGAATCAGAGCAGAGTCATGAGCCTACAAAACATAACGGGGGCTGTGATATTTGCTACGTACTAAGCAATATATATTTGGTCTCCCTCCCAGCTCCTGGCACAGAGTTCCTAAAACCTTTGCAATTTCCCAAGTTATGAGAGTGATAAAGTTGTCTTTCATTACATTAATGCAGTGACTTTGGAGAAAGTCCTAAGTAACCTAAGGATGGGGCCTGCTTGCCAGAGGACCCCACCATGAGATTAGAAGGTGGGAGTATCCGGTCTCACCCTTGACCTGCTGGTAGACTGGCAGGGAAGAGGAGCTGGAGACAGATTTCTGTTGCCAAAGGCCAATGATTTCATCAATCACGCTTGTGTCATGAAGCCTCCATGAAAACCCAAAAGGGCAAGGTTCAGAGAACTTCTATGTTGGTGAACACATGCAGACATGCCCAGAAAGGGCATGGAAACTCCTTCCGGCCGCCCATACCCTGTGTACAGTTCACCTGGCTGTTCGTCTGTTTCCTTTCTAATATCCCTCTCAGAAACTGCTACGTGTAAGTCAATGTTTCTCTGAGTTCTGTGAGCCACTCGGGCAAACTAGCCAAACCTGAGGCGATGGGGACCTCGGATCCACAGCCAGACATTCTGCAACACGGGCGATGATGAGCTGGGCTTGCGGTTGGCTTCTGAAGGGAGTGGGAGCACAGGGGAGCAGCGTGGGAGGACTGTGGGGTCTGACGCCATCTCCGGGCCAGAATTAATTGCTTGGTGCGTGAGGAAAAAACCACACAGTTGGAAGTTCACGCTGCTAAGAACCATCTCGTGTCTTCCAATCTCACTCCAAGTAAAAGCCAGACTCTTTATACACGACAGCTAGGCCCCAACATCATTTTCTCTCCAGCCTTTATGTGCCCTTGCTTCCGCACTCTGTTCACTGGCCTCCTCGCCGGCCTTCGGACCGTCCCGCTTTGGTAGACGGTTTGCATTTATTGTTGTAATGCCTTAAAATAGTCTTTCCCCAAATAGTGGCATGACTTCCTCCTTCAATTCCTTCAACTCTTTATTAAAATGTCTTTTTGAAATGCTTGCCTTTGCCACTCTGTTAAAAATTGCATCCATGATCTATCAACCTCCTCCGTATTTTATGGGTTTTTTTTTTTTTTTTTTTTGGTTGGTTGGTAGTTTTGTTTTCTTACTGACCTTGTTGGGGTTTTTTAGAATTACCTTTTTCATTTTTTATTTTTTTTTAAGATTCCATTTACTTATTTGACAGATCACAAGTAGGGGGGGGGGGGGGGGGGGGAAGCAGACTCCCCGCTGAGCAGAGAGCCCTGATGTGGGGCTCGATCCCAAGACTCTGGGATCATAACCTGAGTGGAAGACAGTGGCTTTAACCCACTGAACGACCCAGGTGCCCCTGAATTGCTTTTTTTAGTAGAAAATATGCCCCACAGGTGCCCATAAATTTGTCTGCTTTCGTTCATTTCATACTTAACTAAGAAAGTTTACCCTTGTATTAAACTATGGATTAAGAAAGTAGCTGCCTGGGGCGCCTGGGTGGCTCAGTGGGTTAAGCCTCTACCTTTGGCTCAGGTCATGATCCCAGGGGCCTGGGATCGTGTCCCGCATTAGGCTCTCTGCTCAGCGGGGAGCCCGCTTCTCCTTACCTCTCTCTCTGTCTGTCTCTCTGCCTATTTGTGATCTCTCTCTGTCAAATAAATAAATAAAATCTTTAAAAAAAAAAAAAGAAAGAAAGTAGCTGCCATATATGAAAAAGACACACATTTGGAAAAATAGTCCTATTTCCCAGTGGCAGTAGGAAGTAATGTATCACATTATGTATATTCTACCATAATCCCAACATGTCCAAAGCCAGACTCATTATCTTTTCTGTCTTCTGGGCTGTCTGATTTGGTTGGTAGTAAGTACTAGGAGACAACAAACTAAGGAGCTAGGAGGCATTGTACCATCATCATGCTCACCTATTCCATGACAAATGTATCTTTTGGTTGTTTCCCATCCTTACCTGACTCTAGTTCAGTCTGAGCAGGAACCTGATTTGTCTTATCCATTAATGTACTCTCAATGTCTGGTGTCCTATCTGTCATGGGGTAGGAGTCCCATAAATCTTGGTTAGATAGATGTCACTGAGTACATTCTAGACTCTTCCTGCCTCTCATCTCCACTTTCCAAGAGTCTTCAAGCCCCTCCTTCTCGTCCTAAATGTCTCTCTAGTGCACCACTGCCCTCCCTCTCCAACAATCTCATCCAGGCCTTGCTCATTCTTTGCATTAATTCTTGCACTAACCTACTAATTAGACTTACCCTGCTCTTGTCCATCCTTCTACACAGCTTTCTAAAGTACGTGCTTGTAACACTTTAAAAGATGCCCCCTTGCCCACAACACAGAGTCTCTCCTTCTTTGTAAGTTCCGAAACTTACCTCCTCCCTCATTAGCCTCCATGTCTCCAACTGAGCCAAAGCTTTTATGGTTCCCAGGCTTCGGCAGGCCCTGTCCTGCCTCCACACTCCTACCCTTGCTATGGCGTTAACCTGGAGCCCTCCCACCCACCTGTCCATGCCTGCTTAATTAACTCCTGCTCATTTGCCACTGTGCCAGGGTATACCTCTCAGACAGCCCACATCCCACAGTGCTAGAACACTCTGTTCATCGTCTTTCCCCACCTGTCCCTTGAGGGCAGGAATTCTGTATGTTTTCTCTTCGTATCCCAAGAGCCCTGTTGGGTGCCTCTGTGATGGTGGGTCCTTGAAGAGTATTGACTGAAACACAGTTTGTGAACCTGTCTTCATTTATGAGTTTATCTCTTCACCTCACCCCATTCTTAGTTTCCCTTTGTTACTCTGCTTTTAATGCTTATGACGGGTTGAATTTTTCACAGTGATTTTTAAGAAGTCTTTCTTTCCAAAACTACATCTCAAAACTGGAGGATGGTAACTGGGTTCAAAAATTGAAATCCAAGAGTTGACTGAATTTTCAGTCAGTTTACCAAGACATGAGGTTCCCGGCTTCCCTGACCGGGATGAGGAGTGGACGCAGTGAGGTCTCCTTGTCCAGAATGGCACCTCTCCTCAGACAGTGCTGCCCACCGTCCTTGCAAAGGGAGGACTGCCCCCCCTGCCTCTCACTTAGGACGCCTGCTATGAGTTGAACTGCATCTCCCCCAAAACTCATGTTTTGAAGTCCTAACCCCCAATACTTCAGAATGTTTCTATATTCGAGATAGGGTCTTCACAGAGTGATTAGTTCAAATGAAATCATTAGGGTGTACCCCAACGTAATATAACCACTGTCATCATAAGAGGTTTTTGGACACAGACGCACGCAGAGGGAAGATGATGGGAAGGTTAAGAAAGAAGGCGGCTGTCTACATGCCGAGAACGGGGGACTCAGGAGAAACTCTGCTGACATCTTGATCTCAGACTTCCAACCTCCAGAATTCTCTGAATCCCCCAGTTTATGGTGCTTTGATAGGGTAACCTTAGCGAACTGACACGCTAACATTCATGGGTCTGTCCTTTCCGTGAGCGTTTCGCAACAGGGGAAACACTGTGCCTGTTTCACAATCCACTTTTTCATGCAATCCTAAGTAAACATCTTTCCATGTCGAGCATTTTTAATAGCCCAACAGCCATTTGGGGTCTCATGAAACATTATACAGTCTTTTCTTAAAGGAGCCATGCCTTGTTTTTTTCCAACATTTTCAAACACACTTGACGGCCAGAGAATCATTTTGGAGTCCCCTGGGGGCTTCATGCCCATCAACCCACTTCTCTAATTTCACCTTTTTTTTTTTTTGAAGATTTAATTTATTTGTCAGAGACACAGCGAGGGAGGGGGGAGCATAAACAGGGGGATTATGAGAGGGAGAAGCAGGCTTCCCACGGAGCAGGTGTGGGGCTCAATATGGGGCTCCATGGGGCTTGACAGGGCTCAATCATAGGACCCTGGGATCGTGAACCGAGCCGAAGCCAGACGCCTAACAACTGAGCCACCCAGAAGCCCTCCCAGTTACATTTTTTTGAGTTAGGAAGGAAGAGAGAGAAAAGAAAAAAAGAGAAGCAGGCCCTTTTTGGAGAATTAATGATTTCCCATTTTCATGGGAAACACAAATGTGTAAATTCTTCAAATGCCACAGGCCTTAAGTGATTCTATTTTAAAATATTCTGGAAAGAAGAGGAATGGTCCAAAAAGTAGCTTGGAATTCACTTGGAATTGGCTTGCAAATTAAAACCGTATAAGCTGGTTTATGATGTTAACGTAGCACCCCAGTCTTTTTGTTTTTTTACATTTGGGTTTGTTTTCTAAATTAGAATGAAAACATTTTATAAACAGTCTTGTGCCCTGTATAGGGCTTCAGTGATCAAAGATGTTATACTGAAATGGGTAGGAACTCAAGCTTTGGTGACTGCTGGACCTTCATTCACTCCTTTAACAGACCATGAGGTCTGGACCACCCAGCTGTCCCTCTTAAGTATTTTCCACATCAGATCATCTGTGACCTAGCCAGACTAGCAATACCACTCTAGGGTCTTGTGGGGAAGAATAAATGAAATGTAATTTACCTAGTGTGGTGCCTACACATGGTAGATACTAGCACAGAGAGATAGAGAGATACTTTGTTTGTTTGTTTGTTTTTAAGAAAACAATTACATGGGGGACCTGGGTGGCTCAGTCCCTTAAGCATCTGCCTTTAGCTCAGTTCAGGATCCCAGAGTCCTGGCATCTGTGTGACAAATAAGTAAATAAAATCTTAAAAAGAAAAAAGAAGACAGTTACATTACTATATGTATAAATGGTACCTAAAATGCAATATTATAATATAATTACATTATGCATTATAATGCATATATGCATTATACATTATTCATATCATTACTGCATGATTACTATAATTACGATAAATGTTTATCAGGCAGCATTTGTCTGTGCATAAACAAACCCTTTTTTTATTAAGTTTTTTATTTTAATTCTAGTACAGTTAACATACAGCGCTATACTAGCTTCAGGCATACAATACAGCGATTCGACAATCCTATACCTTGCTTAGTGCTCGTCCTGGTACGTGTCCTCTGTAATCCCCATCTTCTGTTTCAGTCATTCCCCCCACTCACACCAGTTTGTTCTCTATAGTAGAGTCTCTTTTTGGTTTCTCTCTCTCTCTCTTTCTCTCTTTTTTAACTTTGTTCATGCGTTTTGTTTCCTAAATTCTACTTTTGAGTGAAGTCCTATGGTATTTGTCTTTTACTGACTGACTTATTTTGTTTATCATTATACTCTCTAGCCCCATTCATGTTGTTGCAAATGGCAAGATTTCATTCTTTTGATGGCTGAGTAATATTCCATTGTATTTACTTTCCACTTCTTTATCCATTAATCTATCAACGGACCCTTGGGTTGCTTCCATATCTTGCCTATTGTAAATAATGCTACTATACACATAGGGGTGCATGTATCCCTTTAAATTAGTGGGGTTTTTGTTGTTTTTTTTTTAATCTTTTGGGTAAATACCCAGTAGTGCAATTGCTTGATCATAGGGTAGCTCTATTTTTCATTTTCTGAGGACCCTCCATACTGTTTCCCAGAGTTGCTGCACCAGTCTGCATTCCCGCCAGCAGTGCACAAGGGTTCCTGTTCTCCACATCCTCGCCAACACTAGCTGTCTCTTGGGTTTTGATTTTAGCCATTTGGACAGGAATGAGGTGATACTTCTTTGTGGTTTTGATTTGCATTTCTCTGACGATAAGTGATCTTTTCATGTGTCTTCTGGCCAGATAGCTAGATACCTTTCCCTGCTATTGCCCTAGCAACTATTCTTTCTTTCTTTTTTTTTTTTTTTAAAGATTTTATTTATTTATTTGACAGAGAGAGATGACAAGCAGGCAGAGAGGCAGGCAGAGAGAGAGGAGGAAGCAGGCTCCCTGCTGAGCAGAGAGCCTGATTTGGGGCTCGATCCGAGGACCCTGGGATCATGACCTGAGCCGAAGACAGTGGCTTAACCCACTGAGCCACCCAGGCGTCCCCCTAGCAACTTTTCTATAAGGAAATTTCACATTCCGAACACAGGATTTGTATCCTCGATAAAGCCTGCTGATTTGGGTAATATTTTGTCCTATCCTTCACTGGTTGATCGGTGAAAAGACCTCACAAAAATAAAGTTTGTAAAAACTGAACTCTTGTTTGAGCACAGAAGTTAACTTACGCTTTATCGTCAGCAAGATAACATGAAATGACTTTTATAATGTTTCATTTCTACACAAAAGGTACCTTTTTATGAACAAGCAATTTCATTTCAGTTACTCAGACTCATTGACCCCCTCTGTAAATATTACAGAGTTCTAGAAAGTAAATACAAACAGAGGGGCAGAGAGTTACAAAGGTTGATGTTTTGGGCTCTGAGGTCACAGGAACGGAATCACCACAGATAAAGCTGAGCAGACTTCAGCCATCCATGTAGATGATGGGATCTCTTCTTGGTTGGAATGGGCATTGCCTCAGAGTTACATAACATCACCTATTTCCGTATAATTGGGAGGAGCAACAGTTTTAAGTAAAGGTACTCTCCTCTCATAAAACTTTAGTATTGTAAGAATCAGAATAATTTTAACACACCATTATAATGTAAACCAGCCACATTTTCTAGCTAATTTGATCTTTCCTGAGGAAAAAAATTACACATCATATTTCCTTTGCTCAAGAGATGAAATCATCTTTGTTGCTTTTTTATTTTAACTATGATCTCCTTTCTCAAGTTCACTCCATGGCTTTTCAGTATTCTACCCCGTTCTTCTGCCCCTCATCAAACCACCTTTGATTATGAGGTCAAGTTCTTGCCTGTCACCCAGAATCCCCTAACAAACCTGCCAATATACCTGGCCAGTCTGAACCGTCCACCCTCAACTCTGAGACCTCTGAAATGTATCTTCCACAGAACACCAAAGGCGAGGGCCTCGAGCCAAGGCAGCTTTTCCCCTAGAATTATACTGAATAATTCTTGACCACCTTTGCTAAATGATTTTCTATGTTCTCTCCTCTTAGAAGGTGATTCAGGGAAAGATGTGTTAAAGTAGTATTTTGTTTTAACGGTAAGGAAAGAAAAGTCCTTGAAGAAGACAGGCTTTGATTGTTGAGAAATTTCTTCGGGCTTCGCTCGCTCGCTCCCTCCCTGCCTGCCTACCCACATCACTGCAGCAGGCAACTACAAGAATCCACCAGGGCCAAAACACACGGACTAAATGGAACCACAGTGCTTCCTGACATGCAGAACACTCAGCCTTCAGATGATGCAAGACGGTGGTACAAGTTAGTCATGTGCAAACAAGAGTGGCCCATGACTAGCTTTATTTGCCTGGGTTCCAAGTGTCACCACCTACACTGCACCAAGCCTACGATAGCAATGGTGATCTTTGTTCCTTTATTCATTATACAACAATCCCTAGGTCCGGCAGAATAAGGATGAGCAGAACAGTATCCACGGCCATCATCTAACAGACAGGAGGGCAATCCCAAACAACACGGAAAACCATTGATGAGTATGTGGCATAGAAGGAGGTGGGCAGGGGGTCGGGGGGCGACGCTTCTAACCCAGAGGGCAGAAGAGGAGGTACTAGCAAAGACGTCCTGGGAAGGGCAATGCCGGAACTGAATCTTATACTCGAAATCTCAGAGATCAAAATATTTTTGCACGGGTAGAAAAACCTTGTGTTTCGAGCAGATTACCTCTCAGCCAGCTCCACAAACAACCTCCGTTCCCATTAGAAAATGGGCTCCAGGGCTGTGATGTCTTCATGGAATTACATTCTGTCCATTTTCTTTTCCTTCTTCGTCTTCTCATGGGAATGAAACCATAAATCCTGTTCACCAAATAGGTATTTCTCGACTTTTAAAAGTTTGGTTCGGAAAACATCCATTTCCTGCTCCGTTAAATAAGATTCTGGCAGATGCTGGTTCTCACCCTTCTGCCAAAGCCATTATACACGTGGGCTGTGGTGTTTGGACAGACTTTAAATAGGAGTGTTGAATCCCAACGGGTGTGTCCTGATGCGATAATTGCTTTTGGGACAGGTTATTGTGCGCAGTTTCCAGTTCAGGGCGTTCAGCTTAAAATACATTCTGCCTATCGTGCAAATCACTTGGAAAAAAAATCCTTGGTGAGCTGCCTATAAAATTCCTAGCACAGGCTAAGTCATATCCTCAAGTATTTCATTTTTCCATTGGACCCAACTTTAGAGACTTTAATTAAAGGCAAATTTTATTACTTTCATTCTCAGGGTGGAGACTGGGAGACGTTAGCACAAAATGAATCATGTGGAGCTGCAGAAGGGGTCAGCTGCAGAATCTTCTGGTAGATGCTAGTTGGGATGTCAAGTCATTCAATATGACTACCGCTTACATTTCCTTTTCAGTAAGATCTTTTTCCGTGTTTGTGATACAATGCAACAAGTCTGTAAAAGTGGACGCAGAAAAGAAAATGCAAACCATTGAGATGGAGGTCAGGATCATCCTATCATCATCTTTAATTGATCAGTGCATTTTACATGAAAAAGCATCTTAATTTTTTTATCCTTCTGAGCACATCGCTAAGCTGTCCTTCAAGATAGCGTCCTGGAGGTCGTACACCAAACCTACCCCTGGCCCCTGTAAGGATATTCTAGGGTGATATTGATCCCAATCAGCTGCTTTTGTGCAAATAAGTCGCTCTATTAACTTATTTTTAATGTATTGCCCATACCCGTGACTATTCATCAAGAAATATGCTATCAACTTGAGCAAGAGTCAGATCGGAATATCCTTTGACTGTTAAGGGTTGAGAATGTTTTTCTTGGCAAATGTTCACTGCTGAAGACAATTAATTAAAAATAAGTTAGTAGGCCAATATCTTTGTGGGAGGGTTGCCCAATGATCAAATGTAATCCTTGATAGTCCTGGTCTTTGCCATGGCCCAGCAGTAGATACGTTCCCCAAGGCAAGGAAACACTCCCCAGGTGATAGAAGTGTGGTTGCCTCCCAGCAGGAAGCCCTCCTCTTCTTAACACCTGTTTCATTGACTCACCATGTGGGCACGGGTGCCTGAGTCCCTGCAAGCTGCTGCTTTCTAGCCTTTGAGGAGGACCAACTTTGAGTGGTAGGAAAACTAATAAACCCACATGCCAGCTTTCCTGCTTTCCCCGGTTATTGATCAGACACCCCCTGAATGCCAGGCTCTGTGCCACACCCCAGGAAGAGGCAAGTGCACACAATGGACACAATCTCATGGAGCTTATAGTCTAGTGGGAAAGGCAACCAACACATGTGGGAACGTATGGAGAACTATGAGAACGCATAAGGAAGGAATCCCAAACTAGGCGGGAAAATTAGAAATTAGGCACCTACTAATCTTCGAACTGGCTTTCAAGCTTGTCTACACATTGAAATCACAAGGAGAGCTTCAAAAAAAAAAAAAAAAAACTTTTTCCTGGGTTTCACTTCTGGAGATTCTGATGGAACCAGTTTGGGGTAAAGCGTGGGAATCAAGATTCTTTTAAAGCCCCCAAGGTAATTCTAATGCACAGCAAAACTTGGCAACACGAGTCTAGGGATAAATGGGAGTGAGTCCGTAGAGGCTCATCCCAGCAGAGGGAATAAAATAGATAGAGACCCTGAGGTCTGGAGAGCTTAGTGCACACTGGAACCAAAGTGTCCGGCCTGTCAGGAGGAGGCTGGGACGGGTTGGAGACAGAGCTGAAGGTGAGTGGAGAAGTCCGCTGCATTTAGCCCACCCGTGGCCCTTGTAAGTCAAGTTGCAGATTCTGCACTTTTTAGTAAGAGCAATGGGAAGCCACTGGATGGCTTTAGACAAGGAAGGGACGTTATCCCCCATGACCAGTGTTCATAAGACCATCTCTGACTGCTGGGCAGACAGTGTGTTAGAGGTGACATGACACGAGGATATTAACACAAGTCCCTCTGTACATTCAAGTTGCACAAAGCTGCAGAAAGAAGCCAAAAATAAAACAGGAACAGGGCCGTGGTCATGTCAAGCAAAGCTCAAAGGAGTCATGCTCTCCCAGCTGATCCTGGACAGTGGGAAGAATCAGATTTTCTTCTAAACAAGGCCATGAGGGCCAACTGCCTCCGGTTACACCGACGTCCTGTCTTCTATCATCCAGATCGAAGTTCTGCCTTCGGCCGTCCCCTCCTTCCACCGCCTCGGACTGCGCTGAACAAGCAGACAGGAGGGCATGGACAGAGAAGAAAGAGCTCCAAGGGAAGAGATTTCTCCACCATCCCATGGCGATCGCCTGCGGTGTCCCGAGAAAAGATCATGAAAACCGGGTACCTCCTGCCAGGGCTGGAGGGTTGCCCTGAGAGGAGGAAAGGAGTCGTTCCCGAATCTTCATGACCCGCCGTCGCCATACAGGCTGGAAGAGCTACTTGCCCACTGTATGAACTTGTCTGGACTCCATGTGTGAACGAACTTGCCAACGGCAGCAACTCCATGTGGTAGGAAGGAGCCACTCCCTCTTTCCACAATAAGGGACAGATTAGGAATGAAATTACGCTCCTTTCCGTTCTATCCCAGATTTGCTATTGAACTCTAAAAGAAAGCCTTCTTTTTTATTTTATTTTATTTTTCCAGTGTTCCAAGATTCATTGTTTACGGTTCTTTCCACCCACAGAATGGGTGCTCTGATACCCTAGGAAGGAGGTGGAGAACTCCAAACACTGTGTGAGTTCAGCCTTCAAGGCAGTTCAAGTCGAAATCTACAATGTCTTTTTTTTTTTTTTACTAAAACGGAAATCTAGTAAGTGCCCTTCGACAGCTTCCATGACCCGGACTCTACACACACCTCACCCAACACCGCCAACGCCCCCGTGAGTAAGGCCTTCGTTCTACCATTTTACAGAAGCAGCAGCTCAGGTTGTGAGAGGCTACTGTACCCGGCCCCAGGTCATGGGATTGGCTGGCCTGCGGCTGGAACGCAGTTCTAGTCTGACTCCGGAGCGCCCGTTCTCAACCCGTATGCCCTACTGCTTCCCCACTGGATGCTTTCTCCGCCTGGGAAAACGCTTGAGCTGCACCGACCTGCAGTATCCTGTCACAGGGACATCTGATGGCACCAATATGACAAGGTCTGAAAATTCAATGTCCGTTTTTTGTCCTCTACACCAGAGGTCGAATCCGGGCCAGTTACTGAAGCTCCCCATGCCTGTTTTTGGCCCTGTAAAATGGGAATAACAAGAATAATATTTACCTTATAGAGTCTTGTGAAGATTGAATAAGATGATTATAGAATAAACATCTAGTACAGGCGCACCTCGGTGGCTCAGTCAGTTAAGTGTCCAACTCTTCATTTCGGCTCAGGTCGTGATCTCAGGGTTGGTAAGTCGGCCCCCCGTCGAGCTCCACACTCAGATCCGAATTATCAGCTTGAGATGCTCTCTTTCACTCCCTCTGCCCCTCCTCCTGCATGCTGTCTCTCTCTCTCAAAAAAAAAAAAAAAAAAAGCATTTATTACAAACTTATTAAGCAGTTAGTGCTCAATAAACGTTACTCGTGATTGTTATTGCTAACATTACACTAGGTTTGCACACTTCTCTATCTTTTCACCCCACTTGTGCATCACCTTTCACTTTCTCGTGGAAATTGGTCACAAATTGAGATAGAAGACTACAGAGTTCCTTGCTTGGCCTTAATTTGTTTGATGGAGATGAGGAGGGGTGTGGCGGAGGGGGGGGAGCTGCCCTGGCCATCACCACTAGATGGTGCTAATATATTACAGCCCGCTGCACTGCTTTTCACATAAATTTCACAATTTAAAAAAAAAAAAAAAAAAAAAAAAATGTCTAAGGACTGGCAGGCGCCATGGTATTTTTTTTCTAAATGCCGCCTATTATTCTACTTCTGACACAAGGGCTCAACAGTGCTGCTTACATTAGCCCATGCACTACCCTGAGAAAAAAGGCTGGGATTGTCTTCCAGCTGCTTTATTTTAGATATGAGATAACTGAAATAGCTGTCTTTTGATATCATAACTTGGGTCAAGCCATCAGCAGAGGACATTTCCATTTTTTCACTAAATGTGAAGTGTAATGAGTTCTTGCTGTAGAAGAGAGACTCCCTATAAACCGAGATCAGTGAAAGAAGGTTAGACAAAAGTCATAGCGTTGTTTCCTCGTTAAGAAAAATCACATGCCCTCCCCCCCCCGGAATTAAAGCGTCCTCACAGAATATCACCTCACAGTCACGGTGGTGGACTTCCCCTGCCTGATTTCCGAGGCACACGCTAGCCTTTTCTCACATTTTTGTATCAACAATACCCAGTTTCGCCCACAGATGGAAGCCACGAACTCAAGTTTAGGCTTGCCCCCATGAAAGGGTCATTCAAGGATCCCTCTGGGTTGCCACATGGCCTCGGTGATGAAAGACTGCTGTCATTGCTCCCTGGGAACCACAGGTGGGAAGAGTTTTTGGAATCCTCTGTCTCCATCAACAGAGGAAGGACTCAGCTTCCCTGAGTTGCACGCCCTGCTTGCCCAAGTGAAAAACTCTCTCTTCACAATCATTATCAGCAGCTTCCAAAGTGTTCACCTACCTCTCGCTCACACTTATGCCAAACGATGAGGCAAGGAGCTCTTTGCCAAAAGGAAAATATGGGGTTATTTTCTGTTCTCACGGCCAAAAATAATTTCAAAGGAGCCTTCTTTTAATTTCCTGTTTTAATTTCCATGTGGACAAATAAACAGCCCCTGAGAGCTCTATCATTGGGGATTCCAGAGACAAAGGAGAAAGGCTGGGCTGTGCAGCCCTGGCATAACGGGTACGTCCCGTGACTGGAACATCTCTCGTATTTTATCTGTCAGCCCACAGACTGTTTTGCATGTGTTCTTTCCTATCGGTCCCCACACCAGTACAGTGGGAAGACAAGACAGGCAATTGCTATGGCCCCTCTCAATGCATAAGACTGGACTTGCCCAGGATTGAAAACTGGCTAGTGGTGCAGCTGGGACTCAAACCCAGTCCATCCATTATCACTTTGATTTTCATTATCACACATCACATGCAACCTGTAATATCTCCTGCTCGGTTGATATTTATCGACTGCCTTCAGCTCTTCAGGGGTACATGGAGTCTCTGTCCAACTAAATTTTAAGTTTAAAGATAATGACTATGTCTAACAAACCTGATGTTCCCACAAAGCCTTAAACGTGAAATAAATAATGATTGGTTAGGTCTTTATTGTGTGAAGAATGAGAGTAATAAAGGTATTTTACTTATATGCCCTTAAATCTAAATAAAATTGTATGTTTAGATGATCCTTTTGTAGAAGGGAAAAACACATCAGGATTGAAAAACAGACAATTTTTTCAAATTCATTTTAAATGGGAAAAATAAGACAATTCAAGGCAGACTCATTTCCTATTCTATATCCATTGTGGGTTTAGGTTATAATTTTGATGACAGCAAAGGGACTGGGGTGTTCTTCTGTTTTCCTTTGCTAAATGACATGATTTGGGTACAAGTAAAATTGTGTTTCTGTGGGTTCGCCTCCATATTTACTCTCTGCCTGACTCCCATTTTCCAGTGTTTCATAGTCTGGAGAGGAAGTGTGGTCTAGTGGTCAGAAAAACAGAGTCGTGGTTTCTATTCCGGTCTTGCTCCTTGACTCATCAGAAGATCTTCGGAAAGTCACTGAAGCCTTATGAGCCTCAGTTTATCCACTTTTTTCCAACATTGTAGAGTTGTTGCTCAGAAAAAATCAGATCATCTAACTCTGAAATAAGAAAATTTTTGACTCTAAAAATACATAATGCCATCTAAATACAAAACTTCATGAAATTGGTAATAATGGCCAGAAGAAATAATGACAGAAGAAGAAGAGAATTATATAATTGATTTTATCAACTAAAAGGAGGTACCAAAGATTCCTCTAGTAAGTGTAAGTTTAGCTGGTTATGGGTTACCACAAGAGATAGTCTGGAAAAAAATTTATGGCGGGAATAAAATCAAAGAACCAAGAATCTAGGGGAGAGTAGTGTCAGGAATCACAAGGTCTTTCTCTTTGTCTCCAGAAGGAAGAAGTAACTGAGGAGAAGCACTCAGATTTCACTTTAGGGCTCATACTCTTAGGCATACCAATAAACCTTCTGAGAGCTCCCATCTGATCAGGATACAAATCCAAGACCTACTTCAGATCTAGTTTCTCTCCACCCTTCATTTTCTCCATGTTATCCTACTTCAAGTAGAAAAGATAACAGTATAACTAGGACTGTTATACCTTGTTGAGTTAAAAGGGGAATTCAGAATTCTTTCTGGAAAAAAAAAAAAATCGAAGTCACCCGATCACTTACACATAGAGAATCAACTTTATTTCTACACATGGCCTATTGGCTCGCTTATTGACTCTGGCATTCTCGGTCACCAAGAGCCACCCAAGGAAACAGAACAGGGTTGCCTTCAGAACTTCAATGTTGGCTCAAAGATTGGTGTCATTGCCTTAGGGATTTCTGTCACCTTCATAAAATAGAGCCTGAAGAACCAATAGCTTACCATAATTCTGACACAACACTTAATCATAATAGTTATGATTATTATAAGAATAACAACTATTTATTAAGCATATACTAATTGCTAGGCACAATGTTCAGTGTATTCTATACATGACCTTATTTAACTCTCCCCTGAATCTAATAAGGTAAGAATTGGTATTCTCATTTTATAAATGAAGAAATTCAGACTCAGAAACAAAGTATCTTGCCTGAACCCAAAGAGTGAGGAATACAACCCAAAGCTGTCTGACTCCAAGGTCATGAGCTTGACCACTTAGGTGGGCAGTCTTCCTCCAACAGGTCAAAAAGGAGCTTGCCCTAAGAGGTGTTAGGGGAGAAGCAAAGGGCTTGACACCAGAAGTAGAGAAGCAGAGAGTACTGTTTCTAAGGCCTGTAGAGATTGGTTGGCTTCATTTTTCTGCTGGAGGCCACCAGTTGGCCAAAATGGTCTCCTTGCTTAAAGAGCAGGTAAAAGGGTAGGGCCGACTCCTGTCTGTATGCCTGCTGGTTAAACACAGCAAAGTGTTCCTGGGTGGGGGAGGAGAAATGAAGAAAATAATGATCCAGGATATCAAGACTCTCAGGAGACAGACTGGGGAAAAAGAAGAGGAACAGAAGATATTCAGAACCAATGCACGTGTCCCTCAGTTATAACCCATCATCTCAGACCATGAACTAGAACCTGCTGAGGATTAGCCACAACAACACATCCCTGCAGGAAAGAACCAGAGGAAATAGCACACCCAATCTAGTGAGTCAAAGACCCAAAAGGAAAAAACCTCATCATGGTGGATGGCTCAGCCCAGCCATATGTGGATTTAACATAAGCTGGACCATGTGACTTTAAAAATCCCTAAGAGCTGGAAGAACTGATCAGGAAATTAAAAGGCCAGTAAGGTACAAGTATTTCTTTTCTTTATTTCCAATTTAAGATACAAACTTTGAGTGAGGATAGAGAATATGAGAGGGAAACATTGATTGGGTGTTCATATAACTTAGAACCTAAGCTAGCACACTTTTGAAATTAAAAGGAAGAAGGTATTAATTATTAATCCACCAGGAAGAACAGATAAACTAGGACTGTCACAGGCAAACTGGAACAAATGGTCACTCTAACCCTTGGGAAAATCTGTTAATCCAAGAATAAAATTTTAGAGGAGAAATCTGGGTAATGGTAAAATACATACATATAGGTACATAAGTATAATATGTAAAGAGAGGAACAAAGAAGGTACTGTAATGGGGATATGCTGAAGAAATAGGTCAATCCTGGCACAAAACCATAAAATTGGTACATTGATAAGTTATGGAAGTGAGGAGAGACTTCAATAACCTAGAAATCTTGGAAACTTTCATCTGAAAATCAGGTCATCTGATAAATGTCTGGATTTAAGTTGCCTGGCTTACAAGTTCACTTCTGAAAAAGTAAAGCAAGTGGTGAAACAACCACGACTCTGGATGAGATTCTTCTTAAAAATAAGAAACTTCTAGGAGACATGAGATCCAACACATGTTCAGATATGTGTCCTACTACCCATCCCAAAAGTTTCCAACAAAAGAGAGATGGGATCCCCTCAGACTGAGAAAAACCCATAGACATGAAAATCATGCAACATAGTCACAAACAAAGGTCATGGTACTAATAAGACCTGTGAAAAGAGAGCCAGGGATGCCAAAACCAAGGCAAGGTGAGGCTGCCAAAAGTATAAAACTCCAAGGAGACTTGCTTTGGAGCAAGATGGAAGACGTTCTTGGACATGCCCACCCCTTAGGACCCCTGCCACAGTGAATGAGCACTTAGATGGAAGAGCTGAATGTTAATTTACATTATTCCTTTAATTTCCATATTCTTCAAGCCATGGCAGGTTATTCATTTATTTCCACAATAGAATTCTCACTCTGAGGTCTCTGTCTCACACCTGCGCATGCACAGAGCGTACTCCCCAAGGAGTATTAAATTTGTAGTTACTCAGTAGTGGTAAATTAGAGAAGAGATGTAAAGCAGCTGAAAATAGCAGTGGTATTTAAGGGATTTGAAGTAAGCAGAAACAGGGTTTAATGTACAGAAATTCTACCCATACCAGCAAAATGAAAGGAAATAATGTACAACAGATAATGTGAGTATGGAATATTTAATTAGAAAATTTCCAGGAAATGTGTGCCTTGATTTAGAAACTATCATGCATTACCACATTCTTTGTTCCTCCCAATGCATGCACATAGTAGCACTTAGTAAACATTTCTCCAAAAGGTGAAATTAGGAATGATACTCTAGATCAACATCCATCAATATAGTACATCAATATCTATATCCAGTCCTCAAAGAACATATCATTTTATAGCAAAACCAAGGAAGCTGAGAATAAGAATATGCAGCTCTTATCAAGTCAATGATATTTTTTCAAATATCAACTTACCTATTTATAAAATGGGGATCCAAATGTATTCTGTAAGTATAAAATAGTAAAGTAAAATATAAAATAGGCAAAGCATACACATTTCTGAAAACAAATTGGTTATCTCACTTGGGACAAAACCCAGGTCTTTTCAATGGCCCCAAGAGATGGGATTGGGTCTCCTTCATGTCTCTGTCCACACCTCCTCCTCACTCTCTCCACCCCAGCCACACCAATAAAAGGGTCTTTACCCTAGCTGTGGTCTCCTCTACCTGGAATGCTGTCTCCCCAGGTATCTGCATAACAATTACCTCTTTTCTTCAAGTCTTTGCTCAAATGTACCTTCTCAGTGATATCTTCTCTGGAAACCCCATATATATTTGCAACACCATCCTAAGCACTGCATTCTCCAGCTTGGCCTGGTGTCCTACAAAGCAGAGCTTGAAAAAGGCTTATATACGGAGATATATTTGAAAATGTGATACCAGAAAGCAAAAAGAGAGGACCAGGTGAGTGAAAAAGACAAGGGGTAGAGCCATGAAGGATATGCAATCTTTTTTTTTTTTATTATTATTATTTCCCTTCCTTCCTTCCTTCCTTCCTTCCTTCCTTCCTTCCTTCCTTCCTTCCTTCCTTTATTTTAAGTAGGCTCCACACCCAGTCTGGAGCCCAACATGGGGCTTTAACTCCTAACTCTGAGATCAAGACCCAAGCCAGCATCAAGAGTCAGACATTTAATTGACTGAGCTACCCAAGTGCCCCAAAGGTCTGCAATCTAGCTGACTGTCTCCATGAAATGATTGACCTTCTAGCCGCCTTCCAAGGAAACTTAGGAAATGTGTGTCTGAACTCTATCTGTAAGGAACAAAAACAAGCAGCATTTATAGATGCTCCCCTTGTGCCCACAGAGTGCTTCAGGCTCAGCATCAGAGAAACCCCAGAGCTCTGTGCCACTTTGTGAAAAAGCTAACCAGAGACTTCCAGGACTGGTCTCAAAGGCAGCAGCCAGAGTCCTGAGGACAGCTGTGAACACTTGAAGAAGTGCAGGAAAAGAGCCCCATCACCCTTCCCTACTCTGTTTCTCCACTGCTCTTCTAGAATCAAAATGCTGTTTTACATCTGTATTAAACCATCTCTCTTTGCTACTGTGTAAGCACTGTAAGGTCAGGAATTATTACAGGTTTAGTTTGCTGCTGTGTCCCCAGTCCCCAGAAGCATGTCAACTCTGTGCTGGGCGTGGAGTTTGCTTAGGATTCTCCACCTCTGCTCCTCTCACTCACTCACTCTTTGTCAAAAAAAAAAAAAAAAAAAAAAAAGAAAGAAAGAAAGAAAAAAAAACTTTCAGGACAAACACTTTTAGCATTTTAATTTCTCTACTTTTCTATCCAACTTCATCCAACCATATGCCATTTGGAGATGGCCAAAGTTGGCCACAAAATCTATTTCCCATTGCTCAACACTTCATTACTTCCAGCAAATATAGCATCAGCCTTAATTGGCTCAGCTTACATTTAAAATATATGTGTTTAATTTATATTTATATTTAAGCATTTTTATTTTTATATACACAGACACAAATTTTATCTTATTTTCTCTTTTAATTTACAAATTAATTTTTCTTGTTACTCTTTCTTATTCCCACACCAGTTCTCATTTCCGAACCCCTTCCTCCACACGCAACATATTTAAAAGATGACCCAAAATATACTCGGTGAAATCATCCCATGGGTATTCACTAATTCAGGCACTGACCTCTTTGTGTTAATGCAAATAAAGATAGTGGTGTCTGTGAGAAAATCCAAATTTGCCATAGACAGATTATTCTAACTCAAAAAGATTTCTTTGTTACGAGCATAACCTACTGGTGTTTTGAATGACTGTAGACTGCTAATTATTTAAGAGATTTCTGACTGGGTTCTTGGTCACCCTAATCCCTTCTTTGCTCTCACATTAACATAAAGCCCTACTTTATTTGATTGAGTTCTCTAGACCCCACTAAGCATGAGTAGGGTTTCATGATGTTTGTCTTAAGATGAAATAGCCCACATTATTCATAAATTCCATGGTTGCAAATTCACCTACTAGATAAAATTTGCTTGTAAACCCAAAATCAATAAATGGCAAGTTCCTTTTACAGTCATTCACAGACATGTGCAAAGCAGCCAAAAATATCAGTGACATAATGCACATGTTCCCGGCTAAGGTCTAATGAGGTGACACTCCGCCTTTTCATTTCAGCTCTCACATTGCAAACAAGCCCTCTCTGTATAAGAGTGTCCTTTCCGAGATTTATTTAGTGCCACATTTTTCACATTTTTGTTCTTATTGTTTGTGATTTCATTGTTTAAAATGTCCCAAGCACAGTGCTGAAGTGGCATCTGGTGTTTCTCAGCTCGAGAAGGTTGTGACGTGCCTTATGGAGAAAATATGTGTGTTAGACCAGCTTCCTTCAGGTATGAGCTAAAGTGCTACGAGTCCAATACTAATGAATCAACAATATATATTAAATAAGCTGTCTTGAAACAGAAACACAGAAAACAGTGTTATGTGTTGTTGACCAAATGTTGTAACCAGAGGCTCGCAGGAACCTAACCCCGTATTTCCTCTAGGAACAATGGTTCAATAGTCGTTAACTTGATGTTTGGTGACTTTATAGAATGTAACAAATCACAAATGATGAGAAGCAACAGCACAAGATGTTCCACAAGCACCAAACAGGTATCTCCCCTGCTACAAAGAGCCATCAGTCCTATGTCACATCCCCACAGCCCTCACTTCTCTATGGGAAAGGTTGCCCAGGCAGTGTTGGTAACCCTGAGGTCGGCTGTGAGACTGCAGACATGCAGATGAGCAAGAAGTACAACTACATTCAGGCCCTGAAACTGCTCTCAACCAGTAATGCCTGGGGACACCTGACAGGCAACAGTCTGTTGGGGTCACCCTGAGGCATGCTCTGTGCTGCTTCTCAGAGTTCTGCAGAGGAACCAGCCTCCAGCTGCCTGTAGATAACTGAATTGATAGTGCAGTGTTTAGTGGTTTCGGCCCCTTCCTTCTTACTGCAACCATCTCCCAAATAAACTACTTGTACTTTGTCTCAAGGTCTGCACATAGAAACCCAAACCAAGACACGCCATGATCCCAAAGCTGTCAAAAGCATCTCAATGGAGGTGACATAACAGCAAAGTCACTACCACCACAATGATACCCCACACGAAGTAAGGTATTTATATGACTAAGAAACATACATAATGCCCACGGCACAAAGGGGCCATTATCACAGAGTTCAAAAAACCCCATTCTAGAGCTGTTCAGCAAGCCAATCCCTTTGTGACCCTCTGGAGCTTCTGGAGAATCTATGGCAAAAGAGCTCCTGGCAGCACCTTGCAAACTTTATGTGCTCAAAATTGGTTGTTCAGTGAATGAGCATACAGTAGACTTTTAACATTATCTTATAAGTAATGCAAAACCTGTGTGGTTTTGAGCAATGAAATAGCAATACAAATTGTGCTGCAGAGAAATTTATCTGACATTAGCATAGAGGATGGGGAGGAAGGGAGATAAACTCGTGTGTTCCAGTTAAATGAGAGAATAAGGCATATATAGAGAGAAAGCTATTTTAATCTAAGTATATTTAAAAGAGATCAAATTCAAAATGGAGAGCAAGAGGAGAGGGGAAGAAAGGGGAGATAAAAGAGAAAGAGGGAGAGCCCGAGTCCCACAAGGAGCTGAGGAGACATCCACCCCCACCAACAATGTGTAACCCTTAGACCCCCACCACGGAAATAACGCTACAGAACAAAGGCTCAGTCAGAGCCACAAGTTCAAGCTTCCCCGGGCTGTCGATAACACACACAGCACCAGACAGCATCCTGTGTAGGGGGCAAACCACGGGCAGGAAGCAGCCTCTGTCTTTATGCTTTCCTAAGATATTTATACACTCCTCTGTGGCCAGCAAACATAACTGGTGTAACTTGGATGAAATTTTAATTATACAGGATTTTAATGATTTAAGTTGCTGTGGGTGAAGAGGGGAAGCCAATAAGAAGGGAGCAAAGGTTCAACTAAGTACAGCTGCCTGTTTCCCCTCAGCCCTGTAGAAAAAACCAGCATTCCGGAGGAAAGTCTCAAGGTTCACTGATGAAGGTAGGAAAGAGCCACATAATTCTAGCTATTGGCTATGGGCACTGGCTCTGTCACTACTCAGTCTCGCCACAACATGTCAACGAGTTTATAGATCTGGAGTTGATAATCTTTCTATAAAAAGGATTTGGGGTAACTGGGATCTCCATACTCACGTTGTTCTTTATCTACCACTTTCTTCTAGACTTTTCTTCCTTCTCTCCATTTCTGCTTTATATTCTTCTGAACTAGCTTGTCCACACTCTTCTCCACTGCCAAGAGCTGCACCAGAAGGAGACCACTCTGTTCTTTTTTTTTTTTTTAAGATTTTATGTATTTATTTGACCAAGAGAGATCACAAGAAGGCAGAGAGTTAGGCAGAGAGAGAGGAAGGGAAGCAGGCCCTGCGATGAGCAGAAAGCCCGATGTGGGTCTCAATCCCAGGACCCTGAGACCATGACCTGAGCCGAAGGCAGAGGCTAAACCCACTGAGCCACACAGGGGTTCTGAGACCACTCTGTTCTGCCCAGAATATGTTCATCCTTATCTTGAAAACAGTGAGAAGATCGGCTCAGTTGGCTTCAGTGTGGAGTCCCAGAAGGGACCTCAATGGAACTTGTATCCAATATTTACATTATTGACATATGATCAGCCCCGGTTGGAATGATGTCAGCATTTGCTCCAGTGATTCTTACCAATATGCCCATTTTTTTTATTATTATTACATAATCCTGTTCAACAGGCCTACCATATCAAACTGCTCTAGGGAACTTAGCAAGATGGCTGAGTTAGCCACACAGTAATAAAATGTGTGTTTCATTCATTCAACCATTTACAAAGAACTAACTACTGTGCTAGATCCCCTGAGTGATGAGTATCACTGAGGTTTGAACTCCAGGTTGTTGCTAATTTGGCATGAAGCGAGATGTGTGCTCAACCTGCAAGAGAACAGAGCAAAGCATCCTGACAGATAGGGTAAGACAGCTCTCAGCTGGGAGCTCAGGGAAGCTTCACAGACCGCATTTGAGCTTGGCCTTGGAAGACTGATAGGATTTCCACGTGGAAAGACAAGGAATTCCAGGTGAAATGAACAGAGGCAAGAATGAACAGGTGGAATGAACGGAGGTGGAAATGTAGAAGGTTGTGAGAAAGGCATTCAGAGGCTTATACATATGTTGGCTACAACATACATATGTTGGCTACGACATATGTATCTTAAAGGAATTAAAGCTAAAAGACTTAAATTAAGTCTTAAACTGTTTTTTGGGGGCTTTTTTTTTTTTTTACACGCAATGGGGAGACAATGAGTGTCAGAGCACCTGTTTCAACCCCTCACTTCAAAAAGTAGAGCCCCACACCTAAAGAGACGATATGAGTCTCTCCAAGATCCCACAGCAAGTTAGAGCCGGCTCTAAGGCCCCTCACTGTGCGGCGACTTCACCATCCGGACTGAGCCTCAGGACAAATCATCTGGCAGCAGAATAAAAAACAGATGACAGAGGTGAACCACTGTGGGCACGGGAGCTGTGAGGAGGCCTTTGCAGGTTCCAGGAAAGGAATCCTGGGCACCTGGACCACGCTGTTGGCAATGAGAATGTGAAGGAAGGTCCACGTCCAAGAGTAATTGTGGAGGAAGGATTTACAGGACAAGATGACTGTTTGGCTGTGTGGGCTGTGGCAGGGGGAGGTGGAAGAGTTGATTCCAAGGTTTCAAGCCCAAGTGACTAGGAGTCCCATTTATGGAAAAAGGAAATCGTCCACTCTTTCCTTAGTTCCTGGCAGTGCACCTTCCTCTCCACCCCTCTGCTGCCAAGAGTTCTCCTTCAGAGTTTTTCCTGGCCCCCAAGTCAAGGCTTCTGGACGGAGAAGAGCTCTTGCTCCACAACCTGGGATGACATCGACGCTGTTGTGCGCCCCCCCCCCCTTTTGCTAGTCTCTCTGTTCTTGGATTTCTTGTCTCCATGGGCTTTTATGACTAACTTGTCAATTTTTCTTCAGCCCACTAAATAGAATTGTTTTCTAAGTTTATATTCTTTTTTCGTTTTATAGTAGTAACATAGGACAGACCCTCATTCAAATCAGTTCAAATAAAAAAGGGAATTTCTTGGTTCCTGAAAAGAAAAAGCTTGAAGGTATACGTGGCTTCAGGTACAACTGGATCCATGGGTCTAAACTATCTCACTCTGTCTCTCTCTCTCTCCTCTTTCCTCTCTCTCTCTTCTCTCTCTCTCTCTCTCTCTCTGTGTATTCTCTCTGTGTGTGTATTCATACACACACACACAGACACACATACGCATACACAAAATCAGTTCTGCTTCTCTTTCTGTTGGCTTTATTTCTAGGCAGACTCCACTGGTAAGACGACCTCCAGCAGCTCTACAGCCTCCAAGTTCATCTGCTTTGGTGGAAGGAAATGTTCCAGTGGTTCCAGCCCAAGTGCTGGGACTCCATCCAGAGAGATGGAATGTGCCGATTGGTCAGGACCCAGGTGGCAAGTGGCCGGGGTTAGTCTCTCCAAGTCGCATGAACTAAGAGCTGGAAAGGGGGTCCTGAAAAAGAAACTCAGAAGGAAATCACATAATCATGGTTACCAGAGAAGGGGAGTCGAAACAGTCTGGGTGGTGGGGGAATGATTTTTTTGTTGTTCTTTGTGTCTATTCACATCCTAAGCATGTAGGTCTGCTTTTTCTTTGTATTTCCGGACACCTTCCTAGATATTTTCTCTTCAACATCTTACTTCTACTGCAAACTCTATACATTCAGAGGTGAATGTTTCTCCTACTAGATTTCCTATTTCTCTATACAGTGCCCCCATATTCTAAGGCACCTGTGACCATGACTTCGGAGTTATTTATCATTCTTCCCTCTGCTACATCTGACTTTCTCCCCCCAAACACAAGTACGTACATATACACACACGCAAACCCACAAATATGCACATCCAAATCCTCTGATTCTTTCTCTGCATCGTGCTTCGCGTCAGCCGCCTCGCTCTATGTGGTGGATTGTAAAAACGGCCAAATCTTTTACTCTTCTCAATCCGCACGCTGCCCAAAGTGATTCTGCACCTCTCCCATCGACAGATGGAGTTTGTTTCCCCACGCAGTGAATCTGGGTGGAACCTGGAGCTTCCTTTGGTCAATGTGGCTGGTCTTTGTGACTTTGCTTGTGCCTTGGTCCCCTGTCTTCACCATGAGGCCATGTTCAAGCACGACTCTGCAACAAAGACAACCATCCCAGGGAAGGCCTACACTAGCCAGTCACCAGCCGGCCTCGCAGCTGACCCCACGTGCTTCAGAGCCAAAAGTAGAAAAGCTGCCAGGCTGAACACAGTCCGACTTGATGGCCCACGCAATCATGAACTAAATAAGTGATTGTTATTTTTAGAGTACTAAATTCTGGGTTTCTGTGTTACACAGCGAATGCTAGCTGATACGTCTTCCTTCCTAATGACACAACTTAATTCATGCTTTCCATTTCCATCTTACCTAGTTGGTGAGTTGTTTGAGGTGATCTTGGAATAGTTAGTAATAATTATAGAAATAATTAGTTAAGTGTTAGAAAACACTTACTTAGTGCTTGTTCTGTGCCAGACATTACCTGAACACCTGAAAAACTCATTAAAAGTTTGACTGCAGTGGAGAGCCTGGGTGGCTCAGTGGGTTAAAGCCTCTGCTTTCGGCTCAGGTCATGATCCCAGGGTCCTGGGATCGAGCCCCATATCGGGCTCTCTGCTCAGCAGGGAGCCTGCTTCCTCCTCTCTCTCTGCCTGCCTCTATGCCTACTTGTGATCTCTGTCTGTCAAATAAATAAATAAAATATAAAAAAAAAAAAAGTTTCACTGTAGTAAACCTCATCACTGTCCAGATACAGGGATAGCAGAGGACATGTGAGAGGATCACTAGGAAAGATTATTCATCCTGGAAACAGAAGCCAAACAATAAGGGATGTTTGCTCATCCAGGAGGCATCATGGACTTCTATGACCAACTTCTTCCATTATACACCATCTCTGTGTAGCATGAAATCCCATCAAAGAATGTGATTTTCTTTCCTAGACAACCACACTAAACTCCCCATAACTCTTTACAATACATGAGTTCCATGCAAATCAGTGGGAATTACTCATGCATATCTGAGGACCAAAATGATCTTTATTGATTAAAAAACCTACTCAAATAAAATAGTACAGTGCTTATAGTATGGTACTAATTAGTATTAGTACCAATACAGTACTGTGTCTTCTTGCAGTGGTTATCAAAGCTACTGTGTTTAACAGACAAATTTACTCAAGAAAATTATCTGCTCTTGGCTCCCCTGGGTGGCTCAGTCTATTAAGCTTCTGCCTTTGTCTCAGGTCATGATCCCAGGGTCCTGGGATCGAGCCCTGCATCAGGCTCCCTGCTCCACAGAGAACCTGCTTCTCCTTTTCCGTCTGCCTCTCCCCTTGAGAGATTATTTATTTGAGAGAGTGCTCTGTCTCTCAAATAAATAAATAAATTTTTTTTAAAAAAATTATCTACTCTTTAGAGATAGTACCACTGAATAATAAAGATTGCCCTAGCCTCCCAGCAATTAATCTGTCATTATCCTCAAAGTAACCCATGTGTAAATGAGTCCTGTGGCAATGCTACCATAGAAAGTTCTCCACTGTAAAGAAGTCACCGCAGTAGTGGTAGAGGGGGGAAGGAAGTGGGAGAGTTGTTTTAGCAATTTTATAAAAATTAAATTAAGAATAACATTTGAGGACTAATTGAGAATCTAACACAGTTTAAGATTAGACTTATTTTTTGGTTAGTCCAATATTTCTAGAAGCTACTTTTGTTTGTTACCTTTTACGCCTCTTGTTCCAAGTAGAGAGGAGAAGGAAGGGCTGTTTCCTTCTGCTAACAGCTGGGGCTGAAAGGAAAAATTTTATGATGAGGAGCCCAGTTAAGAATTTCATTTTTGTGGAAATAATACTTCAAGATACGTAGAGGTCAACCTTAACCAGATCATAAAAAAAGGGAGAAGTAGCCGAATGAGTCTGGCCCTGATTGCCTGCACAAAAGGGCTTGCTGTGCTGACTTAGGATGCCCTATCATAACATGAGGCGGGCATTCTGTGCCCTGGAAAAACATCATTTCCATTTTGTTCTTGGAGCCTGAGCTATTTTAAACTTTGTTGCTGCTAAAATAAACACAACATCCCATAACCATGTATGAGCACAGGAGTAATGAGAAAACAGAAATGGAGCAAAGACAACCTGATTTTGAGAGCATAAGATGAAACTTGAAGTGGTCTAAGGTCGCAAAGGCATCAAATACATGCCACAAGACCGCCACGGATTTGTCAAGTATCTGGTGAAGATGCTCTTGTCACATGGCTTGTCGGTTCAAATTGTCAGTTCATTTCCTATTATTACTAAGTACAAAATGCAAGAGGTGGAAAAAACCTTCATAGTAGGGAAAACATTAAAAATGACAAAAAGAAAACTCTCCTAGATCAGGTGAGAAAAAAAAGATGATGACAATGGTACGTTCTACTGACTTCCCAGAAAAACTGAAAAGATGCTGTAAACAAAGAACTTCTGTTTTACTCCAGAATACTTTCAGAGAACATTCTAAGGGGGGAAATGTAATCCTGCTTGCCACTTGTTATCTATATCATAATGCTGAGTATTTTTATTTTCTCAAAATCCAACCCTAGGGTGATTTTTTTTTAAGATTTTATTTATTTATTTGAGAGAGAATGAGTGAGAGAGAACATGAGAGAGGAGAAGGTCAGAGGGAGAAGCAGACTCCCCAAGGAGCTGGGAGCCCGATGCGGGACTAGATCCTGGAAGTCCAGGATCATGACCTGAGCCAAAGGCAGCTGCTCAACCAACTGAGCCACCCAGGCACCCCCTAGGGTGATTTTTTAACCCTTTTAACCCTTTCTCGGTCTCTTAAAGACAAACCTAAAATGAATGTAGCTTCAAAGGGGTCAAAGGCACTTCTTTAATCTTGTATCATAGTGAAAGTACACTGAGGAATCTGATAAGGCAGATCAAACACTTTCCTCCAGTTGCACTCTTGTGATTTCCCCTCTAGAACAGTGCCACTCCATAAAAGCTTCTTAATAGTTTAAATGCATTATTCCAACCCACAAAAATAACAGTTGATGAACAGACTAGTTTTATGCGGCCGCTGAGAAGGCAGTCATAATTTCAAAATTCTAATGGTCCGTACACCCTCAATTTTGTTTATGGGTCAGGAAGGTTTTTTTTTTTTTTAAGGTTTATTTATTTATTTTAGAAATTGAAAGTGTGTGTAGGGTGGGAAGGGGGAGAGGGAGAGAGATAATCTCAGGCAGAATCCATGCTGAGTGTAGAAGCTTGATTTCATGACCCTGAGATCATGACCTGTGCCAAAATCAAGAGTTGGATGCTTAACCAAATGAGCCACCCGAGCATCACTATGGCTCAGGAAGTTCTAACCACTTTGAGTTTCCATTCTTCTCCCAAGTTTGGTGAGCATCTTTATGACCATTACTTTGCTCTTTATCAGGTAAATTACTTATCTCCATTTCATTAAGGTCTTTTGCTGAGGTTTCGTCTTGTTCTTTCATTTGCAGCATATGTCCCTGTCTTCTCATTTTGCTTGACTAGGTGTTTGTATTTATGCATTATGCAAAACAGCTACCTCTCCCAGATTTGAAGGAGTGGCCTCGTGTAGTAGATGAAATTTATCATTGAACCCCTTGCCTTAGTTTTAGGTGGTTTCTCAAACCTTTGTGATTGTCTAAGTAGCCTGATATATTCTTGAAAGTCCTAATTGTTGACTGTGTGGCTGCAACTGTTGGTGTTCCAAAGAGAGTGACCTCAGTTAGCACCTACTTTCAGGATGATTGGAAACCAGATCCTCAAGCATCAGTTTTTAATGTATGTTAATGCATAGGTCCTGTGGGACCACCTGCTGACCTCCACACCAGGAGATCTAGAGGTATCCCCTGACTGACAACTGTGGCTTCAGATGAGTAAGTTCCTTTCTGGGAGGTACCAGTGAGCTGTGGTGAGGCCAAGACACAAAGACACAAAGGCACAAAGATGATGTCCCCTGGCATAGGTTCCCTGAGAACACCTCTGCAACCTCTACGTGTGTAGACGCCTGAAGACTATCCCTCAGGTTGAAGCTTCAAGACAAGTAAATCAACCTTCTCAGGGCAGACTGGGTAAGTGTTTCAGTCTGCAATCTATGCAGCACCAATGGTATGGTGGCCTGCCCAGAACTGTCTTTTCTATTGCTACAGTCCTGTGGGGTCCAGGAACACAAGCCCCTCTGGCCACCAGAGCCAGGTGACCAAGAGGCGTCCATTGTGTGTAATATGCTCACCTACCAGCTTTAGCAAGGTTGTGGAAAAGTGCTGAGAGAGGGGTACCTCCATGGCATTAGTCAGGCCAGGAAAGAATTGTAGGGTCAGGGGATGGAGGCGCTATATATAAGCACCTGCCTCCTCTAGCAAGGGAGAGGGAGAGTGTTCTCGCCAGCACCTCCATTTCCAAAGAAAGTTCCAGCTGGTCTCTGCCCCTCTGGCAGATGCTTTAAGACTAGCGAAGAATCTCCCTCAGACAGATCAAGTCACTTCTCATATTGTTGCTTTTGTAATAAGTCCTGGAACAAATGAATCTATGCATGATTCCCCCCTCAAAAAGAGTATATCAGATCCACATAGCCTCTTAAGCCCCCTAAGCATAAGTCTCTTGATTTCCAAAGCCAGATGTTTTAAGGGCTCTGTCTTTCAAGGGCAGGTCCCAAGGGTTGAGGTGCCAGATATGCACACAACCCCTCACTCCTTAGGGAGAAACTCAGACCCATGACATTCCTTCCTATAGTTTATGCCACACACTAGGGGTAGGGTTTTTGGAGACACTACATCATTGCCTCTCTTACCTGTCTCCATGTTATCTTTCTATCCCTTATTGTAGAGGGAGTTATTCAGCTAGTTTTTAGTTCTTTTTCTGCAGGAATTAATCCACAGGTAGCTGTAGATTTGGTGTTTCCATGGGAGGAGGTGAATTCAAGGTCTTCCTACACCACCACCTTGGACTGCCCTGTCCACAGCAAGTAATTTTTGAGGTAGGCCTTGAAGGATGAGAATTTTTTCCAGATGAAGAAAGGAATGTTTAGATAGAAAGAAGACAAAGAAAATAAGCATGTGGATGGAAATGCTAATGTAGAAATCGTAGATAACATAATAATCATAAAGAAAATAGTTAAAACATACTAAATTAAAATGATTTTTCCATTAAAGTGAAAAGGACAAAAATAAGGTACAATTCCCATTCCATCAATGACTCCTTATGATATTCCAGGCATGGTCCAAAGTACTTTTTATTTAATTCTCACAGTGATGCTAAGTAGTATATATTATATCCCCATTTTATGGGTAAGAAAGCAAAGTTTCTGAAAAGTTGAAATATCTACATAGCTGTGAGAGGACCCCATCCTAGGTCTACGTGATTCCAAACTTATGATCTTAACAACTGTCTTATCTAGGAACTGAAAATGAAAACTAAATTTGAGTCAAAACCTCATGCTATCACTTAAGTTAAGGAATTGCCAGCTGAGAAGCAGCTAAACCCCCAACTTTCTGCAGATTAATACAGTTAAGCTTTATTTTTTTCCTCACGAAAATTCTGAAGTGGATGTTTCTGATCCACAGGACTGTTCTTTAAGCAGTAAGTCAAGGACTTACAAACATTCTCTCTTGTGATTTCATTGTCTTCTCCCTCCAAAGTTGCTCTTGAAAGAGCTGGAGACTTTATGGCTCAGGCCTGTGGGCGCGCACCTCACTCCCACTCTATTGGCTAAAACTCAGTCATGTGACTCTGCCTTGCTGCAAAGGAGGATCATCCCTGTAGCAAGCAAAATCACTCTGTCAGAGAGCCATGAAATCTGCTTTGAGTGTCGAAAGGTTTTAAAGAAATAATGAGCACTTCACTCAGGTCATTTAAATAAACAGATTTTTACTTACTTCTCTTCATACCAAAGTAGGAAATTCTTAAAAACATTAGCATATAATCTGAAGAGGAACTCACCAGAAATCATTTCCCATGTTTGTTTTTAAGTAAGGCAGTAAATATTGCATAATGAATTCCACAGTCAAGAGGAGAGTTATAGGCTGAGTAGGCCATTGCCAAAATCAAAAGTGAAAAAATATTTTGGATTTTTCAGTAGATGAACTAACCTGTAATTAAGAACTTGTAAAAAGTAAAAACATGATCCACAAGCAAATGATATTAAATATACTCCACGTTTTAGATTTTGACGAGTTAAACCTTTATGCTAACTACCCTCCTTGACTTTACCTAGGCCTTCTGTGTCTGTCTACAGGCATTACCTCTCCTCCTACAACTCACCCCTAGCCACAACTGCCACCCCTGTTATTCTGCAAACATCAGGAATGCTCTCAGTGCAGGGTCTTTGCTCTAAGGAAACAGGCAGAACTTCTCTCCGTATGATTGATGGACAAAGACAGATGCACCTACAATGGTCATATAGTTGAAAAGTGCTTGATCATGGTATGGAGCTGATTTATAAATCTGATCTGGACAAGGAGAAATCCAAGTCCAAGCTCAAATGGTAGACATGATAAGAGAGTCGCAGGCCGTTACATGGCCCTGAAACAGAAGCTCTACAGATGGATGAAATGAGTTTGGGCTTAGTTACCTTAGAGAAAACAGAACTATTCCCTAATAATTCTCTTGATATATGGAAAGAATATTTTAAGGGAACCACCAAAGCTGAGATTCATTTATACCAAGTATTATATCAACTCTCAGAAGGAGCAAAGTGGAGACACAGAGACATGGAGGAAGTTATGGCACAGCCCAGGCAAGAGATGATGAAGTCTCAAAGAAAGAACAGACAGGAGATGTTAGGGCCAGAAGATACTTAAGAAGTCAAGTCAGTCAGACATGATGAATGATCCTGTGTATGAGGAAGTGTCTAAACCAACCTCAAGATTTTAGGCTCAGATGACTGAGTCAATGGTAAGATCACCAGTTTCCACAGTGAAAACTCAAGAAGGAACTGGAAGGCAACTTGTTGAATTTAAATGCATGTAGGGCACTCAGAAATAGATGCTAAGAAGGTTCTGAAGCCTGGAGAAGTGGTCCTGTGTTTTCACACTCGCTCATAATTAGTACACTTTGGGGGAACATACCCAAGAAAGCCCAACCACATCTTATCTAAGGAAATGAAGTTGAAGTACTGCTAAAAACCCTGAACTTTGTGTATAAAGCAAACCTAAGAAGACTCTGAAAGATGGAGAAGAGAAGAGGAAACTGACTAGGCGCCTTGGGACTCGAGGACAACATGATGTTGAGATCCTTGGGTTTTCTTTTTGCCTCACATATCCCAGACAGGGTACTGGAGAGGCCAGCAACTCAAAAACGAAAAAAAAAAAAAAAAGTATAGACCATAAATCCCTGAGAAAAGTTTGTTCCCTCTTTTGGAAGGACTGGGGAAAAGACAACCTAGCAAGATAGAAAAAGTTGAGACAAGAACCACTTTACCCCAGCCAAACACCACACAAAAAAAATATGGTCCCACTGTCTTCCATCAGCAAAGGCCAAGCAAGAGCTCAGACTTCCATTATCATTCCCAAGATGACAAACTTATAAAAAGGAAGAACAGATTTGTGGTTGCCAGGGGTTAAGAATGGTGTGTGTATTGGTTTTCTTTTGGGGGGGCGGGGGTTGGCACCTGGGTGGCTCAGTCATTAAACATCTGCCTTCTGCTCAGGTCATGATCCTAGGGTCCTGGGATCAAGCCCTGCATCAGGGAGCCTGCTTCTCCCTCTCGACTCACCCTGCTTCTGTTCCCTCTCTTGCTGTGTCTCTGTCAAATAAATAAATAAAAATCTTTTAAAAAAAAATGGTGTGAAAATAAGAAGTGATTACAAAAGGGTGGCATGAAAGCCATGTTTGTGGTGATGGAAGAGTTCTGTATCTTCATTACACTGGTGGTTATATGAATCTACCCTGACAAAGTGACAAAGATCTATACACACACGTCTTGTACCAGTGTCAGTTTGCTGCCTCTGACACTGCCCGATAGTTTTGTAAGAAGTAACTGTTGGGGGTGCCTGGGTGGCTCAGTTGGTTAAGCTGCTGCCTTCAGCTCAGGTCATGATCTCAAGGTTCTGGGATCGAGTCCCGCATCGGGCTCTCTGCTCAGCAGGGAGCCTGCTTCCCTCTATCTCTCTCTCTCTCTCTCTGCCTGCCTCTCCGTCTACTTGTGATCTCTGTCAAATAAATAAATAAAATCTTTAAAAAAAAAAAAAGAAGTAACTGTTAGGAGAAACTGGGTGAAGAGTACCCAGAATCTCTTTACTACCTTTGCAAGTTTCTGAGAAACTATAATTTATTTATATTTACATAAATAAATTTAAATATATTTATTTTTAAGTAAAACGTTTTCCATTTTTAGAGAAACACACACACCGAACAAAACTGATTATAGAAATGGGTCACCACATGATATTTGGTTTTAGTACTTCTTTCATAGGGGCTTTACCATAGGGATGTCTGAGTTCATTAAAATTTACAGCACTTCAACAGAACAATAATCTACACTCTGTAAATTCTACTCAGAAGGAGCTAGATATTTCTCATTTTCCACAACATGCTTGGTTACTTGGTTACAGCCACTGTTTGTATCTCTAGTTCTACTGTTTCCTAATTCCATTACCTTCGGAAGAGTATCAGTCTCATCTGTAAAATGGGGCTAAGAATATAGGGCACCCACATGGTTGTATTTAAAGTCCTTTCCAGGGTGCCCGGATGGTTCAGTTGGTTGGGCATCCAATTCCTGATTTCAGCTTGCATGATGATCTCAGGGTCGTGGGATTGAGCCCCGCTCAGTGTGGAGTCTGCTTGTCCCTCTTCCTCTGCTCCTCCCCCTACTTCTCTCAAATGAATAAATGAATAAAATCTTTTAAAAAATTAATAAAAGTCCTTTCTTAATACTGAATCCAAAATGGAGAGAGTTCTGTTATCCAAATCTCCCTCAGCTGTGGTACTTTATGGGGGGAAAAAAATACAGTATAGCAACCACCAAGCCAAGAAAAACAGTGCAGAATTTTGCGTACATTGGGCTAAAGAAAAACTATAGCTGTGTCGCAAATGAACAGCAATGTTATACATGCGCGATGCTCGTTGTTTAAAATGATGGAGCATCAGGTGACAATACCAGAGCTTACAGTATAGCAAAATGCCACATGTGTGAGCGAAACGTGTAGTCCCAGCATACAAAGACTCCTAAAGGCACCAGAAAGCTACCCTCTTCGCCTTTGCTCCTCGGGTTCCACGAGCGACCCCTCTCCCCAGCCTGGAAAGAGAGTCAAGAGTCAGGAGGCTGTTTCAGGAACGTTGGCCAACAGTAGTGAACTAAAGCATTCGCGATGGAAAGTGAAAGGAAGACATTAGAGATATGCTGATGGTGAACTAGGAATCAAGAAAAAGGAAAAAATTAAGAGTGGCCGCAGAGTCCTGGCTTGGGGGACGTGGGTGCCACTCAAGGAGATATGAAAAACAAGAGGGAGAGACGGGAGTAAATATAATAAGTCCATCTGGAGACATATTTAACTTCAAGAGTCTGTGGATATGCAGATGTGGAGCTAGAAGAGAGGCCTGTGGCAGAGGACTCAATTTGGGGCTAGTGACACGCTAACTATAAGCTGTAAACATGGGTGTGTCCTCCCAAGAAGGATACAGCATGAGAAGAGAAGGCAAAGACAGTGCCCTGAGGAAGGCTGAAACACATGGCTGGCAGGAGAGCTTACTGGAAAAGCAACTCAAAAGGAGCAAGCAGAGAGAGAGGCGAAAGCAGGGAGAGAGGGAAGTCTTGGAAGCCAAGTGAGGAAAGAGAGGGACAGGGTTGGGTGACCCATGGATTTGACGCATGGATGTCAGTGGTAGTGGCAGGGTGAGGGGTTGACCCAGCCATCCGGGTCACCTGGACACTTGTCAGAAATGCACATTCTCGGACCTATTTCAAAACTACCGAATCAGAAACTCTAGGGAGGAAGCCTCAAAATCTATGCTTTGACAAACTCTCTAGATGATTCTGGGGCCACCAAAGTTTGGGACACACAGATCAGGAGCAAGAGAAGGAATTGTCAATGAGGGGAAGAGAGGGATGGTCAAGGGAGAAATTTGTTTTTCAAAATTAGAGATTTTAAACCTGCTTCTATGTTATGAGGGAAAGAATATTTTTAAAAAGAAGGAACTGGGCATATAGGAAAAGAGAAGTGCCGGAACCAAGTCTTGGAAAAAAGTGGATGGTGACTATTCTGAGATATAAAGACAGAGAAGCAGCCTAAGAATTCTACCCAAGTGCTGGAACCCGCCCTGTCCATTAAGTAAAGCAATGAGGACAAGATACTTCTGCTATGACAGGTCTGCCTCTGACACTTCAACCATCTCCTCCTCCAAGAATCTCTTTCATTTACTGTGTGACTAATAGCTTCAGGATTTAGAGTCTTTTCATTTCATGTAAAACGTAAAGTTTGGGGAGGCCCAATGCAGATTAACAGGCGACCTAGACCAGGACTCTGGACTATTTGGGACATGCAAGCTTACCCCCACCATATTCGGGTACTCTGGCTAAGCTGTTAGGTTCCATACTGGATGTTCTCCATGTTTGGGGCCACACGAGCTACATTTGCTTTAGAGTCAAGACCCAAGAAAGCCAAGAGGAGCAGCATTTTCCTAGGCCAGAGGCAAATGAGAAAGGGATGTCTGGGGCTTTTTCCAGACAAAGTTAAGTAGAAGACACTTGCCCAGTGCTTCAACAAAAACGATATTCTACCTTCTGGGGTGATTCAAAATGTCAAATACAGCCAAAATTTAAAAGGGGGGCGAAGAGGTTTGTCTGGTAGGAAAAAAAGGTGGGGGAGGTTGCTGGTTATGACAGTCACTGTTGGTAATGTTGACTTTATTTTTCCTCTGGTCGAGCTGGTCTGCAAAGGCCTGGCGCACCCAGGCAAGAGACGAAGGCAAAACAAGTGTCTGTACGGGAGACCTACAGGGAGATTCAAAGATTTGTAACTTTCATTAACCCCAAGCCTTACTTTCTTTTTTTCAAAAACATGGTGCTAAATCTTTGTGGCTCTAACCCCTGGTTGACAGCCTTTAATAAGGAAGTCCAGACACTGGGAAACCAAAAATAAACAGAACTACAGACCAAATCACATTCTCCTTTGAAAGTCACTGCTAAAAGCCCAAGGGAACACCATTAACATCACAGGAAAAGTAGGCAATTAATTTCCTTTCTAGGGGCTTTTAGAACGTGTACCAGAATCGACCACGGAGAGCAAATGAATGCCGCATCAAGATGTTCGTCTAGATCACCAATTAGTCTGCTCAAAGTCCTGTCTGGTAGGAATTCCTGTTGACTACCAGTGTGGATGAGGTGGGAGAGGTGAAGAGAGAGCTCCGATTCCCAGCACTAAGCCTTGCACTGTCCACTTCCAACTGAAGGCCGTTTTCTTCTTTCCCACTCCACTCCAGGGAAAGGAAAGTCACATTGGGGAACTGCAGCGTAAAAAACAAAGTCAGACAGATACTCAGAAGGATCCATCCTGACTGCTGTGGCCAAGAAGCAACAAAGAGTTATAAAACATAAAGCTGGTAGCTAACCCCCAAGAATAAGCCAATGCAATTCTTCAAGAAGTGTGTCTTCTAGTTTTCTAGGGTCAGAACCAAGACTATGGATCGAAGAAGATTGCCTTTTATCTGCCTCGGGTTCTCAAAAGATGATGAAGATTCACTGAGATGCCAGTAAACGTGTCCATAGGCTAGAGGAGAAGCAAAGCCAGAGCTCAAGACACTGGGTCTTATCAGTGAAGCAAAACCACTTCCAGAAGGCAGCCAGTGTTCCTGTCACAAACATGGCGGCAGACGTTAACACTCTGAATGCAGCAGGGAGGGGTTAGCACTTCGAATGCAGGCAAAGGCAGGGTAATGGAGAAAGCTACAGAGTTCTTTTGCACATTTTAGTTGCTTTTTTGGAAACTATAGCCCAGGATAGAAGGGAAGCATTAGACTCTTGGTCTGTCCAAGGAGAAACAATCCAGTGACATTACACTTCAAAAGGAGAATTGAACAGAGTAGACATAACCGGGCTCTCCCCTAAAGAAATGGGATCTTTTGAGCCAAAGTAAAACGAGTTAATCACTGGGCTAAATGGTCTTTGAGTACCTGGCCTGAATGGCATTTCTCACATTTGGGTATGCAGGGACTCCCTAGAGGAGCGCCAGAAATACAGCGGAAAGTGTTCAGGTCTCTCCCGGAGAGAGTGTTCTGCCCACATGATGTTATGAGACTGCCATACGGCTGAAGGACATCACATGGTCTGTCCAAACAGGTAGCTCTCATTCCTTTTTGCTCTTAAATTTTTCTGAGTTAGAGCTCTTCTCACTTCAGTGCCATCATCACGGCTCCCATGTAAATCAAATGTCTGCGGAGCACCAAGAAGCAGGACTGACCTGCGGCATGAGCGACTGGGACTTAGAAGATACTTCAGGCTGAAGAAGGACCACAGGAGACTTGCAACCCTAGGTCTTCATTTTTGTGAGGCCAATACACTTTTCATTTCTAGGTTCAAAAAGATTCTTCGATTGAATATGTTGACAAGATAGAAGAAAAGAGTGCAGAGCCCCCTCCCCCCTATGGAGAGCACAGGAGGTGGCAGTGGATCATTTTAGAGAGGAAAGAGCGCCAACCACCTAAAACAAAAGTCCAGCCACCCATTCACAGGAGTCCGGAAGCCCTCAAATCTGTGGGAAGAGGTGAGTTGTCACACAGACAAACACACATGGCCCCACTGTGCAGGAGATGGAAATGTCACACGAATGAGGATATTTTCATTGTCAATTATGCTAGAGGCAGGAACGAGTCACCCCCTTCAGATTTAGGACCAAGGAGAGAAAACCAGAGTCCCATTGCCTATATTTGAGTAGACCAAAAGAGACTTCAAGAATGAATTTTAAAGTGCGGAGAGATAAATATGTATGTTTCAGGTTGCTCAATAAATGATGCCCCAGAAAATAGGCATCTCACCAGAGGCATAGGAGTGTGCCCCCTGGGTATGGACAAGATGTAATTTATGCGTAAATCCAGAACTTCTTTTGGATCCAATACCAAAGAATTTTTCATTTACAAAGACAACTTTGGTGAGGTATAGCCACAGGATACCTGTGGCTCTACGTCGTCTGGGTCAGCTGGCTCTCTGCTGGTAATATCTGCACTGGCCAAGGTGCCTGTTTCTTGCTTTCCCAAGTCCTCCCCAGCTGCTGCTCACAGTTCTGCTTGGAGCTGGGCAACACCTCTCCACCTTCCTCCTTTTTGCCTGGGAGCAACATCTCTCAGCTAGTGAAATTACAGATTTTCATCAAAATAACAAGACCCCCAAGTGGAATTTTAATCGCATGCACCTTTAATAAACCAACTAAGATCTCCTAAAATGGTGGTCACTTTTCATGTAGGAGGGAAAGACGGAGGCAGTCAAGAATATACAATGGGGAAAGGTCAGTCTCTTCGATAAATCCCGTGCAAAAGACTGGACCACTATCTTATGCCATACACAAAAATGAACTCAACATAGATTAGAGATTTGAACGTGAAATCTGAAGCCATTAAACTCCTAGAAGAAAACATAGCTAGTGTCTCCTTGACATAGGTCTCAGTGAATCATTGTTTGAATCAGACACTACACGCACAAGCAACAGAAGCAGAAGTAAACAAGTAGGACTACAGCAAACTAAAAAGCTTCGATAAGGCAAAAAGGAACCATCAAAAAAATGAAAAGACAACGTTCTGAATTGGAGAAAGTACTTGTAAATCATATATCTGATATAGAGCGAATATTCAAAATACATTAAAAAGTCATATAATTCAATAGCAACATATATACATATATATGTATATATATGTATCCAATTAAAAAATGGGCAGAAGGTCTGAATAGACATTTTCCCAAAGAATACAGATGACCAACAGGTACATGAAAAGATGCTCAACATCACTCATCACCAGGGAAATGCAAATCTAAACCACAACAAGATATCACCTTACACCTGTCAGAATGGCTAAAATCAAAAATACAAGAAACAACAAATGTTGGTGAGAATCTGGAGAAAAGGGAACCCTTTTGTGCTGCTGGTAGAAATGCAAAAGGGTGTAGCCAGGGTGGAAAATATGTATGGAAGTTCCTTAAAAAATTAAAAATAGAATTCTCATATGACCCAGTAATTCCACTTATGGAATATTTATCCACTTCTGGGTATTTATCCAAAGAAAACAAAAACATTAACTCAAAAGGATATATGAACCCCCATGTTCATTGCGGCATTATTTACAATTAGCCAAGGTACAGAAGCAACCCAAGTGCCGATCAATGGGTGAATGGATTAAAAAAATTGTAATATATCTAGTTCTAGATCTAGTTTATATGTCTATATCTCTCTATTTTTCTATCCATCTATTTATCTATACAAAGGAATGTTATTCAGCCATAAAAAAAGAAAGAAATCTTGCCATTTGTGACACACAGAGGGCCTTCAAGGACATTATACCAAATGAAATAAGTCAGATGAAGAAAGATTAATACTGTGTAATCTCTCTTATAGATTAAACTTAAAAACAAAAAGCAAACAAATAAACAGGCTTATAGATACAGAGGACAGATTGGTGGGTTGTTGGGGACCAGGGGTGGAAGGTGAGAGGAATGGGTGGAATGGTTTGGTTTTTATTTTGAGTAAATTGAATAAAGTACAGAACAACACACACTGACTCTCCAACAGGCATTCAATCCATGACCTTGATTTTGTTTTCCTTTCTGATTGTTTCAGGAGACGAGAGGGTAACACAGTTCGGGGGAAGCAGCAGCTGGAAAGCTTTATAACAAAGGACAGTCACCTTAAACTTCCATTTAAGAAGGAAATTTAAAGTTTGTTACAGGACCAGTGACCAGGTTCAGTCTGAGCACACCTGAAAGCATATGAAACTTGAAGAGCCTAACACATACAAAGCCACCTCCAAACTATCGAGAAGGGAGAAATAGGCCTTTCCAGTGTTAATTTTAATATATGTTTCCAGTACCCTTTTCAGAAAGCTGAAAATTGCCAATAAATATAGCTTTAATATATATATATAAAATTATATCTTTATAACTAGTGACACAAACCAAGAGTAGACCTCTTATCTTGACTTATTCTGTTTATCTTATAAAATATTTTTCAGAAATTTAAATATAAATTTATTTCTTAAGGGGTCACGTGTTAGTTTGACTCTTTGGGGTTGCAAAGAAAAGACAGAGAGCAGTGGCCCTGAGCACATACAAGGAGCCTGCAGAAGCTCTGTTGTGTGTTGACTCCTTTGCCCCAACCTCCCCACATCTCCTGGCATTTTTTACCTTTAACTTCCCCAAGGAGAACCCTTGGGGCACGGGACTGGGAGGATCGATCCTGGTGCTGAAGGTCAGCTGGCCGCGTTGCTGTGCATGCCCAGTTCCATTGCTAACCGAGCCAGGTTGATCCGTGCTACCAAATGGCCCTCATCAAACACCTGCAGGCGCGGGAGGTCACGATTCGTCAGGAGGAGGTACGCAGGGGAAGTGGAGCAGGAATGGAGAAGCTCTTCTTGTTAAAAAAATATGTTCCTATAGAAATGGGAACAGCCTTCCCATTTCAACCTAATAAACGTCTACTTTTAACAGGGCAATGGTGTGCACGGATAGGTTTGGGAACCACTACTGTATTCAGATAAGGCTTAAGAGAAGGGAACATTTTTTCCCTTCATTGGCCTATTTTCTTTTTTTCATTTTTTGGTTGCTCTTTCATAGTTAAACAACTATATTTTTATATAAAATGTAAATTCACCATTTTATATAAAATATAAATTATACAAAATATATCTGGCAACACATACATATTTATCTATACATATAATAAAATACCAGAGACTGAATACACGCACCGACGCTAGCCAGGCCACATGCAAAGATAGAGCTTGGGGGGCTCCTGGGGTCTCAGTCAGTTAAACATCTGACTCTGGGCTTCAGCTCAGGTCGTGACCTCGTGGTTGTGGGACCGAGCCCCACGTCGGGGTGGAGCGCAGGACAATCTGCTTCTGATCCTTCCTCCCTCTCCTTCGCCTTCTGCCTCTCTCCCTCTCTCTAAAATGAATAAATAAAATCTTTAAAATATATAAATACTATACAAATAATATAAAAAACAGTCTTGTAAAAATAAATACATAACTAAATAAAATGTGTTTTTTAAAAGATAGAATTTGGTCTCACAAGCTGCCACAACGTGTCCACCTGCAATAACCAGCCTAGGAAACCAGGCAGGAGGTGAAAGCAGAAAAACCCAAGTTTCTCAGAAATGATGCCTCCAGGCTTGCCCACATCTCACTCACCCCACACAGGCAAACACCTAAACACTCGGCCTTATTTCAGCCTCTGAAGACCACCCAGGGACAAGCAAACTGAGACCCACAGTTTGCATTTCCAATTTCAAATGATGTTTTACGAAAACACTTTCCAAGAAAATGGTTTCAAGAGGCTCAAACACAAACACTCTCATTCATATTTCATCCTCAATGAAGATGAAAAGCGCTCAGATAAAAAGTTTCCTTTCCATACAGCAGGTTCCAACCACGGGGTTTTACCACCCCAAGTTAAAAGGATGCCCCAGTCTACCAGCGACACAGCTCTCGGGCCCCTGGAAGTTTCTCAGAGCGCGTCCTGCTCCTGTCCACTAGCTGAATGTGCACTGGGGACAGCTGGCCACTTGCCACTTACATAGAATGTGGACAGCAGTGCTTTTTATCCACGCAATAAATAATATTGCGAAGTTGCTTGGTTTTTTCCTTAAAATTCTCTCACGATAAGTTTGTTGTGAAAATAAAAGTCAAAATATTAAAACTTTTCCTTTACCTCTTAATACAGTTTGGAGGTCTTAGTAAAAAATCCAAGGCACCTGGGTGGTTCAGTGGGTTGGGCCACTGCCTTCGGCTCGGGTCATGATCTCAGGGTCCTGGGATCGAGTCCCGCATCGGGCTCTCTGCTCGGCGGCGAGCCTGCTTCCTCCTCTCTCTCTCTGCCTGCCTCTCTGCCTACTTGTGATCTCTCTCTGTCAAATAAATAAATAAAATCTTTAAAAAAAAAAAATCCAAGGATTTTACAGGGAGTATCTTTCATGTTCAGGAAACATCAAAGCATCTTAGCATGTGTTTCATAAATTCACAGCAACAGAACTTGCCGTTTTAATTTACATGACATGACATGCAGGCTACCCAGACCTGAGAGGATCAGAAAGCTTTGGGTGGAAGAAGGAGAATTTCTATAATCTCATTCGACAAAATACACTTCAATAAATTAGGTCGTTGTTTCTCTTTCCATGTCACTTTTGCTGGGTTAAAATTTAGTGGCCAATGAATAGAATCTAGACCTAAATTCAAGCTAAGCTTCTTCCCTACCAGATGCATGTCACCTTTGTTCTTGTTGCATTCATTTTGTACATTCCAGCATAACACATACTTAAAAAGTGTAAAATTGGTGAACAAATCAGAGAAGCTATACGTGTCACACTTAACATTACTCCAGCTTTCAGAAACATGACGTGAACATTTCTATGACAGGCCAAGCACACATTTTATTCTGTATGTTCTAAAAGGAAGCATCACCTGTGGATAAGGAACCCCTACTTACAGAAACACTATCGTTTCGGTATCTGTTGAACTAAACACAGGTTACAAATCCTCAAAAGCCTTTTCCTGCATTCCATTCTCCAGAAGGAAGGTAAAGAGGCAGGGTGATGGACGTTCATTTGTGCAGCTTTCATGAAAAATAAGAAAGTTCTGCCTTAAAGTCTGATGTCCTAACCACACTCCTCCCATCAAAGCATCAGGATGGTGAAAACATAATAGCATAGCCTAGGCTTTCTCTTACACCCCAGGAAGGGCTCCGTTTAGGGGCTGGAGAGCAGACCATGCAGCCCAGGCCTCTCTCGGGGGATAACAAAGCTGATACTGGATACACTCAGTGGGACTTGCAGAAAATTCCTTTTAAAACAGAAAAGAGTGGGGCGCCTGGGTGGCTCAGTGGGTTAAGCCGCTGCCTTCGGCTCAGGTCATGATCTCAGAGTCCTGGGATCGAGTCCCGCATCGGGCTCTCTGCTCAGCAGAGAGCCTGCTTCCCTCTCTCTCTCTCTGCCTGCCTCTCCATCTACTTGTGATTTCTCTCTGTCAAATAAATAAATAAAATCTTAAAAAAAAAAAAAAAACCAGAAGAGAGTGTCTCACAACCAAGGGGAAAGGTTAGTCTTGTGTGTCAATGTGACATGGCTAGAGTACCTAGTTATTCAATCAAATGCTAGTCTGGATGAAAGTATTCTGTAGATCTAATACTTACTCTTTAGCTTTAAAGAAAGCAGATTACCCTTGATAATGGGAATGGCCCTCATCCAATCTGTGGAAGGCCTGAAGCTCAAAACTGAGGTTGCTCAGGGGAAGAAGAAATTTCACCTGCAGACACAACACCAGCACACCAGCTCCCGGTCCGGTGTTTCAGGGTGACTCTTCCTGATGGCCTGTCCCTGTGCCACCGCCCACACTTACTGTCTTTGTTTCTCTGGGAGAACCGTGACTGAGAGACCAACTGACTGGTCTAGGATGGTATCAGTCTAAGCTCATAGAAAAATAAAGGACCTCATTATATCCTAAATGTTAGTCAGCTGCCAAATCCCAAAACATTGGTTTTATAAACTTTAGAGGACAGAATAGCAGAGCTTTAAAGTGATTTGCTACTCTGTCTTTAAATGTCACACAGATGGGCTTTAGTAAGAATATTCTCTATCATACAACTAGTTAATGCCAATTTCTATCAAGTTGAAAAAACACTTGAAATTGGCACTTGCACCAGTTGGGGATCCATTGCTGTTCAATGGCTGTGGCTGTTCAGGTGGAAAGGAGCAGATGTGGAAGATGCTTTCTGAAACGCTACCACAAGCAAAGTCTACTAAAATAAGTACGCTGTCGGGGAGCCTGGGTGGCTCAGTCCATTCCACATCTGCCTTTGGCTTAGGTCATGATCCCAGGGTCCTGGGAGCCCTGTATTGGACCCCAGGGGGCCTGTTTCTCCCTCTCCCTCTGCCCCTCCCCACCACTTGTGCATGGCACTTTCTCTCAAATGAATAAATAAAATCTTTCCAAAAAATGAAATAAAATAAGTATGCCATGATAAATGCTAAAACAAAGCTGGAATTGGTATCAACCCATTTCCTAAGTTGCAGCTATTCCAATAATTCCACCTTACCTGTCTTATTTCTAAAGCTTTTTGGAGGATTTTATTTTTTTGATCCACATCTAGGAATCTGTGTTCCAAATTTTTCACACAAACTGTCACTGATGAGTCCTACCAGTTCTTTCCCCACCACAAGACTACAAATTTTATTCCTGTTACATTCCTCTCCTGCCAAAATAGGCCCCTATGGCTGGATGGTTTTATTTTGTTCCATCATAAGTGAGTTTAATATAAGCTTGTCCAAAAAAGAGACAGCAGTGACAGCTAAATTAAAAGTGGCACCAATTAATGTATTTAAGGAACACCATACGCAAACAGACAACAAATGAGGAGAGAAACTTTATACATGGAAAGCACACCAAGCTTAGCATAATCAAAATTTTTAAAGATTTTATTTATTTATTTGTTTGTTTGTTTATATGAGAAGGAGAGTGAGATTATTAGTGAGGGGAAGGGGCAGAGGGAAAGGAAGAAGCAGACTCCTGGATGAGTGGGGAGCTCCATGTGGGTCTCAATCCCAGGACCCCGAGATCAAGGCAAATACTTAACTGACTGAGCCAGCCAGTCACCACAATAGCCAATTTTTTCTAGAAGGGCTGTGCCCCCAACACATTAGTGAAACCCCAAAGATCAAAGGAGCATAAATTGGGTCATGTTTCCTACTACCTGACTTCCTCTGGGCTGCAAATGCAGCCTGGGAAACAGTAGCATCAGTGTGAAATAATCAGAAAATGGACTGGTTCACACCCTCTCAGTTCGCCCTCTACTGCAGGACTTCTGGTCCATGTAGGATACAAAGACTCTCAAGCCACCAGGCCCCTCTGATTATTGTAACCATGGAAAGATCATTTGCCTCTGCCCTCTAAACACTGTCAGAGACATAACCAAAATGTCTGCAGACTGTTTCCTCTTCTCCACCTCTTTCCCTCTGCCATACCATACTGCGCCCAATCCTGCTCTTAAGGAAAAACCTGACACCTGCCATTCCCTAGAGTTAGTGTGTTACCTTGGGCTCTCAGAGTTCTGACAAGTTTATATTTGCTCTAACCATGGGATCTGTTCCTTATCGAGGAGATTTCTGGCATCAGTGGTGGGCTGGGGTCAGGGAGGCAGAGAAGCCAACAGAGCTTTAAGCAATTTTATGACTCTAAGAAGACAAAATGGGATTTTAGGCTATAAATGTGGTCTTAAGAGGTCAGGATCTCTGGGCAGGACCTAGAGATCTTTATAGCTATGCCACTCTGACCACTTCTGTTCAAACAACTGGAGGTTTTAGCCAATATGATTAAGCAAAACCAAACCAAACCAAACCCAAAAACCTAGGGAAAAATCTGATGAAGATTTTTAAGACATCTACACTGAAAATTACAAACATTGAGAGAAATCTTTAGAACTATGCCATGCTCATGGATTGGAAGACTCAATATTTTAAAGATGTCAACTATTCCAAAATAAATCTATATCCCACCAGAGAGTATTGTGAAAGATTTATAATTTATGTGGGAATGCAAAGACCCAAGAAGAGCCAAGACAAGTTAGAAAAACAAACATGATGCCTTACACAAGCAAATATCAACATACATGATAAAGTTATAACAATTGAGAGAGTGTGAATTCAGTGAAGAAAGTGTCATTGATCATTACAAGAGTGACACTTCAGTCTAGCAAGAAAGAATGGACTTCTTAATAAATTGCACTGGAACAAATGGAAATCTGTATGTAAAGAAAAAAATCATCTTAAATCCTTACCTCACATCATACATAACAATTAACTCCACATGGATTATAGCCATAAAAGTAGGTAGTAGAAAATGGAGTGGGAAAAGAATATCTTTATGATCTTGGGGTAGGCAAAGAAAAAAAAATTAGAAGACACACAGCAATAACCATAAATAAAATGATGAATAAATTTGACAAAATTTAAAAGAATTTCAGTTCATCAAAATGCACCATTAACAAAGTGAAAAGGCAAACAACATTCTAACTGGTGTAAGGTGGCATCTCAACGTGGTTTTAATTTGAATCTCCCTGATGGCTAGTGATGATGAACATTTTTTCATGTGTCTGATAGCCATTTGTAGGTCCTCATTGGAGAAGTGTCTGTTCATATCTTCTGCCCATTTTTTGATATGATCATCTGTTTTGTGTGTGTTGAGTTTGAGGAGTTCTTTATAGATCCTGGATATCAGCCTTTTGTCTGTACTGTCATTTGCAAATATCTTCTCCCATTCCATGGGTTGCCTCTTTGTTTTGTTGACAGTTTCCTTTGCTGTGCAGAAGCTTTTGATCTTGATGAAGTCCCAAAAGTTCATTTTCACTTTTGTTTCCTTTGCCTTTGGAGACATCTTGAAAAGAAGTTGCTGTGGCTGATATCAAAGAGGTTACTGCCTATGTTCTCCTCTACGATTCTGATGGATTCCTGTCTCAAGTTGAGGTCTTTTATCCATTTTGAGTTTATCTTTGTGTATGGTGTAAGAGAATGGTCAAGTTTCATTCTTCTACATATAGCTGTCCAGTTTTCCCAGCACCATTTATTGAAGAAACTGTCTTTTTCCCACTGTATATTTTTTCCTGTTTTGTCGAAGATTATTTGACCATAGAGTTGAGGGTCCATATCTGGGCTCTCTACTCTGTTCCACTGGTCTCTGTGTCTGTTTTTATGCCAGGACCGTGCTGTCTTGGTGATCACAGCTTTGTAGTAAAGCTTGAAATCAGGTATCGTGATGCCCCCAGCTTTATTTTTGTTTTTCAACATTTCCTTAGCAATTCAGGGTCTCTTCTGATTCCATACAAATTTTAGCATTATTTGCTCCAGTTCTTTGAAAAATACAGGTGGAATTTTGATAAGAATGACATTAAAAGTAGAGATTGCTCTAGGCAGTATACACATTTTAACAATGTTTATTCTTCCAATCCAAGAGAATGGAATGGTCCTCCATCTTTTTGTGTCTTCTTCAATTTCTTTCATGAGTGTTCTGTAGTTCCTTGAGTACAGATCCTCTACCTCTTTGGTTAGGTTTATTCCCAGGTATCTTATGGTTCTTGGTGCTATACTAAATGGAATCGATTCTCTAATTTCCTTTTCTGTATTTTCATTGTTAGTGTATAAGAAAGCCACTGATTTCTGTACATTGACTTTGTATCCTGCCACATTACTGAATTGCTGTATGAGTTCTAGTAGTTTGGGGGTGGAGTCTTTTGGGTTTTCCATATAAACAATCATGTCATCTGCGAAGAGAGAGAGATTGACTTCATTGTCAATTTAGATACCTTTTCTTTCTCTTTGTTGTCTGATTGCTATTGCTAGGACTTCTAATACTATGTTGAACAAGAGTGGTGAGAGTGGGCACTTCTCCAATGAAGACATACAAATGGCTATCAGACACATGAAAAATGTTCATCATCACTAGCCATCAGGGAGATTCAAATTAAAACCACATTGAGATACCACCTTATACCAGTTAGAACGGCCAAAATTAACAAGACAGGAAACAACATGTTTGGAGGGGATGTGGAGAAAGGGGAACCCTCTTACACTGTTGGTGGGAATGCAAGTTGGTGCAGCCTCTTTGGAGAACAGTGTGGAGATTCCTCAAGAAATTAAAAATAGAGCTTCCCTATGACCCTGCCATTGCACTACTGGGAATTTACCCCAAAGATACTGATGTAGCGAAAAGAAGGGCCATCCATACCCCAATGTTCATAGCAGCAATGGCCACAGTCACCAAACTGTGGAAAGAAACAAGATGCCCTTCAATGGACGAATGGATAAAGAAGATATGGTCCATATATACAACGGAGTATTATGCCTCTATCAGAAAGGACGAATACCCAACTTTTGTATCAACATGGACGGGACTGGAAGAGATTATGCTGAGTGAAATAAGTCAAGCAGAGAGAGTCAATTATCATATGGTCTCACTTATTTGTGGAGCATAACAAATAACATGGAGGACATGGGGAGATGGAGAGGAGAAGGGAGCTGAGGGAAATTGGAAGGGGAGGTGAACCATGAGAGACTATGGACTCTGAAAAAACAACCTGAGGGTTTTGAAGGGGCTGGGGGTGGGAGGTTAGGGGAAACAGGTAGGGGGTATTGGGGAGGGCACATATTGTATGGAGCACTGGTGTGGTGCAAAAACAATGAATACTGTTAGACTGAAAAGAAATTTAAAAAAATAATAATTTTTTTTAAAAGGCAAACAACAGACTAGGGATTTACAATGCAAATACGCAATGAAAGACTATTATCCAAAATATATAAAAACTCTTATAAGTCAATGAATAAAATAAAAAGACCATCAACAGAAAAATAGGCAATAGACTTGAACAAACAGGCACTTCACAAAATGAACATCCAAATATACATGAAACACATATAAAGGTGCTCATCATTAGTAATCAGGAAAATGCAAATTTAAACCACAATCAAATGCCATTATGTACTCACTAGAATATGAACCAATAAGAATATTAAGCAATTGGATACCCCTATAGACTGTTAGTAATATAAATTAGTACAATCAATTGAAAATCATTTGGCATATCCACTAAAGCTGAATATATGTTTCACCTATGACCAATGATTCTACACCTAAGTACATCCCCAAAGGAAAAGAATACATATGTATACCAAAAGAAGTGTACAAGAATGCTCACAGAAGCACTCCATATAGTAACCAGAAACTGGAAATAGCTCTAACATCCATCAACAAAAAATGGTTAGTGGTTTATTCCTATAACGGAATGCTATGTGGCAATGAAAATGAACAAACCTGCTACATGTAAGAACATGAATGAATTTCATAGACTGAAGGAAACCAGACACTAAAGAGTTACCTACTGTATAATTTCATTTATAACCAGACACTAAAGAGTTACCTACTGTATAATTTCATTTCTATTGAGTTCAAAACCTTGCAAAACCAACAATCCATGATTGAAGTCAGGATATTGACTACTTTTCCCAGGAGAAGGGAATTTACTAGAAAGGGTCCTGAGTAGCATTTCTTTTTTTTTTTTTTTTAAGATTTTATTTATTTATTATTTGACAGAGATCACAAATAGGCAGAGAGAGAGGGGGAAGCAGGATCCCTGCTGAGCAGAGATCCTGATGTAGGGCTCAATCCCAGGACCCTGGGATCACAACCTGAGCCAAAGGCAGAGGCTTAACACACTGAGCCAACCAGGCGCCCCGTGAGTAGCATTTCTGAGTTGCCAGTAATGTTCTCTACCTTGATCTGGATGGCATTTATTTATTTTTTTAAAGATTTATTTATTTATTTATTTGACAGACAAATCACAAGGAGGCAGAGAGGCAGGCAAGGGGTGGGGAGCAGGCTCCCTGCTCAGCAAAGAGCCTGATGCAGGGCTTGATCTCAGGACCCTGAGATCATGACCTGAGCTGAAGGCAGAGGCTTTAACCCACTGAGGCACCCAGGGGCCCCTGGATGGCATTTATAATTTCTGTTCATATCTTGTGGAAATTAACACATACATTTCTCTATTTTTGTTATACCTTTTTTTTTCAATTTATTGAACTTACAACCATGAGATCAAGACCCAAGTTGAGATCAAGAGTTGGACACTTAACAACTGAGCCACCCCGATGTCCAATTTTTGTTACATTTTGATAAAAAGCTTACTTTTTAATGTACCAAAATGTACATTTACTATTGCATAAAAGCAACAGTAAATGGGGGGTGATAGAAGGACAGTTATTTCTTCAAAAATATATAAGGGTGCACCTGGGTGGCTCAGATGGTCAAGTGTCCAACTCTTGATTTCAGCTCAGGTCATGATATCAGGATCATGAGATCTAGCCCTGTATTGGGCTCTGGGCTGGACATGGAGCCTGCTTGGAATTCTCTCTCTCCCTTGATGTCTGCCCCTCCCTACCCCTCCCTAAGTACGTGTATGTGCGTGTGCATGTGCGTGCATGTGTGTAGGACTCTGTATGTGGTTGAGTTTGCCTGAGATTTAAATTGGAAGCCCTAGAAGACCAGAGGTTGAGACAAAAGCTCAAACGATTCCAAACACATCATACAATTTCTTTGCACATTGAAAATGACCTTTGGGTTCTTTATGTCTCATTTCGTTCTTTCCACTCAGTTCTCTAAATGCCCTAAGGAAATCTACATAGTACAATAAAAATCTTGTGCTGTTTGTTCCTGACCCATTGACATCATGTCAAGGCTTGAGCAAAAAAGAGTTAAAACCTTAAACCCAAACCCCCTCCTCACTCTGTCAGTGCCACCAGAGCACCACAGTAGCCCATAAATGGAAACAAGCATCTTGACCATTTCTCTGAGGAACCCCACAAAGACTCGTTGTGGTATTGAAAAGGGCAAGGCTTCCACGGCAGAATCCCTCAACAGGAAGGATTTCGGCCTCGCCCTGGCTGTTCCAACATAACTCATGTAGATTGCACTGCAGAAATGAGCCCTTCCTCTGGATGAATAATGTTCAGAGGAGCGAGTAAAGAAGGAAATTGTTAGCAGTAAAGCAGGGGAAACACTACTGAATTTAAATTCTGGCTCTGTTTCTAACCAGTTATTTAGTGCTAGCCTGCTCACAGGACCAATCAGCAGATAATGTCCTGGCCAAATAAATAGATGACTGGGTGGTCATTAATCCCCTTCACAGTGAGAACATTCTTTGATACTCTGGCAAATCCTTTAAAGAAATTCAAGTGGGGAAAAAAGAAAAAAAGACCCTATCTTGGATACCTTGGGCTATACCACAGGGTCTAAAGCAGAACTATGTCCTGGTGCCCTCCGGTGGATGGCACATGGCAATGCTGTGTCACACATCCCGGAATATTAACTGGGCGAGTGGTCCAGAGGCCATTCTTCATTCATTCCCCGCCAGGGAACTTGTGTTTTGGGAAACTCAACCAGGCAACTGTGCTGGTTAAGCCCATGGCTTTTTTTTCTCACATATCTATGAATATAATAGTGGTGCACAGGAACAAACAGAATTCTTAAATGGAGCCAAACACCAGCATAATTCCTTTAATGCAACCGGTCAGATGGCCACAAACAAGAAGGAAATGTTTGCTTCTATTTTCCTCAATGTTTGGACAGAATGTGATTTTTAATCAAAAGCATTTGAAATTGTTCTGAGCAAAATTTAAAGCCTGCATCCAATGAACATGTTCTAGAAATTAAAATCTCCCTATTTACTTCTCACTCTATGGACTCATTAGACAACTTTCAACTTTAATTGTTCTGAGCATGGTGTGGCCAACGTGATTGTCAGTTCCCAGTCACTTGGGGTCAAGTATGGAATGCCTACTCTCCCATGGTCAGGTTCACAAACCAGCACTTTCTACAATCTACCACATCCTTGAACTTCTTAAAATAGCCCTAGGGCAGAATGCATAGCTATCGAGAATTTACTATGGACCAAATACTGTTCTAAGCACAGGAAATAAATGATGCTCCCAAATGGACACAACTATTATGGAAATAGCACTCTGGGACAGTCTTAAAAAGTGTACAATAACCGAAAGTTCTCCATGAAATGTAACTATGTGAAAGTCTTTTAAAAGCTTTCAGCTTTAAAAAAGGTCTCATTAATTCTGTATACAAAGAGACAGAGCTTGATCATTCCAAGGCTCTAAATTTCTATTACTATTTAAGGTTGGTTCTCTATGTGAACGGTGGTGGCTATATCATAATTTGAAGGATGCCAATGAAAAAGCTCAACACACAATGGGAAAGCAATCCTATGTAAAGAATAAGCCCTTGCAGTTTGGCTGTTAAACAACTAATGATCACTGAGATTTTGAAATTTTAATATTTTCCTGAAGAAGACAAGACGAGATGTAAATGAAAGCCCAAGTCTGCATCTTCTCGGTCAGTGGGCAAACCCTGGGAGATGGGGCTGCCAGTAAGGAATCTGTGACATTTAGGAAGCCTAAGGCATTTAGAAAAACTAAGTTCAGAAGATAGTTTGATTGATAGAGGAGAAGAATCTTTCTCTTGGATCTTTGACTTGGGTTGAGTTTGTAGGGAAAAATTGATTTAATTTTAATTAATTCCCAGAAATTTTTGTTTACAGATTCTAGAGGGGTCCAGAGAGAGGGGCCAGCTTGCTCACAGACTCATGATTAGTCAACGACACTGGCTGAAAAAAGCAATGTAAGGCTGAATGGAGAGGCCCCATGAGGAAAACAGGGACAGAGTGTGAGACAATCAGGGACTGAACTGTCAATGCGGAGTGATGACTCATTCTCTTGTGTGGGCCATAAACCCTCTCAAGGGAATTCCAAATATGTTCTATTATTCGAACAAATACAATGCCCACTTTGAGGATGGATGCATTTATTGTTACGATTGTTGAAAACCCATCCAATGACTCAAGTCATATATTTCTCTAACCATAAACAACAAAAGGAAAAAACCCCTCCAATGAAGTTGTTCTTTTATAAAGATAAAATGCTGTACTTTGAGTTGGACTGAAAGCCTTGCTCTGGAGATGTAGGACCATTTTCAAAGCTGTATACCTTAAAGTCAGCCATCTTTTAAGTAGAATGGGGGTTTTGACCTTTGGAAGAAACAATGCAAGGTCCAACAACAAACAATTCTGTGTAAATAACAGATAGGCTTTGAATAACATGGGGTGAAAACTAACAGTAGTGGCAACTTGATGATCCAAGATATCTGAGAAACATTCCTCAAGAATGTTCTTTTCTTACCCCCATGACACTGACATATCCATTTCTTCATCTGAAGCACTGCTATAGCAAAATAAGGTTTGGTGAAGATGAGAATTTTGAACAATGCCTTAAATTACAGAATTCTAAATGCAACTTTGTATGATGATTGGTTATAGGTTTAATTAATGCATGTATATTTAATGCTATAATGTTTCTCTGCAGGCAAATCATGTATAGTTGGTTACATGGGTTTCCTTGTCATTTCTGTGAAAAATTGAGGATCAGCACAATCCCCTCTTGTACCAGTATTTTAAAGTACCAATCACTTCAGATAATAATCCCTTTCCTGCAATGAAGAAGCGGTATCTGTGTACATTGGCAAACACTCATTTGAGCCCTAAATGAAAAAAAGAAGACATCTAAAGTTAAACTTCATTATTTTTAGTCAATTTTTAGGAGTCTATTAAATAATATGATCTTGTCATTCTCTGTAACCTACCCTTCTGTGTGACGATTTGATAAATGTCACATCAGTGAGTAAGGTAAAGACACTGAACTATATTTAAAGTGACAGATAAAAGAAGCTGTCAGGTTTGGGATGTGAAGTCAAGTAATCTTTTAGCTCCTGCTTCTATGAATACCTAGAGATCATGTAGTTCTCCTGAGACCATGAAATTGGAAAGAAAGTCTCATGAATATGGGGATTTTCATTTGTACTATCAAATAGAATTCAGGTTTTTGTTTGTCTTAACTGCAGTGTACGTGTATTTTTGTTTGGCACCTAATGGAATGAAAACATAGAATAAAAATATACCAAATCACCCTTTTCCTCAAATCCCGCTTGTTAAATAGGAAAAGGGTAATGAATTTGGAAGACTATTTTTAAAGGAAGCTGACATCAGTTTCTAACCTGCTTGAGCCAGCATATATGCTGAGAGGTGAAAAGATAAGCAAGAAACAATGCCTACTATTAAATTGTCATTTGGTTTGGTTTGGTTTGGTTTGGTTTGTTTGGGTTGGGTTGGGCTGAGTTGGGATGGGTTGGGTTGGGTCGGGTTGGGTGTGGTATGGTGTGCTGTGGTTTGATAGGTTTGTTTCTTATAGAAAAATGAAGAAAATTCACACCCTGGGCTTGGATCCCTGGGTCTGTAAGCATGGGGCTAGGTTTGTCAGCTAGATGAAGTCTTTCCCTGTCCACAGAGGTGCTGGAAAACTTGGACAGAACGCTCGGGCACCTGTTTCAGGATATTACACCAGGAATTTCACTTCCTTATGCCTTCCTGCCAAGGTGTGCTCTGTGAGGAATTAATTTTCCCTGGGCACTAAGTATAAAGCTCAAGAGATGACTACAGCCAATGAAAGAGATATCTACCACTTTTATCTTTTTTTAATTCCAAAGCATGGTAGGAGAACAGACTCTATCGGAGATCTCTGCTTGCTCAAAGTATATTAAAAACCAAAAAATAAGAAACATGCCCTGAAATTGAACTTTCAGAAAACATGGTCACAAAAGGATATAATGTAGGCGCTGTTGCCAACAGACCGGGAAGTTAATGACATCACTGACACAAGTTAGGAGCATTTTAAAATCCTCTCTTTTGACAAAGTTAGTCAACCTGGAGTTTATTCTTTTTCTTTCTCGATAACATAATGTTTCTGAGGAATAACCCCAGGGTATATAAAAGTGTTCTTGTTAAAATTTTGAGATTAAATGGTAAAAGGTTTTATAAAAGAAGAAAAACTGTTCAACAGGCCTTGCTGCAAAACACTGAGCACTCTTTCCCTATGAACGTCTTGGAGCCATTACCCTTAATTCCACTTAGATAACAATTAGTCATGACTCATGGCTAAATGGTCAGTATTTTTCTAGATGGTTTTTGTGCTTTGTCAGGAGCATGATGAGTTGTCCTTGCCACATCAAATGTTCGTTCAAATGTAAGAAAAGGGACAGAAGTCAGTAAAGGAGAAAGCAGAGGCGAAGCTGCTCATGATATTTTAAATGTATTCCAGTCATCCAGGGAAGCAAGTCACAGAACAATTTAGGTAAGTTGTCCAGACTAGGAATTTTCCAGAAGATTATCTCAATTGATATTGGAAGCTTTGGGTTCTCAAATATTTCCTTCAGGGGACTGAATAATAGACATGTTCTACATACTGGCATGGCTTTAATTATAGACACTATAAACAGCTGCCATTGTGAATTTGCAGATGAAGACCCAAAATAAATGAGAATTTAATGTCTTATTCCAGCAAGCTTTCATCAGGAAGAGCACTTTCCATTACATCAAAACATACAGAATGTCTGGCTAATTCTTTTTCCATCAGATGAGAATTGTTGCTTTATCAAGGAACAGCGAGGAATGTTCTCTAACTAGTTACTTGTCCTTTTGACACTGAGCAACAGTATACTAGTCTGGATTAACTACAGGGTAGTCCAAAAATAGAAGCTAAAATGAGTCAACAAATTGCCCAGGAAAGAGATGCCGGCTTTCAGAGGTGCCATTTCTCTCTCACCAAGACCTTGAGGCTTGTTTGTTTTTTTTTGTTTTTTTGTTTTCCTACAAAACTCATTATAAGGTATAACCAATCTCCTGTAATATTTCAGCGCTGTGGTTTTTGCCTGCTAATCTAGAAGAAGTAGAAATTTTCTTCCATCTCAATGTCTTCATTTGGAATTATAGACTCAGTCTAATAGAAAAACAGTTGAATACACGATTTAAAATATATTACTACAGTACTTTGTCTATCCATAGATAAAAATCAGGCTTACGTTCCCTGGGTTCACTTCACTTTCCCACTCTTATTCCTAAAAGCGATAAGTTCTATAGTGATATGGAAATAGTGAGCCCATTTCTCTCTCCAACCTCTGGCCCACTAAACAACAGTATAAGAATACATTGAACTCACATTGTCCTTCTTTTTTTGTTCAGGACAGTGTACCCACTGGTGTATAGTGTTAGTTGTGATAGTGGTAATGGTAATAGCAGTAGTCATAGTAGCAGTATTGAACATTAATTGAAAAGATTAATTAGAACTATCAATTAAAGTCTGCTTCCTGCAGGCCAGGCTAAGTTCCTCCAGTACATTATCTAATTGAATCCTCACCATTCTATGAGGTCAGTATTATTATTATGCTTATTTCTCCAGAGAGGAAACTGAAAAATGGGAAGCTAATTACCTTATTTGAGCTCACACAGCTGGTAAGTGATGGAATGCTAAAATTGGAATCCAAGTAGACTAACTCCAGAGCATCCCACTTGGACAGTTTTGATGTACGACTTTGAGCAAATTAATAAATAAAGAGAAAGAGGAACCTACAAAATGTCATTCCTGAGCTCTCCCTTATTATTAGCAATGTTCTTTGAGTTTCTGGGATGCCAACATTAACAAAATACTGCTAATGCCAATACCTGGAAACGTATTAGAATTCCACATACATTTTGAGAAGTGAAGAAATAATTTCCCAAAAGGCCTACCTTAAAATTTGTATGAAAAATTATTATAATGAATATATTTGCATTAGGATGGGTTCTCCATTTGGAAAAAGGAAAGACTACACTCCATTCACCTACTTCTCCAGAAAAGCTACATAGAAATTTTGCAATAAATCATTGAGTGTGTCTACAGAACCGGGACCATACTATCAGTTTCTTCTCACTGGTCCTGATCTGCCTGGATGACATGTGCAAAATGGCAGATGCTCTGCCATTTCCATTAGCATCTACTTGGAAGAGTTTGCCTGGAAGTTACATAGTGTCAAATGGCCCCATCCTTCCAAACTGTCTTATATAATTGTCTTGGTGGTTGACTCCCCAGAGTCCATCCCAACCCAAATGGTTAGCCATGGTAATCCCATTACTTTTGCTGTAACTGGCTCAAAAGTGGCATCCAACCAAAGGCAAAGGCAAAAGGCATCCATCCAAAGGTGAAAAAAGGGAAAAAAAAAAAAAAAGTTGTCCTTTCTTCCTTCCAGGGATGATGCCCTGTAGGCTTTACTACCCGGAATTACAGCCAAGAGGTCAATACATGGTGAAGGTAAAAGTAAACAAAATGGCCAGAAAGCAAAGCTATAGCTCTGAGATGACACAGGAGGAACAGCCCAACCTATGAAACTCTCAACTGAGATGAGAAAATACCTTATATTTCCTCATATTTAAATCAATATGAGTTGGAGAGAGTGTTACTTAAAATCTAAGATGTCTTAACAGTTTCATTTAACATTTAAAATCTCAGGAATTCTTACATTATCACAAGATGCATTCAGAATTGTGCCTGTCTATGTAGAAATTAGTACCAGCAAACAACTCGTAAACCCGACAAAGGCACTCTCATGAAAACCATTTGAAGAAGCGTTTATGGGGAACACCTGAGATGAATGGGGAAGGGAAAAAAAAAGAAAGATCCTTTCCCTCCCTGTCTTTTGCACATCTAAGTACAGAGGAGAGAATCAAAGAAAGGTAGAAGAATTTCTCCTAAAGGTCATGATACAAGTGTGATTAAGACAGAAACTCTGTAATAGCTCTTTCGACAGTGCTTACAGCATGGAAAGAATTTTCAAAGTACTTGCATATGCATCACATCTGATATTCACCACCACCCTGGGACTAAGGTAGGACCTGGATTAACTTCCTTGAACAAATGCAGGAACCGTGATTCAGAGAGATCACGTGACTGTTCTTATCAAAGATACATCTAGGACTAGGACACAGGTCCCCTGACTTGAATCTCAATGTTTCTTCCATTGTCCACAATATCTGTGGATTGGGTGTCAATACAGCAGAGTGGAAAGAGTATGAACTATAAATTCCCACTCAGCTCCTAACTGTTACTAACATTTTGCAGTTTTCCTGGTCCATAATAGATGCTCACAGGTGACTCACATCACTTTTATTGTTCCAGTAGCCATCCTTACCCCCAGTATATTCATTGTAAGGATACACAAACTCACAATCAAATATTGGAGAGCGATTATTAAATATAAGGTCCTATTGAAGTAAGACAAGTACCTTTTACCATGTTTAGTTAAACTGAAATGTTTCTGATTTTAAACCATCTTACCTTTAGCCTTTGGGGCCATAAATGACACTCACATGATTAGGTATATTCATATAATAGCATTTATTAGTGTGGCAATTGCCTTGCCGTGAAATTTACTTATCACAAAATGCCAGGGAGTAAAACTATTCCTAATGAGGAAAGTTATCTTGCTCAGTTGTAGCTAATCATCAGAAACAAGTCCAGGGATTACAGCTCAATTCCAGGCTTTTCTACATAGTGCAGGCCCTGGTAAGGCTGAGGTGGTCCCAGGCTGCCTTGTGTTGGTATAAAGACCAAGGGGGGCATAAGAATGGCCCCAAAGATCTTGGCTGAAGCCAAAATCCCTTCACTCTGGTCTTCGGATGGACCTAAACCCTTCAGGAAGCTCAGTCTTAGCCACATTAGTATCAAACTGATTTGAGTTGGCTACAATCTAGCCTTGCCTGACCAGAACAAGCTCATCTAGAAAAGGACACAGGAAAATGGGAAAGAGCGACCACCGGAACAGTGGACTCTCATCTCGTTTTCCTCTCATTTGAAAATCTAGCATAAAACTTTGAAAATAAAAATTTCTCATCACTAATTTTTTTCCATGACAAATCAGTGATGACAATGAGAATAAAAACTCAGTGGCTTACTTAGGACAACCCTCCATCTCAGTCCGCCCAAGGCAGTACTGGCTTATGCTTCTTCTCTTGGCATAATTAATAGCACATTCCTTTCTCTAAAGGGTCCTAGTTGGACAATAAATTATGTGCCCCCCCCAAGATTTAATTGCTTAGGAAATGACTAATTCTTCACTGGTCTAAATATTTACTAGTAGAGCTATACACAAATCACCCTGTGTTTTAGCTTAGAAAGAACCACAATTTTCTAAGGAAAACACTAAACTTACTAAATCAGTAGGCTTAATTTTGGATGTGATTCTTAGTCAATGCGGTCTTATCAGAAAGCAGTCCTAGTCAAGTAAGACACACAGCGTTGTGATTATTATGGTCTTTCTTCTCACAGGACTATTCCAATACTTCTGTGTTCTTAAATATAAGCTAGGTAACAATTTTACCAAAACACCCAACCTCAGAAAGTGGGGCATTATTAAACCACTGGCTTTAGCTTGTGGATTGAAATAAATGAAAACCGTGCTGCAAAATCCATTACTTTCAGTAGAATGTTGAATAGCAGTGACAAAAATAGACATCCTTTTCTTGTTCCCATTTTCACCACTGTTATTCAATATTATACTAGAATTTTAGCCAGAATAATTTGGCAAGAAAAATAATAATAAAATACATCCAAATTGGAAAGGAAGAGTTAAGACTATATTTATCTGCAGATGGCATGATTCTATATACAGAAAATTCTGAAGACTTTACCAAAAACTACAAGACTTAATAAACAAATTGAGTAAAGTTGCAGCATGCAAAACCAAGACAAAATCATTTGTGTCTTTTTTTTAAGATTGTATTTATTTATTTGACAGAGAGAGAGTAAGAGATCACAAGTAGGCAGAGATTCAGGCAGAGAAAGAGGGGGAAGCAGGCTCCCCACTGAACAGAGAGCCCAATGTGGGGCTTGATCCCAGGACCCTGAGATCATGACCTGAGCTAAAGGCAGAGACTTAACCCACTGAGCCACCCAGGCGCCCCCATTCGTGTCTTTATACATTCAGCCATGAACAATCCAAAAAGGAAATCAAGAAAACAATTCTATCAGAATAGTAATCAAAAGAATAAAAAGTAATCAAAAGAATAAAAACCTAGGAATAAAGTTAACCACAGAGGTGAAAGATTTATGCACTGAAAACTATAAAACATTACTAAAATGAAATTAAAGAAAACCTAAATAAATTTTAAAAATAGGAAGATTTAATATTGTTAAGATGGGAATATATCCTAATGCAATCTACAGATCAATGAAGCCCTAGTAAATCTCCAACGACCTTTGGAAAGATGGAAAAGCTATCCCCAAATCTACATGGAATTGCAAGTGATTCTGAACAGCCAAAACAATACTAAGAAAGGAAAAAAAAAAAAAAAAAAGAACTGGAAGACTCACAGTTCCTGATTTCCAAACTAACTACAAAGCAAAAGTAAATAAAACATTGTATCACCGCATAAAGATAGACATACAGATCAATGGACTAGAATTGACAGTCCAGAAATAAACTCAAACATTTACAACTAATTGCTTTTTTACAGGGGGGACAAGATCATTCAATGGGGGAAGAATTGTCTCTTTAACAAATGGCTCTGGGAAAAAATGTATAAACACACAAAAAGAAAATGTTGGACCCCCTACCTCATTCCAAGTCAAAAATAAACTCAAAGTGGATCAATTACCTAAACATAAGAGCTAAAAATAAGACTATTGGAAGAAAACACAGGCATGAATCTTCCTGACCTCTAAGTTTCACAATAGATTCTTAGAGTTGGCACCCAAAAAATGAGTAACAAAAGAAAAAATAGATAAAGTGGACTTCATAAACATTAGAACATTTTGTGCATCAAAGGAAATTATCAACAAAGTAAAAAAGACCACCTGAATGGTAGAAAATATTTACAAATCATTTATCTGGTAAAGGTTTAGAATCCAGAATACATACAGCTGTTACAACAAAAGGAACAAATCAATTAAAAATTGGGTCAAGAATTCAAGTAGACCTTTCTCCAAATGAGATGTATAAACGGCCAACAAGCACATGAATCTATTTTCAACATCATTGGTGATTTTAAAAATACAAATCAGAGATGACCCCTGATATTGTAAGCACAGAAAGCAGGTGAAACCACAGCACAATAACGAAAGGTCCTATAAAGAAAAGCTAATGGAGCGACTAACTACCAAAAGAAATTCAACGGGAAATCTTTAACTTCAACCATGAGAAGATTAAAAAGAGGTTCCTCCTCCACCAAGAAAGAGCTGCAGGTCTTTTTCAGTGTTCTTGGAGATGTGGGGTGTGATTTGAAGGAAGGAAAGATGGGAGAAAGGAAGGAAGGAAAGAAGGAAGGGAGGGAGGAAAAAGAGAAGGAAGGAAGGTAGGTAGGTAAAGAGGGAGCGAAGAAGGGAGGGAAGAAAGAGATAAAGAGAAAGAAAGGGAGAAGAAATACAAATCAAAACGACAATGAGACACTCGTTCATGCCTGCCAGAATGGCTATCATGAAACAAAGGAAGAACAACCTCTGCTGGCAAGGATATGGAGAAATAGATACTCTCATTCATGACTGCCACGCGGCAGCCACTGTGAAAAACAGTTTGGTGGTTCTTCAATAAGTTAAATACAAACTTACCATATGATCCAGAAATTCCACTCCTAGGTACATATCCAAAAGAACTGAAAACAGATACTCAAAAAAAACTCCTTCATGGATGTTCATAGCAGCACTATTCACTATAGCCAAAACGTGAAATAATCCAGATGTCTTTTAACTGGACAAATGGATAAACAAATTGTGGTATATCCATTCAACAAACTATGTTTTGGCCATAGAAAGGAAGGAAGTGTTGATACATGCTATGATTCAGATGAATCTTACAAACACTTGTACATGAACACTTTTACACGAATAACATGGAGGACATGGGGAGATGGAGAAGAGAAGGGAGTTGAGGGAAATTGGGAGGGGAGGTGAACCATGAGAGACTATGGACTCTGAAAAACAACCTGAGGGTTTTGAAGGGGTCGGGGGTGGGAGGTTGGGGGAACCAGGTGGTAGGCATTAGGGAGGGCACATATTGCATGGAGCACTGGGTATGGTACAAAAACAATGAATACTGTTATGCTGAAAAGAAATTTAAAAATAAATTAATTAAATAAAATAAATAAAGTTCATATATTGTGTGATTCCATTTATATGAAATATCTCAGATAAGTCAGTCTATTGAGACAGAAAGCAGATCACTAGTTGCCCAGGGGCTGAAGGGAAGCAGAGGGGGTATGACTACCTAGTGAGTGGAGGTTTCCATCTGAGGCGATGAAAATGCTCGGGAACTTGACAGTGACAATGGTTGCATGACACTGTGAATGCATTAAATGCCACTGAATTATGCATTTTAAAATGGTTCATTATATGGTTTATAACCTGCCCTTCAATTTTTAAAAGTCAATACTTTGTTGGTAAATAATAATATATTTCTTAAATTACAGTCCAACATTCCTAGTACTCATACTCTCTCACATTAAATATCAATCATGCTGAATCTTTAAAAAATTACTTTCAGGGATAATGTGATAAAGACATCTCTTTTAAAGCTATTTGACAACAAATTATCAAAAGAATTGACCAAAATTAGTGGCAACTTCCTGCTGTTGTTTTAAGAAGAAAGTTGTCTTTACCACACATACTGGCATGAATGCAAACCTGTGGGATTCTTTATCAGAGCTCAGGATATCAGGCGTGTTTTTAAGGACTAGGTTGTCTCAACCAAACAAAGGAGCAAGACCACCAACCAAACCAAACTCTTAGTACCACCAGGAGAACATTCTTCCCTCTTCCTGGAAAGTTGAAATAAAAGCAAGAACTAAGGGAAAGGGCATAGAGGGAGAGGAGAAAAGAAAACAGGAAGAGAGCAATGGAAAGAATAAGAATAAGATGTGTGTATTGGGAACTGGGTGCCCCTACAGCTTCTCAAACACAAATTTCTTATCTTGATCAAATGCCCTTCCATCAAGTCCAGCTCAGGAGGCTGGAGCAAAAATGCCCAGACCATTTCGCTGGAAAAGGGCCCTTTGTAGTTTAGTAGGAAATGATTTGGCCAAAAAGCAATTTAGGTGAGTTGGCCATTGGATCAAAGGGCAATCATTTGGGAGCACATCTCCAGTTAAAGGTTTTTCACAAATAGGTATCTTGGGGTACCATGGGGCAATTTTCTGGATTTTGATTGTAATAAATACACATAACATAAAAATTTACCATTCCCAAGTGGGAGGTTCAGTGTCCTTTGGCACATTCACAAGGTCATCAACACTGCCACTGTCAAGTTGGGTCATCACAACAAAAGGAAACTCCCAGCTCGCGAAGTAATCAAACTCCCTCTGCCTCCCTTCAGCCCCTGGGCAAACACTGATCTGCTTTCTGTCTCTACAGATTGACCTATCTGGGATACTTCGTATAAATGGAATCACACATTATATGAACTTTCATGTCGGGCTTCTTTCCCATATGTCTTCAAGGTGTATCTATGCTGTAGCACGTATCAGCACTTCTTTCCCTTCTATGGCTGAATAATAGTCCGTTGTGTGAATACATCACAATTTGTGATCCCTTTGTGAACATTGGGGTTGTTTCCACCTTTTGGCTATTGCGCATATAGGACTGCTATGAACATCCGTGTACCAGTTTCTGTTTGCACATCTGTTTCCAATCTGGGGGAGTGTATGCCTAGGAGTAGATTCGCTGGGTCATATGGTAATTCTATGTTTAACTTACTGAGGGGCCACCACACTATTTTCCACAGTGGCTGAACCATCTTATGGTCTTACTGGCAATGTATGAGTCATATTTTTTATGTCTTTAAGTCTAAGGGTCTATTTTCTAGTCAGAAAGGATTTTCAACCCATATAGTTTTTAAATTTGGTCTTCTACAAATTTTCCCCTATTTAAAAATAGCAAAAAGAAAAAAATCCGTTTAATTGTCTAAGTATATAAGACTATTTAAATTGAATATGGTATAGAAAGATATAGAAAAGTCATTTTCAGTCTCTTATTATTATATTTAGTAATTTTTAAATCTTCACAGAGATAAATGATTAGTTTCTCTGACCACTTCCCAAGATTATTTGTCCAAAAGACACTCCTAAATCCTAACAAGAGTTAAGGTAAAATACTAGCTTGAGTTGCTGTAAAAACTGATCCCACACTTAATTGAGATTCGTCAACTTTTTAACGGAACAAAAAAGAAATTAGGAAATAAAAAATTCTAATTTTGTAATATGCTGCTAGAAGGAAGAATGATGTTGTTAAATTCGATCCTGATACAAGGGTCAGCATAGAGAGTAGCAAAAGGATCTATGTGCAACGGCCACTACTACACAGCAGGCACTGCACTGAACATACTACACTTGACCTGCAGGACAACACTTTGAACAATCTGCTACTGATATTTCATTCTATAACGGAGGAAAAAAAGCTTAGTGAGGTCAAAGAACTTGCTCCAAGAGGCAGTAAGTAGCCAGGAATTTTAATTCATTTCATTATACTAAATCCCAGGATGCCAACAACTCTGCAAAATTCCACATGCCCAGGGGTACCTGGGTGGCTCAGTGGGTTAAGCCTCTGCCTTTAGCTCAGGTCATAATCTCAGGGTCCTGGGATCAAGCTCCACATCGGGACCTCTGCTCAGCGGGGAGCCTGCTTCCCCCTCTCTCTCTGCCTGCCTCTCTGCCTACTTGTGATCTCTCTCTCTCTGTCAAATAAATAAATAAAATCTTTTTTTAAAAAATTTTTAAAAACACCCCACATGCCCATATTTTGGTTTTCCTGCAGTGTTAGAATATGAAAAACCTGATTTCTTACAAGTATACTGTAGCAAGGAGAGAGAGAGATGACCAGGTGCTATAATATCTGGGAGATAATGAGTTAGGGTACCTCAAAATGTATAGTTTATCTTGAGTAATTTTTATAGAAACCAAAGACTGTGATTATTATTATTCTCTTCAAAGTATTCCTATTTTAGTTCATTTATACATGACATACTTTGAGTACCACAGCATCTCATTTTTCTGGTTAAACTTCCTCTATCTGCTATACATCTTGGGAAGTGAGTTTGCATAACATGATGGTTTAGTGCCCTAAATGCATGGAAAAGCATGATTAATATATATTGAAATTGAGATGTAGGATATATAACCTAAATCAGTGATCATCAAAGGGAACACTCATGCCAGTTTAACAGTGAACCAACAAAAGTGTTTTGTGTTGTTGTGTTTTGATGGATGGAATGTCATGTGTTTTGAACAAGTCTTCTGACATCTAATTTTTAAATATAATTTAGATGGGGAAAAAAAGCATGGTTAGTACTTCCTTTAACAGAATAACCTATGGCATCTTCTGGAATCCAATAGACAACTTGGAAATTAATTTAAATCAAGACTCTCCCAGAATCCTGACAGTCTTCCCCACATGAGAAGTCATCAGTGAATGGCTTTGCTGATAGGGAGCTCAGAATCTGTCTCCTCCAGCTAAGGTCTCCTCACAACTTTCAGTGAAAACATGGAGATTAATTCTCACAATAATGGCTCTATTTTCCCAAAGCTCCTTATTTCAGTCCATTACTGGTACCTGGTGGCCTACACATGTAGAATTTTCTTTGGAAACCTCCAGGAGAAAAAGGTAAAAATATAGCTTAGTTTCTGATTTTTCTAAGTACAGAAAAAATATGGGGAAGTCAATGGGCCAATTCAGAATATAAACTGTTTATAAAGAAATTTAATTCCGCCTAAATCCAGGTGGAGTTGTCAGTAATATGGTATTACGTAGAATTAAAAGTCCATTTTCCTTCCTCCAGGTAATGAAGATATTGCAGGACAAGAGAGGCTAAAAGGGGCTGAACAGCTAATACAACTGGAAGTCTTAATGGCCCAAAAGCACCAATAATCATATTTCGTCTCTATGGAGCAGGTCTTAGCCAAGAAGCACAAAGCCAAATATAGTCAGAGATACTGGTACCCCCTCAGTGTTCTAAAGATGCACAGACCAGCATTTCAGGGGCCGAAAGCTGAAGGTGGGCACTGGTGTCAGGGCAGATTTGGAGGGAGGACTTTCACGGAAGAAATGGTGACAAAGGGCTTGACCTTTACTCTTATAGCAGGGCCCTAGGCTAACATCCTGTGCCCCAGAAAAAACTCTTGTCATCTCAAGTTCATCTCTTGTTCAACAAGAGTCCCATACCTGCAGCACCCTGACTTACAGCCATCTTCCCTAACAAGAGAGCTATTTGACAGTTTGCACTTGGGCTGTACTTGTCCCAAGGGTAAATGACTTGAATAGGACTCCAGTAATTCCAGGGCGGGGGGTCCCCCAGTAGGGGGAATCGTAGCTAAGTAGCAGTGTGATCCCAGGGGATCAATAGGACACAGATCTGGAGGATAAGACGTGTGTCCCTGTGCCGGATGTGACTGCATGGCAGTCAATCTCCTTGGGTTAATTCCATCATCAGTAAAAGAAAGAGGTAAGGTATGGCTGCCATGTTCTCTTCTAATTCCTAGCAACTGAAGACCCACAGGACTGTGGCTCCTGCCCAATACTGATGAACTGGGCAGGAGTGGGGGCAGCGCTGACTGTGGGACACAGAAAGCAAAGACAGGGGCTATGACGAGGTTACAAGCACAGGGTGAGTCAGGCTGGAGGCTGAGAGTGGCCAGCCAGCCGGAAGTCAGCCCACACTGGTTAAAGACGTGTGGGTGGTGGAGAGCACACTCTCACACAAACCTCTCGCCACAGCTGCCTTTATCCCACCTTCTCTGCCTTCTTCAGAAAGGAGACGTAATAGTAGAAAAACATTCCGAAGGCAAAGGCAATAATTAAGCCCTGTTATGACAAAGGAGATCTGACCACTCTCTCCAGGCCATTAGCTTTCCCTGAACCTTAATTTCCCTTTAGTTAAGTCTCTTGATAGTGTGAAGGGTACCCTGACTTCCATCCAGAGTCAAATGACTAATCCAGTAAAGAGTGCCTTGGGCAGATTCTCAGGTAATTCTGTGTCTACTCTCTGCAAAGAGGAAGTAAATGTTTTTGCTTAAAAAATGAATCTTATCCAACATACGCTACAAATTGTCCGTGTGTACTGAAAAACTGCGTTCAACATTAGCAAACCTCTTTGCCCTCTACACCTGTTTTTAAACTTAAGCTTAAGAAAAATGTTTTATTATGTGTTTGTTTTTAAATAGTCAAAAGTTTATGATGGTGGATGAGTGTATTTCACAATTTTTGTTTGTAATAGAAGCCACAGTCAGACATTTAAATCACGTATAACTGGCTAACAACCTCTCCTTCCTGTGGTTAAAATGATAGGAAGTGATTTATAAGCTGTCATCAGAGTTAACTCAGCTAAGCAATATTTTATCTCACTTAGTTGGCATGATTTAAAGCTCTTGGCACACTAATATAAAAAGTATAGTCTTCATCGACTGTCAAACAATACGATTCACACCCAAAAAAAGTACAAAAAGAAAAAAAAAACATTAAGTGAATATTTAGATGTACATAGCCTTTCAAAAATATGGAGTGATCTCAGATTTGGTGGTAAATAACTCAAGTCTTTGGGGTGTAAGGTGCTTGCTAGAGAGACCAGAGAGTTTGACAATAAGCAGGAAATGTTATTTTACTAACCTCTGAAAATCAGAAGCAAGGGCCGGTCAGGCAAATGAAGCTGGCCCACTCCGTGTTTCCTAGCTTGCTTTGAGGAGTCTGTCCCCAGGTTCACGAGGGAGCAGCCGGCAAGACCGCCTCCTCCCAGAGCTCCCAGCCTAAAACTGGAACCCACGCCACACACTCTCAGCAACACCTCAACTTACAAGACGCCCCTCCTTTCCCTGGATTCTCTCCCAGAAAGATGTGATCAAGACGATGTGGGGAAAAGGGAACCCTTGCGTACTGTTAGTGGGAATATAATCTGGTGCACCCGTTATGGGAAACAACTGTATGGAGGCTACGGAAAATTAAAAATAGAGCTGCCATATGATTCAGCAATCCCACTTCTGAGCATATATTTGAAAGGCACGAGATCGCTGTCCCAAAGATTTGTCTACACCCCCATGTGTACCGCAGCATTCTTCAAAATAGTCAAGACATGAAAACAACCCAAATGTCCATCAGCAGTTAAATGGATTGAAAAATGTGCTATATATGTACATGGAATATTATTCAATCTTTAAAAAAAGGGGGGGGGGTGCAGGAAATGCTGTCATTTACAACAACATGGCTGAACCTTATTTCACATGCTAAGTGAAATAAGCTGGGCACAGAAAGACAAACAGTGCATTATCTGACTTACATGGGAAATCCGAACTAGTTTGTGAGTAAAATGGTGGTTGCCAGGACGAAGAAGTCTTGGAGACAGACTATAGAACGATGTGACCAGTTAGAAATCCTGTAGTGTATACTTGAAATTTGCTGAGAGGGTAACTCTTAAGTGTTCTCACCAAGAAATAAAGAAAAAAGAAATAATGTGAGGGGATGGATACATTAATCACCTTGATTGTGGTGATCATTTGACAGTATATACATATATCAAAAAACCAACTATATACCTTAAATATATATAATTTTTTTTAGATTTATTTATTTATTTATTTGAGAGAGAGAGATCACAAGTAGGTAGAGAGGCAGGCAGAGAGAGAGGGGGAAGCAGACTCCCTGCTGAGCAGAGAGCCCGATGTGGGGCTCGATCCCAGGACCCTGAGATCATGACCTGAGCTGAAGGCAGAGGCTTAACCCACTGAGCCACCCAGGCACCCCAATATATACAACTTTTAACTGTCAATTATTCCTCAATAAAGCTAAGGGTGGGGAGAGACTTCATGTCTCCTTCCTTCACTTCTCTGGGCCTTGCCCTCCCTTTTCTCCCCATAACCTCAGGAACAGAAGGGCTGGGGTCCAGACCTTAATGTGCTAATGTGGGCATCTTCTCTCAGCAAAATGGGGCTTTCAGGCCTATTACTTAGCAGCAAGAGCCTATTTTGAAAGCCAGAATCTGAACATTAATTTTTTTAATTTCCCTTGACATTAGCTTTGTAATTGTCAGCAAAGCCCCACTCCTTACCACTGGGCCACACCCATGAGACAGACAGAAACCTCGATATAGTCAGGGATGAGACAACATACTCAGAAGTGAAGGAAAGAAATCACATTAATTTTTTTTTTCCTGGTATTACTTCCATTTCACAAAGAAATAACCTTTCCATAACCATCAATAGAATCAACTTTATCTGAACTTATTCTTGGTTGCCTTACAATATATCTGGTGGGGTTGGTTACATTAGAAAGTGACATAAGCAGAAGAGTAATTTCTGCCTTCCAAAAGAGAAAACAGAAAGTACCCAGTAAGCAGATTTCCTCCTGAAACACAGACCAATAAGCACAGGTTAAATCTAAAAGGTGTAATCAAACCAGATAGGGTCATTGAATGAAATTTCTGGATGAGGAGTTGAATTTGAGGAATAATGGTGGAGGTAGAACTTAGAAATCTTGGGTCCCAATGTGAACTGGCTGAAAGGTGCCCAGAACGGGGGGACCTAAATAACAGCACCAGGAACTAGGACACAACTTCTTTTAACCAAAAAGTCTCAAGTGGAAACAGTCAAGCGAATGGCCTCACTGCCACCCAGAGACATGAAACATAGCGGAACAGGATCACAGGGAAAGGACAACAGGGAGATGGAAGCCTGGGTCCTGACACCAAACCAGAGAGCATGGGGAAGGCTCCAGGTTGGCATGGAATCCAGGGCTAGGCAGTGAACGATAGGTCTGCACTTGGGTGACACAGGAGACGGGAACACATTCCCCGGGAGTCCAGGCTAAGCAGAGCAGCTCAGATCACAGAAGGTAGGAACCGAGTATAGACAACTGGTAAGAGCAAAAAGCTGAGTCTGCAGAGCATGGCACAGAGTGGATCCTCGCAGGGGGACTGACCACGGTCCACCCTGTTCTAGGCAACCTTCCTGGTATCGGCAGACAAAGGCTGGTAGGCAGGTGTTACTAATTAGCGGTCACAGCAAATCGATGGGGAAGCTGCAGAGTTCCAGAAAAGAACTAGGGACCTCATGGGAGGAGCAGAAGAATAGTGAGAATCCACCTTTAAAATGACTCGGAGGGTGCTGGGTGGCGTGGTCCTATGGACGATGGACTCTTGGTTTCCCCTCAGGTCATGATCTCAGGGTTGTTAAGTTCGAGTCCCAGGTCAGGCTATGCGCTCAGCGGGTAGTCTGCTTGAATCTCGCTCCCTGTCCCTCCGACCCTCCCCATGGCTCCTGCTCTCTCTCTCTCTCTCTCTGTCTAAAGTAGGTAAACAAATCTTTCTAATTAACTAATTAATTGGCTAATCAGTGAATGAATTAATTAATTAAAATGACTTGGCCCTGACATGAGATATGCCCTTTCTCCTCCAGAGCCTCCATCTCCTGCAACCCTATGCATCAGGGGCAAGGAAATCATGAATGTATTTTAAGGATGCCTGTGAGCTTTAAAGGTTTTCCTTCCTGGGGTCAGAATCAAAGTTATAGAGTATGGTGTTCCTGCAATACACGGAGCCAGTCATGGCTAAGGCGAAAGTGGGGGTGGGGTGGGGGGGATACAATGCTAGGGTGACAAGAAAAGAGAAAAGGTACAGTGAATTTGTAGGTGCAAAAATTCTGAATTAAATGCCATTTCAATAGGTCTCTATTAAGTACAGAAAGAAAAGCATTGTAGAGCCAAACAGATGGTACTCAGAAATTCAAAAACAATGAATATAGTGGCCATTCTAAAAAATCCAGTTCCTAGCAATAGCTGGTATCTATCCAACATTCTCAGCTGGAAACTATAAACTCACTGTATTTGGGGACATCTAAAGCCTCAGGGCAGGATATGATGAGTCCAATAAGTGCTGATGATTCTCCCTACAAATGTTTCCAGAATACATCACCTCCAGGCCATTCTCACCACCTGTGTTTGCTTGCAAGCCTTCATCAGCTCTCACCTGCATGACTAAAACAGCCTCCCAGCCTTGCGGTGCCAAGCTCCCTCCTCCGCCCCCATCTCCAGATGGAGGCCACATGTGATTTTTGTGAACGCTCCAGGAGCCACTCTGACCCAGGGTAGTGAAAAGTGGATATGCCAGGATTTGCTCTTCTTGTCCTGAAGGCCCCCTCGGGTCCCGTGGTTGGGGGGCGGGGGTGTGGAGACCAAGTGCCTATGTCCACTGGGGGCAGAAGGAAAAGGACAAGTATGCGGGATCTTGAACAGAACCTAGTCACTCACACATCCAGCTCTGGACTCTCGGCCAACTGCCCTGGGGCTCGCTTTTGGCCCCAGCCTGGAGGACACTGGGTGGCGCTCCTTAGAGCTCCTCCTGCCCTCCTCCATCATGCAGAAAGTTTATTCATTATTTCATCCCTCCTTTCTTCCCTCCCTCCCTCTATCCATCCATCCATTTAATAAACGTTCAGCAAGCAGCAAACACTCCAGGCAGTATTGTAAGAGCTGGAGCTGGAGCACCGGTCAGATGCGGAAGGACTGTGAATGCCTTTATCCTTCACGTCTCACACGTTGCTCAGCAGAGCAAATCCCTGAGTATTTTAAAACATAAGAATGATGGAATCAGAAAAGAGGAATACTTCAAAATTAGCCTGCATCAATGCCACATGTCTGCAGAATTCTCTTGAGTGGGATCTCACAAAGGTCTGGTTGGCAATGCGGACTCTTGCTCTAAGCAACACAAACTTGTCCCTGGTTTCCCCAGGTTTAACGTCAAGGGCACCTGGCAGGGCACCTGGCAAGTCCTGGGTTGGGAGATGCTTACACCCTCCCCCTGTCCCAGGCAGCTCCTGGGATTGCCTCCCGCAGAGCTTTCCCTGTTAAGAACTCTCTTAAAAACGCCCTTTTACTACTTCACTAGCTTGTCAACCGACAAGTCAAGGACAGACTCCAAGACAAGGGCACGTGGACACCCACCCACGTACATCAGTCTGTGAGCCATCTTCCTCCTTTGCCACGCTAGCTGTGTCCACCCGATGAGCCCGGATTCACTTTCCAGCTCTGGGTCACCCTTCAGGATTTAACATATGTTTGGGTATAAGTCTGAAGAACATAAAATATTGACAAAGAAGACTTTACTTTACCTTCTCACGCAGAGCCTGTTGCCTTGCTTATGGGACATGAAAAATAAAGATTGCCTTTTTTTGCCTGCCAAGTATAGTCTGCTATTTTGAGACAGGTCTTCAAGAGTAAGTAAAAATTATTGTTTTCATTATAAGCATTCTCCTCCAGCTCTAAAACTCTATGATTCAATGCACAGCGCTGTAAGCGATTGTGTGAAAGAATGACTTCCTACTGTTTCCTCAGGTAAGAAGTTCAATCTTTGGATCTCCCCAGCATAGTGACTACCAGCCATTACCACGAAGGATTGTCCCGCAGCTTAATGTGGGCACATTATGTATGCCCTTGCAGTGGCTAAAGACTCACAGCAAAGCCTGGATCATAAGAATCAGTTCCTTCTGGAAAGAAGAAATGAAAAGAGAAGTACTAGCTGTCATTGCCTGCTGGGATTAACCTCTTCCAGATCTCTCAAAACTATGACAGCTCTGAAAAACCGGTGTGTGAATTCTTGGATTCCCATTCAACCATCCTTGGACTGGCAGTTGGTCCAGTGAAAGAGAAACTTTGAAAACAAACAGACCTGGCCTTTAATCCAGATTTTGCCCCTCACCAAGGATGCAATCTTGGGCTGGTTACTCAATTTCTCAGAGATTTAAAAAAAAAAAAAAACAAACCCAAAAACTATTTGGTGAGTTCCCAAGAGGATGAAAGAAAATAGATAAGCGTACCGTAGTAGTGTCTGGAACACAGGAGACAATCAACAAATACTTCTGACTTTATTTCAAAAATATAAAACCTATCATTGGGTCATTTTTCTGGGTCTCTGTTTTATTAGTTACATCACATTATGCATAAAGAATTTTCATAGTAAACACATATAGGATTATTAGACCTAATGCATAGAAAATTCTGCTTTCTGGCTCCTATTAACCAGACTCCATGTATCATTAGTACAATTATAATTGTTACCCATAACCCATGGCTCTTGATTGCCCTGCGGGCTACTAAAGTATCTTCTGAGTCATTAAAAACAGATGGAATTGTGTTTTAAATGGCACTTTTTCAAAGTATTTTATTGTGTTATTTATTTAGATACACATTTGCCAAGGAAGAGATAACCTTGGCTTCTATTTGAAGACAGTGAAATATGGCCCCCTCTGTTTCTTGTGAATTTCTAATTAGTCGAGGATGAATATAACAACAGTTAATAAAGTACGTCACTCGTTTACCCACCACAGGTTGAAAAATATACAAACCTTCAGAGAAAGTTGTTTAGCCAACAGGTCACAGTAGGAAGTAAATGGCGCTCACAAATGGAAAGTACTAAGGTGTGAGCTCCTCATTCCCTCCACCGCATCCCATTGGCTGGACCCAACTGGAGACCAGATGGCAAGAGAGTCACAACTGATAGAGCCCAGCAAGTGCAGCCCCTCAGGGCACAGAACATGAAGGAGAAGGGAGAAGAAGAGCGTATTCAGGAGGTTGCAAGAAAAGATACTCAGCTTGGTAGGCTTATGGCATTATCTGGTGATAAGTTCATTGCTGTGGGGAAAAAAGTCTGTCTTTCCTAACTCGCTGCAATGTGAGAGCTTTAGATCTTCCCTGACACAAACAGAAAGTCAAAAATGCAGCCATACTGTTCTGTGGAGAAGTCACTCTCCACGGCCCTAGAAATATTTCTAACGGCTTTTACTCATTCAACAAGTCTTTATTTCATGTCTACTTGAAAAGAGACACCAATATTTCTGCTCGATTGTGACATATGCATACAGAGCGCACCTCACATTCTCAAAACTGAGGCACCAAAAGTACAGAGTTTGTGGGGAAAGGAGGTAGAGCAGATTATGCCAAGCCCATAAAAGCTTTGTCCTGGGAGGCTTCCCAAACAACAATCCTTGGCTCCTGGGGAGATGACTCGAATGCAGGAGACAGGAGATGGGCAGTTCACCTCGGCTAGAGCGGTCGCTGGACGATTACAAATGCCCAGACACCCTAGACAGGGCAGAGCTAGACAGGGCAGCTGGTATGGGGAGCACTCTGCTGGAGGGGCTGCCCTGAAGACTGGCCCCAGGAGGCAGCACCACCTGACCCAGCCCAGAGCCGCACAGACAGCCAGCCTGTGTCTCTCTGGGGAGGGAGCCCAAGACATAGGCAATCATTTTCATTCTCTCCCAGTGCAGCTAAAGGGCTCTTGCTGTTTGGGCAGCAACTGGCTTCAAGGCTTTTCCCCTGTCTGGTGAAGGTTATAATTCCATTCCCATGATCTATTCTGGTTTCCTTCTGTGGAAAAAAAGAATCCCGCATGAACCACAATGACTTCTATTTTACTAGACTGGCATTGTCTTCTCTGGCTTCCCTAAAAAAACGGAGCCTGAGGCAAAGCTTACCACTTACAGGGGCTGCAGGAGTGAAGGGAGAAGGAAAAAGAAGCAGGAAAGGAGGGGACAAAGTTAAGGCTCTTACCAAGATGGCCGCCGCTTCCCTAAGACACCCCTGCCTCTGGGTCGTGTGGACGTCTCCAGAAAGGCCACAGGGAACCATGGCATCTCAGGAAAGATCGCTTCCTTATTTTCTTGAGTTAAAAGAGGTCTTATAAGCCTAGGAACCTGCAAGTGGAAAAAAGTAATGGCTCGGCTATTTTCTTTGACTGAGGATTCCCTTCTCAGATGGTGGTTTTGTGCTAGAGCTAATGATAATTGGAAGTGCACCTCGTGTTTCACATCTTATCCACCGTGTGCGGAATCAGGCAGGGGCCCCTCTTTATACCCTGAGCTGATGATGGCAGCCATCATGCTCTCTCTGCTACCGGCATTTGCTCAACCAGGCTTTTCACCAGTTAGTGAGGTAGGGGCCACCCCACCCCACCCCAATCTCCATGAGCTCGGCAGCACAGACTTCTCTATACCTTACTTACAATTCATTGGCACCATGCTTTAGCCAACAGAGCTGCCAGTAAGCATCTAATAAATCAAATACATAAATACCCACTTAGGCTACTAGATTCAGGTAATGAAGCTTGTTAATGAAGTTGCTATCATCAATTTAATCCCCAAATGAGCCACTTGCTTTAATAGACACCATTCCATAGAGCAGCCTTTTATCTATGTTTCTCTAAACACAACTATACAGCAAAATGGCAGCAAATTTTCACAGAAGAAATAATTGGGGGGATGGTTTCCCATGAGCAAATAATTTTAAGAATGACAGGGTTATATGAACATGAAAAGGCATCCTTACTGCAGAATTTCTCAGGGCCTGACATTAACATTCATTAACACTTATGATCATGTGTATTGTGATTCTCCCTCTGTAAGAGGACTATAACATGCAGTGTTCCTTCCTCCCCTCCCCCGCTCTTTTGGTTTTATTTTTTGCCAGTTTGATGGTTAACTTGGAAGGTATTTTTGGATGAGATTAACATTGAAATTGGTGAATGCTGAGGAAAGCAGATTGCCCTTCATAATATGGATGGTCCTTGCCCAATCAGTTGAAGGCCCGACCAGAAAAATACAATTGGGCTCCCTGAGCAAGATGGAATTCTCCAGCAGAATGTCTTCACATTCCATCTGCACCACTGGCTTCCCTTAGGCTCTACCCTTCAGACTGGGACTGTATCATCTGTTCTCCTGGATCTCAACGCTGCCAGCCCACAGATTTGGGACATGCCAGCCTCCATAATTGTAATTTCTTCTAATAAATCTTGTGCTCTCTATGTGTATACACAAACTTATCACTTGTATTTCCCTGGAAAACCCTAACTAGTAAAGATTTGGTACCAGAGGTACTTCAGGGCAAATGCAGTACAACAATGGGCCCAGGCTCACGGAATTCACTGCTCTTCCCGTGTTCCCCATCACCCTGAAAGAGCTGGTTCAGTGGAAAGACAGAATGCACCTTCTGAAGACTCAGTCACAGTGCAGGTAGCAAAACTTTGAGAAGCTGGAACAAGATTCCCCAGGGGACTGCACATGCTCTGAATCAGTTTCTAACATGGCGCCGTGTCTCTGAGAGCTCAGATTCGCAGTTGTGGGTGGCATTACTCACTATGACCTCTAGTCACTCACTTGCAAAACTTTTGCTTGCTGTCCCCATGATCTTGTACTCCAGGCCTGCTGGCCTACACATCTTAGTTCCAAAGGGAGGAATGCTTCTGCCAGGAGACACAACCATGATTCCACTGAACTAGAAGTTTAGACTGCTACCCGGCCATTTTGGATTCCTCATGCTTCCAAAGCAACAGGCAAAATAGGGAGTCACGTGACTGGCTGGGGTTATTGATCCTGACCACCAAGGGGAAATTGGGCTTCTACTCTACAGCGGAGGCTTAGGAAGGGTATGTCTGAGAGACAGGAAATCCCTCAGGATTATCATGCCCTGTGATTTAAGTCACTGCAAAACCACAACAACCCAATCCAGGCAAGACTACTCATGGCCCAGAGCCTTCAGGAATGAAGGTTTGTATTACCCCACAAGGAAAGAAAAGAACCCATGAGCAGCTCAGATGCTGATGCTGGCTGAAGGCAAAGAATAGATGGTGAAAGAAGGCAGCTGTGGATACCAACTACTACCATGGGACTAGTTGCCAAAATGAGAGCTGCAATTTTAAGGGTTTTAAATATGTGTGTGTGTTGACTATCTGTGTGTGAGTGTGTAGAGGTGTGTGTGTGAATTAAACAACTATTTCTGTTTCTCCCCCCTTATTCCCTTTTCCTATAACACAAGTTGTGTTGACTTTACATCACAGTATTTAGGCAATAGGGTATCGAGAAGAGTGGACATTGTCCAAAGACTTTGTGCATCATCTGGAGAAAGAGTTGGTCTGTATTCATTTGTATGTGGGGTATTTGCATCATGTTAGGTGGAATTATGACCTTGTTATTGTCTTAATTTGGTGGTTAAGTATGGTTGAAAGGGACACATATAGGTACCACGTAGACAAAGGGTGGACTTGTGATGCTTAATTTTATTTTTCAACTCAGAGGGTATTTTTGGATGAGGGTAATATTTAAATCAGTAAATTGTGATTGAAGCAGTTTCCCTCCACAATGTGAGTAGGCCACAGCCAATCAGTTGGAGCCCCGAATAGAACACAAAAGCCAACCAAGAGGGAATTTTCCAGCAGAATGTCTTCAGACTTCATTTGTACTATCGGCTCTCCCGGGGCTGCGCCTGCTGGCTCACACTGCAGGTTTTGGAGTCATAAGCCTCCACAGTCACGTAAGCCAATTCCTTATAATAAATCTCAATGTATAGCCACATCCTAACAGTTGTTTCTCTAGAGAATCCTGATGAATACAATCAGGAAAGCCCTTTCTTTATGAGCCAACTATAAACAATTTGTGAGACACTAGAGTTCCAAGAAGAATTACCAGGTAGGGAAATGCCACCTTAGACCACAGCCTTCTAGAAGATCTGCTATCTCACCAAGGCAGAGTATTGGTAAGAAAGGGATCTGAAATCCTAAAGAAACCTCATGCAATTATCATCATGGTTTAGCCAGCTTTCACAGGAACCGGCTTATTCACAGGACAATTTTTACCTAACTCAATAGCTGCTAATTCACATACCTCCAAAAAAAAGAAATTGTAACAAAGGGAAATATGATCTCAGGAATGGTTGAAAGACCTTTTTTTCCCCCATTCCATCCCACACGCCTATATTCCATGGTACGCATGACACAGCATCTCTTTGAGCACTAATTTGTGGGAGTGGTGACCGCACTGGCTATGAGGCAACGGACGCTGACAGACATTCCGCTTGGGTTCCAGGTGATCAGATGGTGAGTGCGTTCTGCGCTGCTATCACTCCACGTGCTGAAAGACAACTTGCAAAGGAATTTTAAGATGTTCTCCTGACCCACTAACAACCAATTATCTTGTCAGCAGGGCAAAACATGTTCCAGTTGAGCAACAGTATTAAGATGAATGTAAAGCTTTTTCTAAAAGGTACAATAAACACATAAAGCACTCAGGGCATTTCCATGACACAATTGCCATTAACTATTACAATCTTGAGCAAATAACTGTTTTTTGCTATAGCCGGAGGAAACTTCCCTCATCTACTGAGACGGATTGTTCTAGGCTCTTATGTCTGAAGAATCAAATAACTGTGTCTCCCTAAATGTTATTAATACCCAGGAAGACTTTCCCGTGGAAGGGGGAAAGAAAAACACATCTTAGCAACTGTTTTTAAGTAAAAATATATCAGTTCTGAAAGACCTCTTTTTTTTCTTTTTTTTTTTATATATTTTATTTATTTATTTGACAGAGAGATCACAAGTAGGCAGAGAGGCAGGCAGAGAGAGAGAGAGAGACAGAGAGGGAAGCAGGCTCCCCGCCAAGCAGAGAGCCCAATGTGGGGCTCGATCCGAGGAACCTGGGATCATGACCTGAGCCGAAGGCAGAGGCTTTAAACCACTGAGCCACCCAGGCGCCTCCTGAAAGACCTCTTTTGCTTTTCATTTTAATCTTCACTAAAATTAAAAACTGTAGAGCAAACCCTTATGGAGATGCCTCTTGAGGCTACCCAGCTGCTACTCTCATACACAATGTGGTTTTCTCACTTTACAGGTAAGACTAAAAATGTACCCACCACAAAACAATTTTAAATGTTTTACATAAAAGGTGCTAAACTTCTACAAAGTAGTTTGAATGATGGTAGCATTTCGGCCGAGCTAGAGCGGTACGCAAGGCACAAGCCTACCTAAGCCTTCAGATCACCGCCAAGGTTGGCGGTTGCAATGGATTAAGCAGACCTGTGAGTAGATATGGTTGCAATCCTTCAAAGATGGGCTTTGCAATCTAGGGGAATGGCGCTGAGATTCCAGAGCTAGCAGCGATTCTGTGGGATACACCCTAGAGCCAGCATCTTTCATGTAAGTGAAAGAAAAAGTAGATGAGAAAATGTGGCCTCCAGAAACATTACCCCAGAAAGCCCATCTGCAGAAGGGGCACCTTTCAGATAAGATAGAAAGCATGGTCACACTTTCTCTAGGTCATTAGGCGTCCTATGATGCTCTTCAAATAATGGAAAGCCTTTACCTCCCCAATTCCAGCCAGAGTGATTATTCAGCATTTCTAAAAGAGCACTATGATGTTATTAAGATGCCGGATCCTTTCTCATTACTTCTGGATTTTATTAATATGGCAGCAAGGTATTGAAATGGTCACTGTACATCACCATATGCAAATTTTACACCAGCGACAGTGGTCCTTGAATCGGAGCTTCAAGTATTTTTCGAGTATTTTGAGTCTCCAGCAATGAAAGTAACTACATAATGAAAAACCTATTATTTCAACTGAAAAGTCTTTTATAGGGAAGTAATAGGTTTAGAAAAATTCTTAAGGCAAATAACTCTATTCTGATAAAAATCACAAGACTTGGAAAGAGCTAGAGAATGACATTTCTCGCTGAACAGCTTCTACCTGAGAAACTTACCAAAACTGGAGGAGAGGTTGTTCACCTGTTTATTTCTATTAGCAGCTGGTTAAAATAATGCAGAGAAAATTAGACTCAGGAACACCCTGCTCTAAAACCTCATTCCGTGGAGCTGTTCTCTGGGTGACCTTTCCGTGGGACACTAGCATGATGAAGGAAACTCTGCCCCACCACCGGGGACCAGTTCATGGCTCAAAGACAAAGACAGGGCATACACACCGACAGAATGACCACTCGGGGCACATCTCTCATAGAAAACCAGTCCATTTTTGTAGTGCCTGAACAGGAAGGTGCATAGTGCCGAGAAAGAGGGAAAGATAAAGGATATTTCCTGTCTGGTTTCTAACAGATGACCAATTTGTCACCTGTCACAGAGATGGAGTTTTTTTGTTGTTTTTCATAAGGAATCAACAGAGAAGGAACAGTACCTAGAAACATCTTAGGCTCAACATTTAATTCAAATGTATATATAGCCTTTTAGTCTGGGGAGATGTTCCCACACATTTTATTGACTTTGCCTCTCTGGGGTGTGACAGCACTCTCACCGCCTCCTCTGTTCTACAGCTGGAGAGGCAGGAGTGAGAGAAGAATAGAGCTTGCTCGTGATGATCAAGTTCAAACAACTCCGGGGTGAGGCTGAAACCCACATCCCCTGACCTCCGAGTCTGTCGTAACAAGTACTGGGGCTTTTCGGCTTTGTTGTTGCCACTATTGTTAACTCAGAATTGCTATTTTGACTTTTCAATAATTAAAAGAAATCTGAAAATCATCTCTCAATTAGCAAAACTGTGTTGTTGACTTATTGTGCTATTAACACTCGGAAACACAGCTACCACTAGATACAGAAACAAATGCAATTCAGCCCCTGGAAAAGAAAGGGGTTTGGATTTTTACATAAATCATATCTTTACATAATTTTAAAAGATGCAAAAAATCATTACTTCAAAAGCACTCCTAAATCTCGAGGGAGCCATAAAATAGAATAAGCCGTGTTGCCTGTAGAGCTGCATTAGGGCACCCTCAGGCACCATGAACTTGCCCTTTGAGGTAACACAAGGTCATTGACTTAGAATAATTCTCTGTGACATCTATGTTCTTGAAAGCTGAGTCAGCCCAGTCCTTTGGGATGGGAATGTTCAGTGGGTGTCCTGTGCCCCAGGAACCACAGTGAAAAAAGGGGCTATGGGAGGCATGACCTCACCCAACTGTGCCCTAAACCCAGCTCACTGATCCCATCATCAGCTCCTGGGCTTCTAATCCAGATTTAACCCACCTTCATACAGTAAAGCACCAGTGTTAATTCAACATTGTACACTGGCTGCATTCTGAGCATTGTATACAGACATGAATGGACACGGAGCTAAAATAGTACAACCCACCAGCATATACATCCTTCCTTCTTCCTATCAAAAAAAAAGAAAGGCCTGGTTACACCATTATTTTGTTCAAAGGAAGAACACACAGAAAAAGACATGACTGTTACCAAAGCAAGATCCCTTCACTAGGAGCCTTTTTTCTTTCACAGATTTAATTGTTTTTAAACAGTTTATTTATTTATTTGACAGACAGAGATCATAAGTAGGCAGAGAGGCAGGCAGAGAGAGAAGAGGAAGCAGGGTCCCTGCTGAGCAGAGAGCCCAATGTGAGATCAGGACCTGAGCCAAAGGCAGAGGCTTTAACCCACTGAGCCACCCAGGTGCCCCTCACAGATTTAATTTATGTGCCACATAACAGATACTGAAATGCTCTTCCTTTTGGTGTTTCAGGAGCCAAAAAACAATTCACTCATTCTATGCTTCTTATATATATAAAACACAATATAAAGGTAAATAAGGTGGAGTGCCAACTTTCAAGGACTTTATGGTTTAGAAGGGAGCAGTTACGTGCATGTCTGACTACATTCCAAGCTGGAAACATGGAAGCAAGTGCTCTAGGAGAAGCCCACACAGCATAAGGGAGGTCACGTGAGGGAGATGACTCCAGAAAGCAGAGGAGACGGTCTAAGTGGGCTTGGCAGGGAGTCAGGAACAAACCAGCGTTGAACAAAGGGAAGGTTGGGAAGTTAGAATGGGGTCTTGAGGTGGGAAAGCTCAAACAGTAACTGAGGGGGCTGACTTTGTTCTCTCCATGTTAAGGGAGAGCAATGCTTTGCCCAGCTGTGGACTTCTTCAGTGAGAAGAGCATGTCTGGAGCTTAGATGAATGACTCCAGTGACTGCACCTTGCTTGATTGTAGTGGGAGGCCAGTATGGAGTTCTGGGAAGGGAGATGCAGGTGGCAAGCAAGAACTAGTGAAGGCCTGGGCCGGGGTGGCACTGGGACAAGAAACACCCAATGGTGATCTCTTGGAATAAATATGCTCCCATGTTGTTTCATGAAAACACACACAAAAAGGCACTTAGCAATTCACTCACCATGGATTCATCTCTCACTACTTACATCCATCCTTTGTGATAGGGACTGCCAAATTCTGTCTAAATTCTAAGATGTTCATTTTTTCACATGTTAACATGTCCAGGAACCAGGTGTGTTTTATAATCTATATGTATATTTAATGTACAAGCAATGCTGATTTTTTTTTTTTTGGTATGGTTTGTTCTTAAGATGGTCATCTTGAGGTCTTTTATCCATTTTGAGTTTATCTTTGTGTACGGTGTAAGAGAATGGTCCAGTTTCATTCTTCTACATATAGCTGCCCAGTTTTCCCAGCACCATTTATTGAAGAGACTTTTTTCCACTGTATATTTTTTCCTGTTTTGTCGAAGATTAACTGACCATAGAGTTGAGGGTCCATATCTGGGCTCTCTACTCTGTTCCACTGGTCTATGTGTCTGTTTTTATGCCAGTACCAGGTTGTCTTGGTGATCACAGCTTTGTAGTAAAGCTTGAAATCAGATAACGTGATGCCCCCAGTTTTATTTTTGTTTTTCAACACTTCCTTAGCGATTCGGGGTCTCTTCTGATTCCATACAAATTTTAGGATTATTTGCTCCAGCTCTTTGAAGAATACCGGTGGAATTTTGATCGGAATAGCATTAAAAGTATAGATTGCTATAGGCAGTATAGACATTTTAACAATGTTTATTCTTCCGATCCAAGAGCATGGAATGGTCTTCCATCTTTTTGTGTCTTCTTCAATTTCTTTCATGAGTGTTCTGTAGTTCCTCGAGTACAGATCCTTTACCTCTTTGGTTCGGTTTAATTCCCAGGTATCTTATGGTTATTGGTGCTATAGTAAATCTGAGGGTTTTGAAGGGGCGGGGGGGTGGGAGGTCAGGGTACCAGGTGGTGGGTATTATAGAGAGCACGGATTCCATGGAGCACTGGGTGTGGTGCAAAAATAATGAATACTGTTATGCTGAAAATAAATTTAAAAAATAATAAAAAAATTAAAAGATGGTCATCTTGAAGTTGGAGGTGTCTTAGGATGAAGGAAATGTAAAGATATTGTTTCCATTTTTAAATGAGACTGAGGCAAAGACAATAACAAAGCCCAATCCCTAATAGGTGAGAAATCAGGCAAGAAAAACTGCCCATCTGTCTTCAACTTTCCACTCTGATTGACACTCTCCTAAGGCATAAGAAATCAGATATTCCCTTGCAGGGAAGTTGCATGCAAAGATGCTCGGCCATCCCACCGACCAACCGAAGCTGTCAGCTGTCTTATGTCAGTTTTTCAGTCTATTCTCTTGACAAGCATTGTTGCCCTGCCCTGTGTGCTCCCAGCCATGCTCACGGTGATGAAGAAAAGCCACCCCTTCCCATGTGGGGCTCAAAGACGAAGGAGAGAGACAGACGTCAAACAGTGATAATAGATCAACACTGAGTTGTAAGTTACAAAACATGATACACAAAACACAAGATGCTATGATATACATCAGAGGATCTAGAAATGGTCGAGGCCGTCAGGGATAGCCTTTTCTTAAGATGTGATATTTTTTTTAGCTCATGTGAAAGATTTCACTAAGATTGAGCAAAGGAAGGTCCAGGGGTGGAATTTGCTGGGTCAGAAGTTATTTCCAGGAAGAAGCAGACTCTTCCAGGCCATGGAAATAGCATGTACAAAGGCCCTGAGGCCAGGGGGAACATGTGTTTTTGAGGTCTAGAAAGAAGGTTAATGAGGTTCGAGCGGGGTTCATTTGCGTGGAATAAGATCAGAAAGTCATGTGGGTCATGGAGATATGGCTATCTACCCTAAGATCACTGGGAAGGAACTACTTTTTTACTTTAAGATATTGAATGGATAAGGGGCACCTAGGTGGCTCAGTCAGTTAAGTGTCTGCCTTCGGCTCAGGTCATGATTCATGGGTCCTGGGATCGAGACCCTTGTCAGGCTCCCTGCCTCTCCCTCTCCCTCTGCCCACCCCCTACCCCGCCCCCCCCACCCTCTGCCCACTCACACTCTTCTTCACTCTCTCTCTTAAATAAAAATTTTTTAAAAATAAAAGAAAAAAAATTTTAAATGTTAGATGGATGAAAATCTTATGTTGACAGTTGGATATGCAAATAATGTCAACTTTATATTAATGTAAGTTGAGAATCAATACAGTATCACAAACTGGGAGGCTCTTTGAAAATAGCTAGGGCTTATGTCCACACACATCCTAGAAGTAAACACGTGGGCTACAACAAACACACAGGACGTGTCAACTAACAGGCCAAGTCTACACCACTAGTTCCACTGAACCATAGAATACCCATAAATAATAGCCTGTTGACGAGAATCAATTTCACATATGGAGAGGTGTGTCCCTCTGAAAAGGACCTTTGTCAGTGAACGCCAGGGCTGGATTATCACATTTAGAAAGAAACAGCCACTTAGGTTAAATCAGGGGTTTTTTCTAAGAGGATTGCCACTGGCTTCCTATTGATACAAGACAGCAACAAGTACAAAATAACAGGTTGTCTTTCCTTTAGGAAGGAAGACTGTAGTGTACGTGTTAGTCACAGAACAGGAGGCGTGAGCAGTAATAAGACTGGCCCTCAGCCTAATGACTGGAAGTGACTGAATTCATCCGAGCTGAGGGTGGGAAAGGGGGTGGGGGGCGGGTGCTGAGGTTCCCACAGGAACAAATATTAGGAAAATCACCCACCTGGGCAGTCTTCCACCCATAAGCCACTCCCTTCCCAAGGTCTGAATGACCCCTAGAGGAAATCCAAAAGAAAACAGGCCTGGAGATCAGGAAAACAAATTTGTAACAGAGGTAGGGTAAGTTTATGAATCTTACTACCCAATTAAAAGACCTTAAAATCAGCAAGTATACCACATAATACCAATAGACGTGTTAATTGGTCCAAACTTTTGGAAAACCAATTTGGCTATGTGTCAATAGCCTTAAAAATGCCATACAGGGGACGCCTGGGTGGCTCAGTAGGTTAATGGCTGCCTTCTGGTCTGGTCACGGACCCAGGATCAAGGGATCGAACCCCACATCGGGGTCTCTGCTCAGCAGAAAGCCTGCTTCTCCCTCTCCCTCTGCTGCTGCTCCCCTACTTGTGCTTTCTCTCTGTCAAATAAATAAATAAAACGTTTAAAAAAAAAAGGGGGGGACCATACATTTTGAACCCACAGCTCTCCCCCTAGAGATGTATCTTAAAGGAATAACCAGAAATACATAATGTTCGCAGGCCCATTATTTATAGCAACAAAAAGTCAGAAAGTTCTTGTGTCCTGTTACAGGAAAATAATGGAATAAATTGTGGTAGGTGAAGAGATGAACTATTTGGAAGCCACTCAAAATTGTGTGTTAAAAAAAAAAAATTCAACCAAGTAAATCTGAAAATCTAATTGACTTTTTAAAATGATGCGTGAAAGACTATACTTTCAGGGATCATTTCTATAGTTTGTTAAAATGATGCGTGAATGGGGAAGCCTCCATGGGGGCAAGTGGAGGGCAGTTCCAAAGAGCTGCACAAAATGGAAAGGTTTTGGAGGCAGAAACAGGGTGGGGCAACTAACAAAAGAACAGAAGAAATAGTTTCAGGCAGGGTCAACTTCCCCTGAGGGAAAAATAAGAGGCCATTATTGCGCTGCCTTTGGGGGATGGAGAGGGTCCGTGGGACAGATTACTTCACTGGTGCTTACCCCAAATTCCTGAGGGACGAGTTAAGACTCCATTTCTGGGGGAGGCTGAAACTGTAATTAGGTCAGGTGTTAAGCCCTACCTAAGTTTTGGTGACCAGGCCTATGATGTAAGTCACTCCGTTTTGGACCTGTGGTTTTCTTTCTAACACGTCTTTAAAGAACACTTAATGGCATAGGGAAATGTAATACATTAAGTTTAAGAAGCATTTTACAAAATGGCCCATCCAATACAATTTCAGATACACATCTGCACACACATCATGATAGGGCAAAATGATAGTGATGATTATATCTGAGGGCTAGTCCCTTAGTTCTTCTATACTATGTTTTCTAAATTATCTACAATATCATGAAAACGTTTTAAAAATAAGCGAGGGTGAAGAAAAGTAATGGGCCCTCCGTGCAGAATTAACTGTAGTTTTTCCTTCAGGTAATGAAGGAAGGGAATGTGCTAGATGAAGTTTGTTTCTAGTCCTAGCCCTCTCTTCCTGGGTATGCACCTATCCGGACCGTGTTTGTATACTTTTCTGTACATTATACTTGCCAGAAGCATTATACAATGGTATTCTTTGCATTCTTCAAAACTGACCTACATTTTACCTCGCTGGTGAAGTTTCCGACTCCCTTTTTTCATTAGCATTAGCTTTGTGAGAGCCTTTCGGGTTTCTATGTGTTGAATCAATTCATTTATTTTAATGGCTCTAGAGTAGTCATCAAATGTACTTTAACTAATTTTTGTATAGTGTAATATTGGTTTCAGGAGGAGAATGTAGTGATTCATCACTTACATGCAACACCCGGCGCTCATCACACGTGACCTGCTGAACGCCCCCCACCCACCTAGCCCATCCCCCACCCACCTTCCTCCAACACCCTCCGTTTGTTCTCTCTAGCTAAGAGTCTCATGGTTTGCCTGTGTACTGGAACTAATCCATTCCCTTATTGATAGACACTCTGGTGGTTTCCAATTTTTAGCTATGACAAATAATGCCACAGCAAAGAACCTTCGTAATCAGAAAAGATGGAGGACGATACCAAAGTCTAGTGGAAAGGAGGCTTCTGCTTCCCAGAGGCAGGTTTCTTGCTCAGCGTCCTGGAGCCTTCCAGAGCTCGCCTGCCTCAGGGCTCTCTCTGATGCTTTGAGGATGGACCAAAGGCCCATCTTACCTGAATAGGCACCCTCTGACCTGACCTTTGCACCAATACCTTCAACTGCTCGGACACCTGCGACTAGAGCAGTTTGCCTGACATGTCCCTTCATAGAACTCTTAGAACCTCGTACCATTGTTATTCCTACCATTCAGTTGGGAGACTGAGGCCCAGAGAGGTTAAGTACCTTGCCCAAGGTCACATAGCAGGTGGTAGAACTGGATTCAAACTCAGGCAGGGTGACTCCAAAGTCCATACTCTAAACCTCTGCACTCCATGGCCTCCCATAATTTTCCACTGGCCCACTCTTTATCTCATTTCCCTTTTTACAGCCTTACCTCACCCGGGCTTCAAGGCAGAGAAGCAAGACAGTCCTACTCCCCTGGTCTGGACTCTGACTTCTCTCCTTAATCATCAACCACACTGCCTCTCGGGTTCACACTGCTTTGGCTTCTTAACCACAAATCCCCCTTAACAAATCTTTGTAGTCATAACTCTGGTCTTATCATTGTTTATATATTTCTTAAGTCAGTCAAATCCTAATGTCTTGGTCTCCTTCTTCCTCCTCTGGCACTGATGTCCTGCCGCCAAAGCACGGGGGGTAGGGAATAAAGTGGTAAAGTTACAAGCTACTCCTGTTCTATCTCTACAGAAAGTCTGGAGACACCTGGGTGGCTCAATTGGTTAAGCATCCAACTCTTGATTTCGGCTCAGGTCATGATTTTGGGGTCCTGGGATTGAGCCCCTTGTTGGGTTCCCAGCTCAGTGGGGAGGCTGCTTCTGCCTCTGCACCTCCCCCTCCCCCCCCTTTCTCTCTGTTGCTCTCTCTCTAATAAATAAATAAAATCTTAAAAAAAAAAAAAAGTTTGTGTAATGAGCACTAGGGGAACCCTTCCTAATACTAAATCAATCAAAACCCTGCCAACACTTGGGAAGACACCCCATGTCACAGGTGTCTGTCAGTGGGGTGGATTTTCTGCACTGTTGAGCTAATTGCTCAGATGAAGTTGGTAAATCCTATAACTCTAATATTTTTTTACATTACTGATTTTTTTCCCTGCCTATTTGATCAGTTGCTGAGGGAGACATGTTGTTAACATCTATAACTATCCTGTGGATTACTGTTCCTCCTTTTACTTCTGTTCATTTTTGCTTCATATGGCTTAAAGCCATGTTGCTAGGTGAGGTTTATACAACTTAGGATTGTTCTGTGTTTCTGTTGAATAGCTTCTTCTATCAATAAGAAATGTCTGTCTTCTCCTCCAGTAGCCCTTTCCTTTGATCTATTGGTTTTGGTGGTAATAAGCCACAATAGCCTTCTGTTGGCTCATGTGGTACGGCTTATCATTCTATACTTTTTTACATTCAGTCTGTCTTCTTAATTAAAGCATGTCTCTTAAACGCAGTATATAAGTTGCTTCTCATCCAATATAACAATCTTTAGCTTTTACTTTTTTTTAAGATGTATTTGTTTATTTGAGAGAGAGAGAGAGAGAGGAAAAAAAAATGCAGGGGGAGAGGCAGAGAGAGGGAGGAAGAGGCAGACTCCTCACTGAGCACAGAGCCCAGCTCGGGGGTCAATACCAGGACCTGAGCCAAAATCAAGAGTCAGATGCTCAACTGACTGAGCCACGCAGGTGCCCCAACAGTCTTTGGCTTTTAATTATAGTGTTTGGTCTACATGTTAGCTTCCTGGGAGTGTATAACAAAAAACCACAATGTATTCTCTCAAAGATCTGGATGCTAGAAATACAAAATCAAGGTGTCAACAGGGCTATGAATGCTTCCTTGGAAACTTCTAGAAAAGAGTTCTTTCTTGAGTCTTCTTTTTTTTTTTTTTTCTTTTAGGATTTTATTTATTTCTTTTTGAGAGAGAGCGCATGCATGAGAGAGAGACCACAAGCAAGGGAGAGGGCCAGGGGGTGAGGGAGAGAGAATCCTCAAGCAGACTCCCTTCCCTGCTGAGCACAGAACCCCAGGGAGGACTCGATCCCAGGACCCTGAGATGATGAGCTGACACAAAGGCAGACACTTAACCGACTGAGCCACTCAGCTGTCCCAACCTCAGAGATTCTGCAAGAAAGCTACTAGAACTATGATATGAGCTTAGCACGGTCACAGGATACAAAGGCATTTACAATCCTCAATTGTGTTTATATATACTAGCAGTGAAAAATTAGCAGTTGAAATTTAAAAGCCATGCCCCAGGAGTATCATTAATGTGTTATACACCGATGGGCTGAACCGGGCTGAATTGTGTCCCCCCACTTAAAACAGATGTTCAAGCCCTAGCCCCTACACCTGTGAATATGACCTTATTTGGAAGTTATCATCATCAAGCTATCATCAAGTTAAGATGAAGTCCAAGAGAGTCAATCCCAAGAGTTCTTATCACAAGGAAAAGAATTTCTTGCCTTTTCTTGCTTTCTTCTTTTTTGTTTTTGTTTCCACACAGGATGACGATATTACCTACCCTTACGTGCTCACCATCTCACGATTCTCGGAAGTAACTGTGGGGTACACATTACACTGCACAGAGCTGAACTTTATCAACAATAAACTTTATCTCAATAAAGCTGGGGTAAAATGTGAAGAGGAGATCACCCTGGATTATGGTAGACCTTAAATCCACTGACCGATGTCCTTTGAAGAACAGGAGATTTAGTCACAGGATGGATAAGGCACACAGGGAAGGAGGCCATGTGAGGCAGAGGCCAATGGACACAGAGGTTGACCTTCTGCTGCCACAAGCCAAGAAATGCCAAGAGTTGCTGCCAACGCTTAGATGTTAGAAGAGGCAAGAAAGGAGTCCCCTGGGTGGCTCAGTCAGTTAAGCGTCTCCCTTCAGCTCGGGTCATGATACTCCTGAGGCACACAAAGGGAGACAGAAGGTTCTGTCAAACAGTGTGATGAGAGCCCTCTGGCTGGACACTGTCCTCGGTTAGCCCAGATCTTATAGTTCTGTGAGGGGATTAAGCTGTCTGTTGGAATGACTCAAATCATACTAAATATGTTATTATCAACTCAGAGTGTTTAGAAAGTTATTGCCTTTCCAGTATTATGTGAAGTGACTTTTGTACATGTTAATATTCTAGAAGGCTCCTAGGTGTGTCCTGTTGCTGCTATAATTCATGGCCTTCATTTTGCCTTTTTAGCTCTCCCCAGTCTTTCTCCCTTTCTCCCTCCTCCCCACCCTCCTCCCTCCCTCCAGGGCTCATCAGCTCAAGCCCTGTTCCTCAGGTCAAACACGTACAGAACTAGTTTATAAATGCCGATGGTCTATAAAATACAGAGTTTATGATCATGATGGCTCTGTTAGCAAAGGAAAAAAAAGGACTAAGTAATACCTGCTGAGTCGACAAACAACAGGGTCTGGCGGCAGTGACCACGTACGGAATAAAAATCAAAGTCTCCAGTCCGGTTTCCAAAGCTCCCACGACCTAGGCCCGTCTTGTCTTCCAACCTAACACTCCCCTGCATTCCGCCTGCCCCTGGGGCCCCCATGGGAAAAGCCCTTCGCTTTCATACTCCTGCTGCTTTTTCTTTTGGAAACGTACCTCCTTACCCCTTGATGTGCCCGAATCTTAATTGCCAAGATATCAGATGTTGTCAGTTCCCCTTCCTGGACCCCATCCCGAAGGCTCAAAGCAAACCTTGCATGTTGTGTGAGCTGCCCTCCACACTCCAGCCGGGAGAAATCTGTGCCTTCGGACTTCCTCTGTGTCTCTCTCCAGGACGTCCTCATTCTCTACTCTAAAGGAGTTACGCACATACACAAATCATATCCTGTCTAGATTATAAGCGTCCTCACAGCCGAGAAGCCATCTCACTTGTCATCACATTGCCAAATCTTAAGCGCTTTCCTGGGAGACAGATGCTGAGAACATCAGCTTCGTGTCTTCGACAGAGAGATCCACCCATACGCAAAGTGTAAGATCACATCCATCCCATGGTCACCCACAAATCAAGAAAGACATAATATAAATTCAGGCTTAATTTGGGGGTCAGGTCTCTTGGGGCGAAGAAATATTCCTGGATTCTTCTCTCCTTAAACAGCCAGGAATCCTTGTCTCCTCATAAATAGTAAAAAAAAAAAAAAAGTACAGATATGAAATACCTGATTTGACTCTTGACCATTACTAATTTCACTATGATCTGTTTCAGAAAAAAGCAATTATACCACAGACATAATAAATCCATCGCGTGGCGAGATCATTCCAGTTGTTCTAATCACATATGCTCTTTCTGATGTTGGTCTAATACTTGCTACCTCATAAAGGTGGCTTTTTACCTTTTGAGCTACTTACTAATGAGGGGTAGTTTTACTATCAAGATGGTGAATTCTGCTCATCTGGAAAGTGTGTCAGGAGTTTATGGGCTGCGGTGATTCATGAGTTACCAAGGGGACAATAAAAATAAGGTCTGCCACACACCAAGCCCTTGCTGGGGTCATGGTACATGCCTAACTGTATCTGACAATGTGTGATCTACCGCTTTTTACAAGGCTACTTTTTTTGTAGTTGTGGGTACCAGATCAATTCTGTTGTATAGGGTTGAGTGTTGTGAAATGTGGGTAAAAAAAGGATTGTCACTACCTATATTTATTCTGTCAGTCATTCTGATCACCAGACAGTGATATGAACACAGTGAGAAAGAGATCCTGCCTGACTGTATTCTTCCTGAATTAGCCAAACTATAAGAACTCCATCAGCTCATCTGACGAGGGGAAGCTGGTCCATTTCTGATGGCATCATAGGCACTTTGCTTGCTGCGTTGACTTTGATTTGGGTTTTTGTTTCGAAGCAGATTAACAGGTAAAAATCCGACTTGCCCATTATTTTCTCTTCTCTCGGTGTGCGTGCTCAACATGACACTGGGTGTGCCCATTATTTCAGACGTACTCTTACTGCCTGTTCCCTCAACCAAGCACCCCGGCCTTCTTGGGCAAAGCCCTGTTCCCCTCCTTCACCCCTACCCAGAAAGGCTAGCGACCTATGCTCAGGCTTGAGAAAATGCACGCTTACCAAGCACCCCAAAGGGTGCCCATCTGATGAAAATTCAAAAGAAAAAAAACCTGCTGCCATTTTGCTCAAATTAAAAGAGTGTTCCTTTTGTGGAGCTGGGGGTCTTACTATCAATGGCTGCTTAGAGTCAGCTGGGCGTAACATTTATGAGTAGGAAATTTATGGTAATTTCAAAATCATCCACTAAAAATATCCAGCTATTTTTTTTCTCCAACAAGGTCTCTGCTCCCGATTAGTTAATCTTCTTTAGAGTAGTTATTCCAAGTTCCTGGGATTTGACAGACGTCTTAAAAAAAAAAAAAAAAAATCCAATTCAGTATGGTCAGTCTGTTTTACCAAGTAAAAATGTTTAAAAAAAAAAAAGAATAATAACTACCCCAACATCACTCATCATCAGGGAAATGCAAATCAAAACCTCAAAGAGATATCACTTCACACCTGTCATAATACCTAGAATCAAGAATTCCAAGTGTTGGCTGGGATGTGGAGAAAACATCCTGTTTACTGTCGCTGGGAATGTAAATTGGTGCAGCCAGTGTGAAATGTGGAAAACAATATGGAGATTCCTCAAAAATTTAAAAATAAAACCACCTACCAGGGGTGCCTGGGTGACTCAGTTGGTTAAGCGACTGCCTTCGGCCGGGTCATGGTCTCAAGGTCCTGGGATGGAGCCCCTGGTCAGTGGGGAGCCTGCTTCTCCCTCTCCCTCTGCCTGCCTCTCTGCCTGCTTGCACGCACTCTCTCTCTCTCTCTCTCTCTCTCTCTCTCTGTGTCAAGTAAATAAATAAAATCTTTTAAAAATAAAATAAAAAAATAAAACCACCCTACAATAATTCCGCTACTGGATATTTACCCAAAGGAAAGGAAAACACTAATTCAAAAAGATATATGCACCCCTATGTTTATTGTAGCATTATTTATAATAGCCAAAATACGGAAGTTGCCCAAGTGTCCACAGATAGATGACTAGCTAGAGAACATGTGGTATATATACAATAGAAAATTCCTCAGCCATAGAAAAGAACAAGCTTTTGCCATTTGCAACAGCATGCATGGACCTAGACGGTATTAGGCTAGACGAAGTAATTCAGACAGAGAGAGACAAACACTGTATGATTTCACTTACATGGAGAATCTAAACAAACAAACAAACAACAACAAAAAAAACGCTCATAAATATAGAGAATAAACTGATGATTGCCAGAGGGGAAAGGAATGCAGGGGACGGGCGAGGACTAGGAAGTACGAACTTGTGGCTCTCAAACACGGAGAGGAAAGCTACAGCAGAAGGAATAGAGACAATAATATGGAAACAACGTTGTATGGTCACGGATATACTTGTGGTGAGGAAAAAGGACTTATACCTACGAATTATTTGTGCCATTGGTTTTTGAAAAGAAGCTCGCTTGAACATCAGAAAAGAAGAGACGTGATCTGTTCGTGAAGACCGTTCTCTAATTGAATGAACTTAACTTTATGTCCTTCTTTTCCCCATATCAAAGACTGGCGAATCTGTAATTCTCTTCTGGCGGGGCCCATGGCCTAGGACTTGGGAGTCATTGCTCTGGATGTCAGCACGCTCAGCCAAAGCAATGATTAGCCTCCTACACTTTGCAGGTCATGGTAAACAAAGTTGACTGTGGGTGTATTTGTCCATTTAGTCATTCCAAAGTGGTGAGGATGAAGTTGGACCAAAGGGGCAGACACATCTTCACCCAAGGCCCAGCTCTACCACCTGATACCTAAGTGACCTTCGGTAAGTCACCCCACCTTTCTAAGCTTTTGTTGCTACATCTATAAAATGGAAAGACAGCAAAAATGCACTGAGTCCTTATGAGGATTTAATGAGAATGAGCAAAAGGCCCTTGTCTCAGCAAACAAATCTTTGGTGTTTATTGAAATACAACTGATATACAATATCCTATTTGTTTCCAGTGTGCATCCCAATGATGGTCCCCAAATGATCCCCACGATAAGTCTCGTTACTGTCTGTCTCCACATAAAGTTATTACAGTACCATTGAGTATATACTCCCTGTGCAGGACTTCACATCCCCACGGTTTATGTATTTTATAACTGAGAGATTGTCCCTCTTAATCCGCTCCCCCTATTTCGCCATCCTTCACCCCCTCCCCTCTGGTAACCAACAGTTTGTTTCCTGTATCTATGAGCAACGTCGTCATCTGTACCTATAATGTTACAAGAACAGGAGTGTCTAAGGATAGGCCACACCTTGTCCAGGACCTCAAAGACACAGAGATGAAAACCACCATGTTTTCCTCAAGGAACTTACAGTGTCAAGTGAGAAGTCCATTAAAGGATGGGGAGATAAAACGAAACCCGTTGGGAGAGAGGCAAATTCTAGAAGCTGCAAGAGCTTGTAGAGGAATCCAAGTAAGGGAAGACAAGGGAGAGGAGGGGGTGAATCGGAGCAAAACCTTAAGGGATGCAAAATTAAAACAACACCGAAAAGATTTATCGATTAGACCAACTTGTAGCACTGAACCTAAATGTGCAGATTACAGCCTGGCAGACAAAAATACCTCCGGTTACCCTGGGTCAGCACGCTTACGGATCCAAGAAATGGCTCTCATCAAAGAAGTAATTTTCCTTTGCCTTGCTGTCTCCGTTCTTTTTGGGGTGACCCTAAGAAGATTCTTCTCTGCCAATTCTGACCTGAAGATGATGAGTTTTCAGTGAAAAAAGAGAGAGAAGTTACAGCTCATAGTTTTGGGGAAATCCTGAAAATAGATCTTCTGAGAAAACCAGAGTACACTTGACCTTTATAACAGGACTAGAACTGAGCTGGGTCACTTATCTGTGGATTTTCTTCAATAAATATATTGGAAAATTTTTTGGAGATTTACATAATTTGAAAAAAAAAAAACCCAAAGCAGAACAGAGTATTTTAGAGATACCAAAAAATGTAAGAAAAAGTTAGGTATAACTATAGGAATATAGGATATAATGCTAGGAACATAGGAAGTATGTGTTCCTCAACTGCTTACATTATTGGTAAGGCTCTCAGTCAACAGTAGGCTATTGGCAATTTAGGTTTGGGGAAGCTAAAAGTTATAAGCAGATTTCCAACTGCATGGGGGTGTCTCTGCGTCCCTAAGCTCCACATTGTTCAAGGGGCAACGGTATCTGAGCGGCTGAATTCCAGGCTGTTACTTGGCCCCTTCCTACGCAAAGCAAGGTCTTGCACCATCAGTATCAGGAACTTGCTAAAAAATGCAGAATTTCAAGTTCCAGACAAGATTGGCTAAATGAAAGACAACTGCATTTTAACAAGATCTCCAGGGGATTGGAAGGACATGGAGGTTAGAAACGCTCTACCTTCGCCTAATTCTTGGTGAAGAAAAGACAACCTCTGGACTGGAATTGAACATGAAAACCCTTCCTGTTGACTAGGATAGACTTCACCTGCATTCATGACATCAACTGCTGATCCACATGCATAAAAGAAGAGTAGTTATTAAAAGAGAGAAGATCTCTGCCCCAGAGGGGTTGCCGTAATCACCTAAGCCACTTGCATTTACGCCCGTGATCTATTTTTACCCCAAACAACTGAAAATGTCTGTTTGGGTTTTTTTAAAGACGTATTTATTATTTGTTTGCGAGAGAGAAAGAATGAGTGGGAGGAGAAGAGGGGGAGGAAGAGAGAATCCCTAGTAGACTCTGAGTCGAGTACAACGCCTGACTCAGGGCTCAGTCCCACGAACCGGATATCATGATCCAAGCCGAAATTAAGAGTCAGACATTTAACTGACTGAACCACACAGGTGCCCCAAAAACTTCTGGGTGTTTTTGTTTTTGTTTTTGTTTTTGTTTTACACAGGAGAAAACTGGAGCTCAGAGACGTGAGACCAATTGCTGGGTTCATGCAGAGCCGGAGTTTCCAAGCCCAGGGCCCCCTCCTTGGGTGGAGCAGCCCACCGTCCACCGCAGCTGAGAAGATGACCCCACCTGGACCCACTGAAGGGCCTGCTGCTCCTCTTTCCAGACCCTAATTTCCATTCCCATCACCGGCAACCCCATTCAGCCCACAGTTTCCGACTTGCCAAACAAACCTGTTATTCTCAGCCTTCAACTATAGACAGCTCAGGCTCTCTAAGTCAGCTCGCTCAGAAACACTGGAAGTGGTGGCCAGAGGCCCAGGCCTGTGAGCTAGGACTGTTTCCCACAGGCTGGCGCGGTGCTGTGCAGAAGCTTAATTGAGTGGCTGAGACTGAAACCAGGCTTCCTAACAAACAGCTGAGAAAAGCTACTCAGTCTCTGGGCAAGAGGGAAAGACAGTAAAAGAGAAAGGACTTGGTGAGTGAATTCAAAGTATCTTGGGGGAACAGAGAGCCTGAACGAACTAGCTGGCAAAGGTACCATACAAGGACCCTGACCAGGGCTCAAGCTTCCTCCCTGAGCTGGGAAGATCCAAGGGTAAAAAGCAAATGCTGAACACAAGCACTGTGGTTCTGGGGTGAGAGGACCATGCTGGCATTTACAGAATCGTCTAAGCGCTGTGCTACGGGCTTTACGTTTGGCACTTCTTTCGATCTTCCTAGGGACATTCTAAGGTCAGTATCATGACTCACATTTCACAAATGAAGACTGAGCCAAGCTAAGTATATTGCCAGAATCACACAGCCAGTAATTGGCAGTCACTTTCAGCCCAGATGGTCTGGTGCAGAGCCCTCTGTTTCCGTGGGACCTAGACGCTACCAGCAGGGAGTGCAAAGTGCACCATCTCCCCCTCTATTGCTCCCGTGTCTCTCTAAACTACTCAAAAACCTTGGATGTGTTCTCTTGAGCATGGTGTTGGGCACAAATTTACAAAAGCAGACATCAGTGAGAAGAGGACCTAGACCTAGGTCTCTGATTCCTTCCCACTACTTTGGGGTATAACACTGGACAGGCAGTTGAGTAGTAGCCCCCAAAATATATGTCCAAATCCCAAATTCCAAACCTGTGACTGTGATCTTATTTGGAGAAAGGGGTCTTCGCAAATCGAGATATGGATTTAACGTGGGTCCTAACTCCAACGACAATGAGCTTATCAGAGAAAGACGGAAAGGGTTTCCAGACCCAGAGACTCAGGGAAGCTGACCAGGCAGAGATGACGTTCATGGAGGCACAAGCCAGTGAACGCCCCCAGCTGCTAGGAGGGGACAGAGGCAAGGAAGGAGTCTCTCCTAGAGCCTTCGGGTTTCAGACCTCCAGAACCACGAGGGAATAAATTCCTGTTGTTCTAAGTCACCTAGTTTGCAGTGATTTACTTTGGCAGCCCGACAAAACTAGTTCACACTGAAATTAAGAATCTTTCATTTTAGGGACGCCTGGGTGAGTCAGTTGGATAAGCAACAGGCTCTTGATTTCGGCTCAAGTCATGATCTCCAGGGTCATGAGATCCAGCCCCTCCTTGGCGCTGCAATGGGCAGGAGGAGTCTCTCTCTCTCACCCTCTCTCTCTGCCCCTCCCCCTGCTCTCGTGCACACGTGCTCTCGCTCTCAAATAAATAAATAAAAAAAATATTTTTTAAAAAGAGTCTTTTATTTCATAACTATCGTCTAAAATCTGCCTTGGCATCTAGAGCCTATAAAATACACTTACTGTAAACCCATTCGATTTTTGGGTTGGGAAACCCAGATTTGAAAATCTATGTTCAGAGAATTACTAATTTTAAGAATATACAGGCAGAAAATAATCGTACAAAGTAGGGCAATACATTAGCTAATTTTTTTTTGTCTCAAAAAAGCCGGAAAATGCTTTTCACGTGAAATATTTTGCAGTCAATAGATAACATTATTTAGGGATGAAGGTTACTTATGTTACTCCTATAGTGTCTTAATTAGCTTTTCTTTAATGGGCATTAAGCATAAAAGAGAGGAAATGGAAAAGAACACACACAAAGAGCTTAGATTTCACCCACAAATCTGTTTTGTAGCCTGCAGTCAGCAAAGCCTACAAATCCTCCACTCCGTTTTTTGGTGTAAACACTTTTTATTTTCAGCTTCTTTCTTTTCTCTCTCTCTCATACTAATAAGACATTTTTAAAGCAATCATAAGCTTCGACTGAAGATAAGTGGTAAAGCAGGCTTCTCCAAAATGCTCTGCATTATCCTTACTCCGTCCTCTTTTTGAATCATTCAGAAGATTCTCCAATAATCTGTCATCTTCCAAATGGAGCTGTTGATAGGCTTCTTTCCTGGAGCACTTTCACCGTTTGCCTGGGAGGTGAGCTAAAAAGCCCAGGACTCCCACACTGGCAGTAAGAAGGGGGATGTGTGCTTCTGGAGGAGTCCTGGCACAGAGCAGGGAGCCTCAGGGCTTAGCTGGGGTGGCATCCGGGTCCATCGCTGACTCTGTCAGCCTTGGCGGAGTTACTGAGCCTCTCTGAGTTGTGGCTTCCTTGAGGATAAAGTGGATAATCATAGAGCCCACCCCGTAAGCTTTTGAGATGAAAGACATGCTGCTAAGCCCTGTGGTCAATTCTGTCTTCATCTTAGTCAGTTTCTTAGTGCAGTTGACATGGTTGGACACTCCGTTGACTTATTGTCCCCCACCACGTGCCCCACCCCCGTTTTCCTCTTACCTCTCTCAACTCCCCCAGCATGTGTCCCTTCCCTCCTCACACAGGTCAGAGGATCTTCTCACTCCCGGGATGGCCTCATCTGGAGCTGGGATTCCACATGGCAGCCCTTGGCTGAGGACTCTTGAATCTCAAACCGAGCCTCCCGACTGAGCTCCAAACTAATGTAGTCACGCAGCGCTCTCTGTAGCGTCTCCACCTAATGTCTAACAAGCATCACGAAGTTGGCGTGTTGCACCAAACTCTTGATTTTTCATCCCCAGATGTGCCCCTTCTCCTGTGCATCCCGTGGCAGTAAGTGGTAGTGCTCATTTGGGCTAGCAAGTCAAGACACGCCTCCTCTCTTGCTCTCACATCCAAATCCATCAGCAAATACTGCCTCCATAACTTCAGAGTGTCTCTGGAACCCACTACTTCTTAGATCCTCTGATCTCAGCTCGTGGCTCCAAGCCATTACCATCTCCCTCCAAGGCAAGGTGGCGCCATATGCAGTAGCACCATAACTGGCCTCTCTGCTCCCACCCTTACCCCCAACAAAACCTTTTTCCACTAGGCAAGTAGTATGACTGCTTTGAAGTCCACATCAGACATGTCCCTGCTCAAAAATCCCCAACAGCTTCCCCACTTCACTCAGATCCCCAGGTACCCCCTGGACCTCACCCCCAAGCTCTCCTTCCTTGCTCTTTCCCTCTACCTGCCAAGCCCTTCCCGGGCTCAGGGCAGCTATTCCCTCTGCCTGCAAAGGCAACAGACACCTACTCATGGGAAGGAAGTCTCCATACCAACCTCTGTCCCCCTCTGTCCTGTGCACAGGTTTTTTTCAGCACTTGTCTACTTGGCATTATATATTTGTTTGCTGTCTCTCCCCTGCTAGAATGTAAGCTCCTTGAGAGCAATGAATTTGGAGCATTCCTTCCTAGATCCTTGGCACCCAGAATGTTGCTTGATATGTTAATAACTGTTGAGAGATTGAATAAAGGGATGAATGAATAAATGAATGAATGAATGTATGAGGTATTAGTACAAAACTCCAAGCCTTCCATGGCACAAGGTGTGTGATTGAAAAATACTACCTCCTGCTGTGCCTGTTGTTTTATTACTAATTATTATTTGTCTAGCTCCTTTCCACACCCTGCCTTTCTTCCTGGCCCTTCATCTTTGTAGATCTCCCACCGCCGTGCCCAAGCCTCTCCACCGTCAAAAGGAAGACAAGGGGATTACGCCAGCCAGAAAGAATGTCATTGGCTCACCTATCTCAGAGTTTGCTGCTGTCACATACATATGGGATGAAGAGGATTGGACTTAACTATCTTTAGGAAGAACCATCAAGGGCCCTAAATGTGGCTTAGACAGCTCATATCCCAATCATGTGTATACTGTTGTTTTTATAGACCGGCTAACACTTCAGTATTTTTGCCTCCAAATTACACCTATCAGACTGACTTTGAAAAGTAGCCACAAACAGGATTTGGGGTTCAGAAAACACAATCAATCTTACCTTTAATGACATTAGGGCTGTCGGGGGACTTCACAAATTTAAATATACTGAATTTTGTGGGAAGGAGTCCGAGAAACCCTCGGAAAACAAACCCAATGAACTTGTCCCACATTTTGCGTTGGAAGCTGTCATACAACAGATCTACATCAAATCTCACTTGTTACTCATCTGCACACTCTGAGTTCTGGGCCACATGTTCTGCATGGACACGTCCAGGAAAGGTGAGCACACATGCAGCGGATCCCTGTACACACGCCGTATGAATGCTGGGCAGAGTCCTTGGAAACCACTGGGAAAAAGACATCCTTTCCTTCTGCGTGGAGTCTCCAGCAAGCAGCAACCCTGAGCTGGTAGGCGGCCAAGCCATCCCAAGATAAGGCCTGTCACGGATACCTGTTCTGGGCAGACACCCCAGCGACTGGAGCTGATGGGGTTCGTTACTGTTATGCTCAGGTCAGATGCCCACCTGAGGCCCCAGTGCTGGAAGGAATTGGAAAATTACTAACCAAAGGCTATGGAGACTCAGTCTCTATCCAGAGTCACTTGAGCCCCAGTCCGCCAACAAAACACTCTTGGGGAGACAAACTGGCAGGATTCTTAGACAGAAGGAGACAAAATCACTGACTCAGGAAAACCAGACCTGTGGGGGGACTAAGCCTTTTAAGACATGACTGGAACATTCTTGGGTGGGAAAGTTCATCAAAAAACAAACAACTTAGCAGTTCACCTTCGTCCAAAACAAGTTTCTCTGTGAGCTGCCCCAGCCACCGCCTCCACTTTGGGCCAGGCCAAGTGGGCGTCTCCAGAAGCTCCATTCTTTACCTCGGCCACAGGGACCACACCCTGGAGTGTCTCAATCCCTGCCCCACCAGGGATCCCGGCCCTGCCTGCCTGCTGTCCTACCTCAGTCCAATTTGGGGCTGCCTTCTTAAGCAACCCCCTTGCTCAGCCCACCTTGGGAGGTGGCCCCGGCTCGAACCCTGCATGATTATGGTCAAGCCAGCAGGAGCGGAAGAGAAGAGTGGCTGGGAAAACTGGCTTTGGAATCAGGGAGACCTAATCCTGGGTCGCCATTTTCAGCTGTGCAGACAAGGAGGACTCCCCAGTGAACAACCAGGGGTGCTTCCCTGACATTTCCATTTCCTGACAATGAAGTCGTAGAGCCAAGGACTCAGCCCTGCTAGGATGTTCTCACGTGCAGAAAACAAGGCTGCACCCAGATTCAGCTTCCCCTGTGACGAGACAGACACAAGGTCTCCGGGTATGGGACAGAGGGCCCTTGGGTCAGTGCTCCAGGGATGTCTAGTTCCCAAAGTCACTCTTCCCCTGTAAAACAAGAGCCCAATGGGGTCCCTGTGCTGGAGCATGAGCCCTGATTGTGTGCAGCTGTACCCCGGCCCAAGAGCTCTTCCCCTCCGGATGCAGAGAGAACAGGGAGCTTGGGCATATGCACTGGAATTGGAAAGCTTAGCAGGACAAAAGAGTGTAAAATAAATCATTGATATTTTTATATTGATTACATGTCTGACAGCAATATTTCGGATACATTAGGTCAAAAATGTATCATTAAAATTAATTGCGCTGTTTTGGAATGAAGTCACTTGTGATAGGCTAAGAAATGGCATCTCAGGACACCTAATCCCTGGAACCTGAGGACATCCCCTTATATGGCAAAAGGTGAGACGATCTATGAACTGTGAACCTCTGTTCTATAGAGTGGCTGAGCATTACCTTGAGTTGTTGTCTGTTGAAAAGAATGTACATTTGCAGTTTTAACAAGAATAATTAGACCTTGTAAGGCAGAGACGTCTTTAAAAACTTGTAGATATGGGTGATATGTGTATGTATGTAACCTAACCAAGGGTCAGAGGGCCATGTGCTAGATACCTGTCGTCTGCCGGCTTTTCTCTCTGGAGCTCCCAGGGATCGTTGTGGACAAGAGGATCCCAAGCCCCAACTCATCTCATTGAATCAGGATGGACAGCTGACCAACCTGGCCCATGTAGGGACCATTCTTTGGAATCACAGACCTGGGAGCAAAAGAGACCTGACACCTAAGCCCATGAGTTGTGGATGGACATTTTCCACTCACGATCTGCACCAGCAAGGCAGAGGAGGACAGCAGAAAGAGAAGGAAGGAAGGTAAGATGGCAGGGAGAGAGGGGAGAAGGAAGAGAGAGAAGAGGAATAGTGATTTAGGGATGGAGAGAGTCCTGCTGGTAGCCTTAGACTAGCGTAAGTCAGTCTCTCTTATTTCCAAACAAAGGAAAACAACTAATATGCCTTATCATAAGTTCATTGTGACAAATGAATGTCATTTATGTAAAAAGTACTTTGCTAATAATGCAGCACCAGAGAGAGGCCAGCGGGAAGTTATTACCAAGTCAGCCCCCTCTTCCCGGTCAGCGCTCTGGCTGGTGACCTTGACTCCCCTTCCGCTGTGTCCTCTCCCAGGCTATCCTTCATGTCCCGTTTCTGAGACACTCCCAGCACCACTGCTCTCCCTCCTGGAGCCCATTGCTTTCTCCAGTCTCTTGTAAACAAAAGCGCTGGATACACAGTTGAACGAAATAATTTCTAAAATGCTGTCCAGCTTCGCTGTTTTGTGATTCTAAATCTTCATGGTCCTCGAAACTCTACTAGCCATTCAGACCGTCGGTTAGGGGTGGATACGCCAGCATGTCCTGGGGGATTGTGAATGAAGCCTCCAGGATGATCCCACTCTTCAGGCTGAGTCCCAGTCTCTGCGGAAGGGCAAAGACTCTGCATTTTAAGCACACCCCATCATGAAGCCCTGGCATGGGGGTCAAGGGCTTTCAGTCAGGTAAATGTGCGTTGAGCACCAACCCCTTTGATTATTAGTTGTGAGACCTTAGAAATTTGCTTACTTAACCTTTGTGTTTATGCTTCCACTGCAAAAAAAAAAAAAAAAAAAAAAAAGTGGGGTGGGGTGGGGGTAAAAGTAGCAAATTCATAGAATTACTTTGAGGATTAAATGAGATGATATGTATAAAGAATCTAGCGCAGCAACCGGCATTTGGGAAAATGGCCGTAAATATTAGCTACTGTTAGTAGTATAGCAGATAGAAGACCCTGCGCAAATTCTAAAGCAAATTAACTGGGTTGATTTAGTATTTAAACATAAATTGTAAACTTCCTTATCCAGCCCTTCTTTATGATAGGAGATGGCCAGCAAATGCCATGCAATTGTATATTTATGTGTGTGCTTATTTGATTAACGGCTCTTCCGCAAAGGAAGGGATTGTTTTATTTTATTTTGTTTAAATGTGCTCATATGTTTTATTTAAAGTAGGTTTATACTGCAGCACCTGGGCAGCTCAGCTGATTAAGTGTCTGACTTGTTTTTGGTTGTTGTTGTTGTTGTTTCAAGATTTACTTATCTATTTGAGAGAGTGTGGGAGGGGCGAGGGAGAGAGAATCCTCAAGCAGGCTCTGCTCTGAGTGCAGAGCACAATACTGCGCTCGATCTCAGCACCCCGAGATCTTGACCTAAACTGAAATCAAGAGCCCCATGCTCAACCGACTGAGCCACCCGGCCTCCAACTCTCCATCTCCACTCAGGTCTTGATCTCAGGGTCATGAGTTCAGGCCCTGCGTTGGGGTCCAGGCTGCGCATGGAGCCTATTTTAAAAAGTCGGTTTGTAAAGACATAATTTAAATATATATATATTGAGATTTCACCCTTCTTAGGTAGACAGTTCTAGGAGTTGTATAACCACAACCAACGTCAAAATGTAAAATATTTCTATCACCCAGAAAGTTTTCTTGCACTACTTTGTAATGGCTCCTTTAAGCTCTCCCACCACACCCCCGGGCTCCGGCAACTCGTTCGATTTCTGTCCCTACAGTTTATGTTTTTGGTAGGGTATGTGAGAGGATATCATTCTGAGTTACTCCTCTTGAGATTCAACTGTACTGTGTTTCAGTAGCCTGGTTTATTTATTGGGAGTAGGATTTCACAGTATGGATATATCACAGCTTGTTTAACCATTCATCAGTTCATGGTTTTTTGGGTTGCTTCCAGGTTTGGGTCATCATGAATAAGTTGCTATAAACACTTGCATGCAGGTCTTTTTGTGAACATATGTTTTCATTTCTCTTGGGTAAATACCCGGGAGTGGAATTGTTGGGCTGTTTGGTAAGTGTATATTTGAGTTTATGAGAAGCTGTCAAACCATTTTCCAAAGTGACTGTACCATTTTGCACTCCCAACATGATGTATGTGAGTTCCTTTTGCTCCGTAACCTCCCTAGCTCTTGGGTGCTTTTGCCCTAATTTTACATTTTAGCCATTCTAGTAGGTGTTTGGTCATGTTAAGGCACATTTCCCTTATAAGTAACAAAGGTGAGAGTCCTTTCATATGTTTATGAAGACACATGACTTTGAGTTATTTGTATTTCTATTACTATGTTTTGAAAAGATACTTACATTCTTGATACAACCCCTTTATCAGATACATATTTTGTAAATATTTCTTCCCAATCCATGGCTAGTCTTCTTACTTTTTTTTTTTTTTAAGATTTTATTTATTTTTTTGACAGAGAGATAGAGTAGTAGATACAGTAGGCAGAGCAGCAAGCAGAGGGAGAGAGAGAAGCAGGCTCTCCACTGAGCAGGGAGCCCAGTGAGGGACTCAATCCCAGGAGCCTGGGACCACAACCCAAGCCAAAGGCAGCCATTTAACTGACAGAGCCATCCAGGCGCCCCTCTTCTTACTTTTCCTAACAAGAGCTTTGGAAGAGCAGAAGTTTTTGAATTGTGAAGTTTAATTTATGAATGTTTCTCTATGTGGTTTGCACTTTTGATGTTGTGTCTAAGAAATCTTTGGCTAACCTATGGTCACAAAGATTTTCTCCTAAGTGTTTATCTAGAAGTATTGTGGTTATTGTATTAAATCTTTGATCTATGTTTACTTAATTTTACTTATTTTTATTAAATTGACTTCATGCCATGAAGTATGGCTCACAGGTCATTATTTTGTCCCAGCAATGCTTGCTGAAAATATTATTCCATCTCCATTTAATTACCTTGCCATTTCTGTGAAAAATCAATTGACTGTGTATATGAGGGTCTATTTCTGATTCTTTACTTTACTCCATTGCTTTGTGTGTTTCACCTAAGGCACACTGGGGTGATTATGGTGGCTTTTCAGTAAGTCTTGAAATCAGGTAGTTTGGGTCCTCCAGTTCTGTTCTCCTTCAAAGTTGCTTTGGCTGGCCTCAGTCCTGTGCCTTTTCTTTTTCCAAAGGATCTGACTGGGATTCTGTGTAATCTGTAGACCACTTTGGGGAGCATTGATACCTTAACAATGCTTTCTGGTCCATTAATCTATCACACTTCTCCATTTAGTTAGGTCTCTTTTGAACTCCTAATGTTTTACAGTTTTCAACATTTTTTATTAGATCTATCCCTAAATGTTTCATGAATTTTAATACTGTTGTCAGTGATGGTTTTTAAATTTCAACTGCTAATTTTTCACTGCTAGTATAAATAAACACAATTGAGTATTGTAAATGCCTTTGTATCCTGTGACCTTGCTAAGCTCATGTCATAGTTCTAGTAGCTTTCTTACAGAATCTCTGAGGTTGGGCGCCTGAGTGGCTCAGTCAGTTAAGTGTCTGTCTTTGGCTCAGGTCATGATCTCAGTCAGGGTCCTGGGATGGAGGCCTGCCTGGGATTCCGTGCTCAGCAGGGAAGGGAGTCTGCTTGAGAATTTTCCCTCTCCCTCACCACCGATCCTCCCTCCTGCTCATGGTCTCTCTCTTGCATGCTCACTTTCTCTCTCAAAAAGAAATAAAATCTTTTAAAAAGGGTGGGGGGCACATGCACCCGAATGTTTATAGTAGCAACGTCCACAATAGCCAAACTACGGAAAGAACATTGGTGTCTATCAGCAGATGAATGGATAAAGAAGATGTGGTGTATATATACAATGGAATACTCTGCAGCCATCCAAAAAGCCCCCAAATCTTGCCATTTGCAATGACATGGATGGAACTAGAGGGTATTATGCTTAGCGAAATAAGTCAATCAGAGAAAGACAATTATCATATGATCTCCCTGACATGAAGAATTTGAGAGGCAGGGTGGGGGGTTTGGGGGGTAAGGAAGGAAAAAATGAAACAAGATGGGATCAGGAGGGAGGCAAACCGTAAGAGACTTTTAACCTCACAAAACAAACTGAGGGTTGCTGGGGGGAGGGAGGGGTCTGGAGAGGGTGGCTGGGTTATGGACATCGGGGAAGGTATGTGATATGGTGAGTGCTGTGAAGTGTGTAAGTCTGATGATTCACAGACCTGTACTCATGGGGCAAATAATACATTATATGTTAATAAAAATAATTAATAATTGTAAAAAGGCACAAAAAAGGATTCTTTCCCAGAAGATTCCAAGGAAGCATTCACAGCCCATAACCTTGATGTTGGATTTCTACCACCCAGATCTTTGAGAGACTACATTGTGGTCCTTTGTTATAGCACTCCCAGGAAGCTAACGTGTAGACCAATCACTGTAATTAAAAGCTAAAGACTGTTGGGGCACCGGGGTGGCTCAATCGATTGAGCATCCGACTCTTGAATTTGGCTCAGGTTATGATCTCAGGGTCCTGGGATTGAGCCCCATGTCTTCAGGCTCCCTGCTCATCTGAGCCTGCCCCTCCTCCTGCTGGTGTGCTGGCTCTCTCTCTCTCTCTCTCTCTCACTCTCCCTCTCTCTCTCAAATAGATAAAATCTTAAAAAAAAAAATCTCTGAGGTTTTCTATCTGAACTATCTCATCATCTGCAAATAAAAAAATACTTTTTCTTTCCAGTGTGTCTACCTTTTATCTCTTCTTCTTGCCTGATTGCATTGGCTGGAGCCTTCAGTACGGCTTTGAGTTGGAGCAGCAGAGAGAGAAGACATCTCACGTTGTTTTCAGTTTTAGGAAGATGGTGTCTTTCTGTTCAATACTACATAGCCGGTACCTCGCACCATGTCTGGCACACAGTAGGCACTCCAAAGAGGTTGCTAAATGGATTAAAACAAAGTGAGCCAATCTACATAGAGATTGAAATAGCACTGGTTTCATTACTACCTTGTCCAACCACTAAATCTATGGAGTCACAAGAGAAATTATGTAGTGTTGCAGGATATCATTTTGAAATCAGGCACCTTTTCAAATATAAAAATGATCTGGAGGAGATGTAGGAATTCAGGGATAAGCTAGCTACTTGATGTGAAGGTGACACTGTGCTATGAATTTGATTAATTAATACCTTAATTAGTCAAATTAATAGACTCAATTAAAATGCAGTAACAATAGAACTATTGTTTGTCTGCCTCTTCTCTGGGATAGTAAAGTCTGAGAAATGACAAAACCTGATTTCTCCATATTATCAACATGCTAAGGATGTCCAGTCACTACTAACTATACAACGAAAAGGATTTATACCCTTGGAGACTAAACTTGGAGATTAAACATAAAACACTTTTAGAAAATTCGATTCAAAACACATTACTTAGTATCTGTCATTGTCCCAGGAGTGGTGGGGAGACATGGGAAGTGAAAGAAGATGGTAGTATTTTAAATAGTTCCTAATCTCAGGAAATTCAATATTTTGTGGTAGATATCAGACACATATTAGAAAGTGAAAGATGCAGCTCTCTATAATAAGTAGAAAAGAAAATATCAAAGTGAGCTGGAATTACACAAGAAATCTTTGTGAATCACATGATATGTTAAAATGGCTTTAAAAAAAAACAGACTTTTGACCTTAGATAGGTAGCAAGAATAAAAATTTAAGCTTTATTAACTATTTTAATAATATGCATTTTATGCTATTCTGGTCATTAAAAAAAAAAAAAAACAAGCAACAGCAGGGATACCTGCCTCAGTCAGTACAGCTTGCAACTCTTGATCTTGGAGTTGTGAGTTTGAGCCCCACGCTGGGCACAGAGATTAATTAAAAACAAGAACGCAGAAGTTAAAGAGAGGAAAAGGGGTTACAAGAAGTTGTTATTTTTTAAAGACTTTTTTTATTTTTTAAAGATTTTTTTATTTTTTATTTTTTAAAGATTTATTAATTTATTTGAGAGAGAGAGAGGGCATGAGAGTGGAGAAGTTGAGAGGGAGAAGCAGACTCCCCACAGAGCTGGAAGCCTGACACAGGACCTGCCAAAAGTTGCTGTATTTTAATCTCAGTTACATCTCCATTCCATTCAATTCATTAGGAATTACCTGACCTAAGGTTTGCAGAGCCTGTATCCTTTGTGTGTCACCATGATGAGTCAAATACAAGTCAGCAAACCATCATGTGCTCACCTCTATAAAGTAGCCTGCTTCCAGAATCCTGAAGGTCAGGGGCTAGTGGTGGTGGTATTTTTGAGTGGCATAAGCAGAATCCATCTCAAAGCTTACTCTTGGTTTTTTAGTCATTTTTCAGACACAAAGTTAGTTATCAATACACAAGGCCATCAGGTTAAAAAACTGACCCGGCAAGAGGTTCCCCATATTCTCTGGCAATTATAGGAAAAAAAAAATTTTTATATAAAAATAAAATGTAAAAGGGCATTATGTCCGGATAAGGCATATATCTGTGCTCTGATTAAATCTGTCTCAAATCCTTTCCTCAGAATAAAAGAGGAAAAAACTAAAAAAAAAAAAAAATGCATGACAGGTATGTGTCTTCTGCCTATAATCGTCTTCTTTTGCTTTATTTTTCTGTTTTCATCATTTGAAACATGAATGTTTCCAAAGCCAAAATTAGATTACAAAATACATTCAGAGAATCCCTTCTTCCATCCCTATTTGACCCTGGGCTCGCTCTTTCCCCATGGATAAGCACTTGAATAATTTTTGGATTATATTTCCAGTGTGTCTTCTTCACAAATATAAGCAAATACACGGATACATGCACAACCATATTCCTATTTCTCTCCCATTCTACCTCCCTTCCCCCCAAAATAGCATGCCATTTTACAGTTCTTTTCACTTACCGAAATAGTCTGCAGACCATATCGATATCAGCATGTTAGAGAAACTCTCTATTCCTTCTCGCGGTTCAACATTTTGGAAGCATCTGTGTGGTCCCTTTAAAAATATTAAAGAAATCATTAAAAGTGAGAACTGAAACTCCTAGCAGAATGTGACTAGCTAATTCCAGTTTATATATAGCAAATATTCCATTTCTGGACCATTTACCCGTGTCACTCACCTCCTACCTCCATTGTTGGGATGTGTTGAGAGTACAAAAACTGGCTTTGATCAATGGCCCAGTCAAATTGTTACAAGGCTTAGCCTGGAATGACACAGAGACCACAAAAGCAAAACATGCAGCTTGGGGGGAAGTAGACAACTTGTCTTCTGCTCTCTGGAAGCTTGGATCTGGGCAGAAATCATGACTTCATCAAATAGAACAATATTCATACGAACATAGTTAAATAGTCTAGAAATCTGAGGCTTTCCCACGCCACGCCCAATGAGCCATGGCTTAAAATTGTATGAGGCTCAGATGTAGAACTATAAGGATTGAATTTATAGCTAGTCTATGAGGGGAGGGGGCTTCCTGCTCATTTCAAAACACCAATATCCAAAAAAAGACACCAATATCCAGGACTAAATCTTCCACTAGAACTATCTATTAAATAAATTGGTACACTAAATACACAAGAGAGGATAATTATAGTGTGTACATAACACTATAAAGTCAGTCTTTCACAAATCTTTTTGACACCTTCTTCCAGACCCCGTCCATGACTACAATTCCCATCTGCTGCCAGTGGGCTCCTCCAATTAAGGAAATCCGAGTTGCAGAGTTAGAGAACTGGATGATTTTAAACATGACCTTTTATTCTGTCCTTTGCAACAGATATAGGGGTAACTTGTGCATAATCATTTGAGACCAATTCCAGAAAAAAAAAAAGAAATGAGGCACACATGTAACTTTTTCTTCAAAAATTGGAGTTAATAATTTTAATAATTTTAAACACCAACACAATGGCATATGGCTGGTCGTTTATAAAATTGTTTCCGTGAAGAGTAACTTTTCCCATGCTCTGATTATTAATGTCCACTTGCACTTCTGATGACATTTCATAAATATGTTTTAAAACTTTTTTTAATAAGCTGCTATATGGCCATTATGTTAAATATAGAAAAGTATAAAAAGAAATTAATAATACTATGCAACTGTACCTAAACACAGTTAATAGTGCAGCATTTTCTTCCAGCATTTTCTTCTATGTATATATTCTTTCCTCACACTTTTGAGTGTAGAGTCTATAAATCTTGCAACATCCTTTAATCAAAAATTCTATAAATTGAAGACAAAGCTGTACCCTTTGAAAGATAACCCTCTGAATCCAGTGCAAACGACTTTGTGATCTCTTCTGGGTTCTGTGTAATTTAGAAAACTCCCCATTCATTATCATCACTTGTTTCTCTGAACTTATCTTTTCAAACAATGACCAAGTTAAAAAGAGGAAGCAAAAGAGAGGCCCAAAACCCCCATTTGAAATCAGTTCTCTGACTTTGAGTCTTTGACAGAAAAAAATAATCAAATGTCCCCTTAACTTCCATATTGCCAATATGTGATTGAAATTTGGAGGCCTCTCCAATCTAAAAAGTGCTCTTTGCCGTAATCAAAGATGACACTATTCAATCACTCATTGGAGAAATATACACTTTCAGAATACTCAAACGAGGATGGCGGCCTTTCATTGATTCACTGGAACTTTCTCACCATTCCTCCAGAAGAGGGAAGCTGTGTGTGTACATGGGCCAGTAGCAGCACCGGCAGCGACATGGCGGGTCCTTGTCCAGAGACCAGCCAAAGCAAACTGGACTTGATGAGTATTGATCGAAGACCTCATCAACCCCACATTCCAGACAAAGGTCAGTGTAATTAGATTGCTTTGAGTAAAACGAGCCCAGGGAAACCTAGAGTAACCGTAAGGTGATATTTGCTTTAGAAAAGAACTCCTTCCCAGAGAATTCCTTTAAATAACAAGCTCTCTTGGTATATATTAAATAAGATTTGACTACATTAAAACACACCTTTTGGGAACTTGTCATAGAGAAGAGTCCTGTCACAAGTACTTCCTGTTTTTCTGGGAAGTCTTTTAGAAAATATTACTTGACACCAGGTAACACAATACATAATTACCAAATTTTCATTTTAATTATAGGGAATGTCATTTGAGGTTACATCAGAGCTACAGGGTGAATTATCTTCCTCTTTCTCAAGGCCTTGTGTGGACCGTGTGGAATTTTAAAAGGTCTCTTAAATGGCATAAAATATGGAAAACATTTGATCCTTACAAATACATTGTGAAATGCCTGAAACCAGAAAGTTGAGGTCTCTAGCTTGCTATGAGCACCAGCTTTACAAAGCTACATGTGAGGTAATGGGTTCGTTCCTAGCTGCAAAATTACTTTAGGGCTTTTAACAATAGATTACTTTAATTCATTATGCTAATTAAACTTTAAAAGAATCATGTGATGTGGGGGGGGGGGAGTGTAAAATCATCTGAGCGGGATGGGCTCTCTTTCCAAAATTAGAAATTTCAAGAGGGCAACAGTGTCGGATAAACCAATACAAGTCTTCCAAACGCTGGGACTTTCGCTGCGGCGACACGGGTCATAAGCCCGTGAAGCCGACCCTGCACAGGAGGCGCTTCCCCCCCCCCTTCCTTTTAATAAACTATTTTCTGCGAGCAGTTTTTGGTTCAGGACAACATTTAGCAGAAGGGACAGAGGTTTCCCACGAAGCCCTGCCTGCATGCGGCACTTCTCCCTCCCGGGGCCTCCACCCGCTGTCCTCGTGCCCTGGCGCAGACGGATGCTGGCTTGGCTGTCAAGCTCGCCTGAAGTTTTAGGGAAAACCCTCGGCACGGCTAGTCTTTGCCCTGAAGTCACTGGGGCACCGTATAATAAAAAACCGTGTTTTCTTTCTTCTTTCCCCTTGTTTATCTAAAAGAGACAGACTTTTCGAGTTTGCGGTGGGTTTAAAACGGCGGTGCACTGGGGAGGATCTGGGCTCACGTTAGCAAACGGCGGGAGGCAGGTCCCAGCGCTCCCCAAGGGCGGCGGGCCGGCCTGGGCGGGTGCAGGGAGCGGTCCCCGCGGCCCTCGGCGCCTTTTCCCCTGGGACACCCCGAGAGCGTTGCCCCCTTCGCTGCGACCGTTGCTCTGTCTCTGCGCTCCCCCCTCCCCCGCCTTCCGGAGCGTCTCTCCCTCTCTCTCCCGGCCCCCCGTTCCCAGGTGGGCCCGAAGCAGGCCCCCCAGCCCCAGCCCCAGCCCCAGCCCGGGAGGGGCGTCCTCGGCCCGTCTCCGCCCGTCCGAGGCGGCCACCGGGGGACGGAGTGCGCGCGGCGCTCGCCGGGGACAGCCGGGGGCTCCCGGTCCTTCGCAGCCCCGCGCGCCTGGATCCCGCCCCGCGCGTCCGCGCTCACGTCCCCCGGCTGCCAGGCTCGCACACGCCCCGGTCGCTCCCGGGACGGCGAGGGGACGCCGGACCCGGGCCCCGCGGGGCGGGCGACAGGGCCCGGTTGCCTGAACCCGGGCGTCCCCGAGGCCTCCAGAGGTTCGGCGCCCCCGGCCCTCAGCCCCCCGCGGC
>NC_081568.1:11653500-11710305 GCF_022355385.1 Mustela nigripes | reverse complement strand
CTCACATTTGCCTTGATTTAGTGCCAGGCAGATATAACTAAGCATTTGATTTTAGTGTAAGGGAAAAGATCTCCTGAGGTCCCAAAAGGGAGACTAGACATAAGAAACAGTCACACATTCGGTTTATCTTAGTGGGCCTAATAATGCAGACGCATCCTTAAAATGTCTCTAACCTGATTATCAAAGCCGACGTACGTAAAGTATTGGAAGAGTTGTCTCTTTGCACAAATGTTTTATCAGCAAGTGTTGTCTGAGGCCCTTATCCCTTAAGTGCCGGTGTGTTAATGAGGTTACAGGCTGCCTGGTTGTGGAGATAGTCTGTCAGAGTAGTTGCGGGGGAGAGAATGATAGGTTTCCAAAAACCTTCTTTTGCCATCTGGTATCAGATGATAATTGTTTTGCAAAATTGTGCAAGGGTAGAGGAACAGAACTTACGTTTTCTTAAGCTGAAGGAGAAGAATTACTGTAGGAATTGAAGAGTGACCCAGTCACCTGTGGGTAAGAATAGAAGTGCATTTTACCCCAACCGCCTTAAAACACAACAGAGAGGAGGAAAATGAACCTATCTGCAAAAGTGGTCTGCATTAGACCTCAGAAAATACTTTGCTCTTGATGTGGGTTTTTAATCATGTTCCAGACAGATGGATGCATGTAGATCTCCATCATTCTTTCGGAGTGTGCAGGTGTGTTATACCTTGCCTTGAGTGAACAAGACTTCATATTTCAAAAATTGACTCATCCTCCAGTAGAGGGGTAACAGAGGAGCACAGGGGTCAAAGGTCAAAGCAGCCCTTGGGTCACATGTTCTAGAGATGAACAAGAAATGCAAAATTTAAAAAATAAAGCATCTCATTAGCTGTTAAGTCTCTGACTTGTCAAGAACAAAAGATAATATAAGATGAGGGGTTTTTTTATGGTTATAAACGTCAGTTTGCTGTTTCTGTAAACAAAATGTGGATAGAACTTTTAAAATGGAAATCCAGCTATATGCAGGATTCCACTGAAATTTGAATAAACAGCACATATGCGATTGTGTAAAGGTATTACATATTCATAAATTATCTCAGCTGGCGGTGCGTGTCGGGGAGGGGCTGACTAGGAAGAAGCCTGCAGTGATTCATCCAAAGCCTCCTGATGTATGAACATTCGGTTGTAGATAGATTTCCCTATAATTTTATGGCTCAGTCAGGGAGGAAACCCAAATATTACGGAGTGTTCTAACAAGGTTAGCAAAACCTGTTATCACATTTTAAATTTTGGTGGTGGCAGTAATTTGGGGGGGTTGTGAGGGAGGAGTACATCCTACATGGGGGAGAAAAGCTGCTTGACCTAGAATAACCTGCTTTTTAATAGTAAATGAAAACACCCTAGGAAACAATGAGAATCAGTCCATTATCGCAGAAAGTAAAATCGTGTTTGTAGAACCCTGTGGGTGCTTAGTACACTTTATGATAATCTAGAATTATCATTTTATCTCTATTTTTTACAGATTGAAAACCAAAATTATTAGTTGTTTCCATTTACTGACTAGTTGGTATGTGCTTCTAGCACATGTTACAAAGTGTGGAAAGACTGAGAGGTTTGGGGCAAGTAGAGTCACTTGTGCAAGATCACGCAGGTATTATGGGGAGGAGCCAAGACTCGAGCCCACATCTGCCTGGCCCTTGGCCTTCCTGCTCCCCACCTCCTCCAGTCAGCCCCCCCCCCCCCCGCCCCCCTGCTGCTGAAATCCGCCTGGGAGTTGTTAGAAATTTAGGAATAAGTTTCTGGCTTTTCTGGTTCCCAGCCTGGGCTTAAACTTAATCTTAGCAGTCAAATTTTGAATTTCATGGTTTAAGACAGTCATAAAAACGGTTCTGAGGAACAAAGGGATTGTGACCAAGAGGTTCACAGGAGAAGAACCAAACTCTACAGATAATTCATATTGATAAAGCAACAGTGTATCTTATTTTGCCTTTGGTTAGAAGGGAGGAAGATAAGCGGCGGCTACTTCACAGTAAAATTATTTAGAAATTATTTAGTCTTTAGCACTAGAGCACTGCAGATTGCTAAGATAGATTTTGAACAATGTATTTTTTAAAAGTATCTGCACATGTCCCTGTTGTCACCATGTTCAAAGGACTTTTATTTCTATTTAAAACTAAACTTGGTACAAAGTCCCTGAATTCCTTAAAAGCCGAATTCACCAAATTATGTAGAATAAATCAGTGAGCTTTGTTTCAGGGTACTTAATGGCACCTAAAATGTTAAATACAACTTCATTATGAAGACTTCAAAGGAGTAAAGAAGTTTGAAATTGTTCTCTAAACTTGAGAAGAAATGTGTTCTGCCCAGTGTCTGGTAATTCCCTTTGCCACACCAAGATGATAACTGTGGGTATTTCTGATTGCCCTAGATGATTCACTGAATCTGGTTGGGTCCAGTATGATAATTCATAATAATTCAAAGACCCAAAGTTTTTATGTGTGAATGAAGAGCTTTGTATATGGATTGTTAGAATTGTAGAGTAAGTTGCATAACGGGAACGTTAAGTCCTTTCAAACTGAGGGAACCTAGCATTAGGCTTTCACAATATAAGGGTCTCAAATTACTAATACCACAAAATGGAAAAAGAGAAAGGCCCAGGAAAAATAGTTTAATAAATGTCTTTTTTGTCTACTAAGTAGGGAAATACATCCCTCCACCCACTCCAGACCAGGAGGTAAATGAATGAAAAAGTGTGTGTGTCTGACTTTGGCCACTGCTGGGAAAGGACTCTCTATCCGAGATCTGTAAGTGAGCGAAGAGACACCACCCCACCCCCCACCCGCCCCCCACCCCCGGCAGAGCTTGCCTTAAGTAATAATAAAACTGCCCATTGTATGTTCCACTTTGCAAAGTACCTAGAGACAGAAATGGCAATCTCCAGCCAAGTTTCCAAGCAACTGTGGGGGAGGGAGGGATTTTTTTCCCTTCAGTCTATTCTATGGTAATGGAATAGATTTCAAAATGCCATTCATTGTTTTCTAATTACAAAAATACTAAATGCTAACTGTCGAAAGTTTGGTTAAGTATTTCAAAATGGAGGGAAAAAGTAAAAATACCTCTGATTCCACTCCAAAGAAAAGAACTTCTTTAATGTTTTGAATATCTCCTGCCAAATTTTTTTTCATCATAATTGAGATATGTGTATGTTTCGCAGAACCCAGAGGCATTTTTCCCATATCACTTACAAGTATTTAAGTATGCTTTTAAATAGCAGCATAGCATTTGATTATACAAGCATGCTGTCATTCCCTTTGCTGTGTATGTTTCCCTATTGTTTATTTTTTTGTTTGTTCTTTTATTACTTATCAAGTACCTACATTTTTTTGCAATGGTGTTTATTTTTTATTACTTTTTATTATTGAAGAACTGTTGACATACAATGTTATATTAGTTTCACGTGTACAATGTAGTGATCTGACAATTCTGTACCTTACACAGTGCTCACCGTGATGAATGTGGTCACCATTTGTTAGCATACAAGGTTATTGCAGTGTTATTGACTATATTTCCTAGGCTGTGCTTTCTATCTCTCTAACTGGAAGTCTGTACTTCCTAATCCCCTTCAACTGCTTCTTCCCCAATTTGTTTAAATGCTGAGGTTTCTTGTTTCTTGCCGTATAAAGTTTCAGTGAGCATCTTTGTGTAATAAGTAGATAACGTGTTTTTCTGACTGCCTTGGGTTTTATGCCTGGCGTAATTGGGTACCTATTTCAGTTTCTGGTTCATACATAGAAAATGAGGTCACTCTTCCCTGGCAGTCCATATTTAGTCAAGGACACTGTGACCGCCTTAGCCAACTGATACTCTGTCCCCTTGGTGTTTCCCAGTTCTCTGGGGATGTGAATCTACATTTAAAGTCCCATTCCTTTGATGCACTTAGGTAAGTGGATTACTTCTAGACCACAGAGGCTTAATCCTGCAGCAGGTTTCTCCATTTCTTTATTTCTTGACTGGTTTGTTGACTTGCCTAACTACTACTTTGTCAGAATCCTTCTTCCCAAGCATATCTTTCAAAACATAATCAACATCTTCAAATATCAAGACAGTATCTAAATCTCTCTCTAGGGATCCATCGCATTCTTTGAAAGCAGTGAGTCCCAAGTAACACAGTTCCTGGCACCATCTCCCTTCTCAGCTGTGATGAGCTCAGTGGGTGTGAGGGCTCAGTAATGGGATCTCCAGGTCTCCTGACTCTCCCTTGTCTGACATGGGGCAGGGTATGTTGGTATGGGAGGATGAGAGATGCCACACATTCTTCTTTAATGTCCTAGGTGAGTTGGAGTAAAGAAACCTTGTGAAACTCATACCAGAGTGACTTGGCTGATGCTTACATTTTAGAAAAGTCAATCTGGTACTTTTTTCTCACCTGTAATTCTGTGAGTTGCTGTGGAGATGCAATAAAAATAAGGAAAACCCTGTTTTTCTGCAGCATTATTTGGATGTGAGCTGCCTGCATGAGTGCATTTTTTTTTTTTTTTGATAACTGAAGCTTACCCCTTAAAATATAAATCATTAGTTTTCTTTTTCTTTCTTTAGTACAAAAATACGTATCACACATCTGTCTACCTTATTAGATAAATATGGTACTCAGGACGTCATGAAATATTTTTTGATGTCTTGTAGATCCCTATTGTGCTGGGCCGTCAGGGGGTAGCTGCTGACAGGTGATAGTCAAAACAGTTGAAGATTTTGGCACTAACCAAGACAACAACATAATAAAATAATAAAAATAGCTAATACATGATGAGTACCTTTTAATTTCTTGCTTCGGATCTGCGCTGGGCCTAAGAAACTGACATTTAGCGAGATTTTCATGAAACATGAAGAATAAATCATTTTGGAGGCCTCCTTTGGGAAAAAGCACATACCCTTTAGGACACTCGCTTTCCTGCCCTGTGCTGATGTTGTGTCTGTTCTGGAGGCATTCTAGAGTCAGTGTCAAGCCAGTGACCTTTGAACAAGGGAAGCGTTGCCATCTTTGACATGGCCCTGCCCTTGCTGCTTAGGTCCTGGTAAAGGAAACACACGTGAACCACTTTTGCAAATGGAGGGACACCGATATGTCAGTGTGTGTAATTGCACAGGGCCATTTATGATCACACACCCCAGAAGGCGGTAAGGCTGTGCCAGCTGTTCTGAGATAGTTGTCTTCTCGCTGGGGCCACGCCCTGCCTCCCCTTCTCCAAATGCCCTTGTCACCGACGAGGGAAGCACTCCATCTGCAAAGGCGAACCAGAGTCACAGTAGAGGTAAATTGACAGACTTCACAGCAAGCCATATAGACTCGGGGATTCTTGTTTGTTTTGTCTTGTGATTTCCGTGGTTGGAGATCATTCAGCTGCTGTTCCAGCCAGATACCACTCAGGGTGCCGAAGACCAAGGAGCTTGAAATGACAAAGAGGTCAGTTGTCTTTTCAAAGTCCATCCTGGGAGGGGAGACAACTCGGTTATTTGTCAGGGCCCCTGGGGGGTAATTTCTCCCCCAGACAAAGAGTTATCAGAAACCACCTGCACATCTGGTTCAGGAAATGTCCTGGGGTCCCAGGACCGACGGACAAGGTTCGTTTTTAGCTGGGAGAGTATCTTTTGGTGTAAGTTAGCTCACAGGTCCTTGCTGGGTTTTGCATTTTTTATGGTATTTTGATATCATTAGATGGGCCGGGCTATCGAAGAGTCCAACACCTTTGGCAGTGGTAGAAGATTGCCTTTCTGTCAGAAGGGGCAGTCGCACAGCCTGCTTCCTGACGTGCGGAGACCTCACTGTCCCCAGCCTCAGGGTGGAGGAGGGGCTCTGTGTGGCTCCATATCGGGGAGCATAGGGAGGCCCGAGGCCTCTGTGCCCGCCTAGGAACGCAGGCTCGCCAGCACACTTCCTGCGCCTCTGCCTGGATGGAGACCGCGGCTGGCAGGGGGCCCTCTGACTCTGACTCTGACTCCGACTCGAGGCTGGGAGGAAACTGAGAGCAAGTGGGAATCCTTGGAAAAGCAGTTACAAAGTGACTGGAAAAGAGAGGCTGAGGCCCCAGGCACACTAGGGGGAATGAAATGGCTGAAGGGCAGAATGTCTGCCGGCAGGTTAATGAGACTGTACCTAGGGAACCGGGCGAGCCAACAAGAGAAGGGCCCGCAGTTGGCCTCGTGGCTGTGATTTCCTAGGATATGAGAAATAAAGGTAGCTTATTTTGTGAGAGACCCAAAGAGGACTGGTTTGGGTCCAGAAGCTTCGAGGTTCAGCATTTACGGCCGTGAGAGCAGGTCGCTTCAGGTTACTGTCCTAACTAAGTGGTAATGAGCTTCTCCACATGGAGAAGCTTTTCAGAATCCCTACTCAGTTTCTTAAAAATATAACATTAAGTCTGGGGAAGTAGCTCAGCCTCTGACTGCTCTTTTCCAATTTACCATCTGGCTTCCATGGGCCCGTTCTGTTTTCAGAGCTGCCTTGAAGACGGTAAGAACTTTGTATGCTCCCGAATGCCGCTGTGCCGTAAGCAATCCGGAGATCTGCTGGCCACTGGGCCGTGCATTTTAATAGCGAGGAGTAGCAGTGTGGGGAATCTAGAGCAGCAGATTGAAAAAAAGAAAAAGTTGTCTGACATCCGAGTGCTTTTAAACGGCCTGGCAGGAAATACTCTGTGGCTGGGACGAGGCGGCCCCCCACCCTATGTGGCCTGAATTTGACATTTTATAAAGACGGACTGGGCCGAGAGTAACAAATAACTGTACTTAATGAGAAAGAGGTAACTCTCACCTCTTCGTGAGTCTAGCTGAGCACAGTGGAGAAGCAACCAGAAAGGCCCCTGGCAGCCAGGCTCTGAAATGAGGGAGTCAAAATGCATCTTCTCGGTCCCAGAGCTCACATTTGAATGTGGTTCCCTGGTGCACTCTTGGAGCCATTGTTTCTCTTGAAAATGGGTCACGGTGCTTGTCCCCTCCCTCTTCAGCTGCATCCTTGCATCACCTGGAGCCTGCCCGGTCGTCAGGATGTGTCTGCTCTCTCCTCCCACGCAGAGGGACATGCCTTCAGGTATGACGCCACCCGGGCTACACAGCTGTGGGGCTGTGTACCAGATTAGGGCAGCTTCTCTGGCCTGGGCAGACCATCCCGTGTGTTTATCAGACTTCCCCGAAACAAACCAGTGTTTCAGCAGTGAAGAGGAAGGAGCTCGCGCTCACTCACAGGGACAACGGTGACCCACCGAAGAGCCCGAGGCAGACAGGCAGAAAAGCAACAGTGGTGAGCTGCAGAACCACCTCTGTGTCTCTAGAATTCTCATGTACTCCATTTCTTTAGGGCTAATGTGACTTCTTGCCAGGGGTCCTCGCAAACCTGTTTTTCATTCCTTTTAAAAAAAAAAAAATCGAGGTATAATTTACATACAGTAAATTACATCCAGTGAAATGTACAGGTCTTCATTTCGGTGCAATGTGCAGGTCCATGAGTTTTGACAAGTGACAAATGTGTATCACTGTGGCCCACACCCCGACCAAGATACGGAGCATTTCCCTCGGCTCAGAAGATTCCCTGGTCCCCCAGAGGCAAGTGCCATCCTGACTGCTGTAGCGGGCATTTTTAATTACTCACACAAAGTGACACACGTGCCTTTGGTCCCAGACAACTGAGTTGGGGACCACTAAGGGTCCCTCAGGTGCGCTGACACCTAGATTTTAGCAGGTTCTACCTAGGTGGAGAATTTGGCTCTCTGAATCAAATAACTTGTGTCCTTGTATCGTCCGGTGTTCTTAATTCTTCTGATGGTAAACATCCTTCAATTATAGGAATGGCTGATCCTTCTGATGCTCAGGCGTGATAAACATTAAAGTCTGATTTAAAAGCTAACGTCATGAAACAAAATGTGGTAGCCACATACAGTGGATTATTCCTCATCCTTAGCAAGGGATGGAATCGTGATGTATACCAGCACATAGGGGAGCGTTGAAGACACGCTAAGACATGAAAGAAGCGAGACACAAAAGGACAACTAGGGTCCGATTCCATTTACGTGAGGTGCCTAGAATGGAAAGTGGTGTAGGGGTGGCCAGGGTTTGGGGCGGGGGGAGAGTTAGTGCTTAGTAGGTATGGTTTCAGTTTGGGATGACAGATGGCGTTGGACCCTGGGAATGGACCCTGGCGAAGGTTGCACAGTAATGTGAATGTATTTAATGCCCCTGGAGTGTATACCTAAAAATGGTAAAAATGATACTTTTTATGTTGTATCTTATCAAAATTAAAAAAAGTTTTAATTAACCTCAAAAGCTGCTGGGAAAGCCTGTGGCTTTCAAAGAGGATTTGTCTTCTCCAAAAAACAACATGTATTAATTTTCTTCTAGTTATAATATTCATTTTCACTCTAGAGGGGAGGGAAATCAATACATTTTTGAAGAAACTAAGAATCCTGTGCAAACCCAGCAGCCAGAAGTAATGGCTGTAGCTTATTAGACCACGTGTTCTTCCTGCCTCCTTTGGGGGGGGCACGCATTTTAAGACAAAATTTTAACCTCTTTCCTTTTTTTATTTTTAAATTTTATTTATTTATTTGACAGACAGAGATCACAAGCAGGCAGAGAGGCAGGCAGAGAGAAAGGAAGGGAAGCAGGCTCCCCACTGAGCAGAGAGCCCGATGCAGTACTCCATCCCAGGACCCTGGGATCATGACCTGAGCCGAAGGCAGAGGCTTAACCCACTGAGCCACCCAGGCGCCCCACCTCTTTCCTTTTCATATCATAGGCAGTTTCCCGTTAAGTATTCATCTAACACATGATGATTAATAGCTTCCTCGCATTCTCTCACATAGATACGCCGTAATGTGTTCCCTTGGGGTCCGATGTTCAAGTTGGTTCTTTTCGTTCTATTATTAATCATGGTTGGCAACTTTTTCTGGTACAGGAATCTGTGCACACGTCGAATTATTTCCTCGCATTAATACTAGAAATACTCTCATGCGCGTGCCCTCCTTTCCAGGCTTCTGCTGCGGGGCACACCATGCTTCTGCAGAAGGTTCTGGTTTGCCCCGGCAGGTGCCAGGCATGAAAGTGTCTGGCGCCCTGGCCTGTGGCGGGCAGTCCCTGCCTAGATGCTGTCTCAGGGCCCAGTGACTCTCACCACCTGGAACCTCCACGCGAGTTCTCACGAAGCCATGTGGTGCCAGCTCCTTCAGATGATTTCTTTTATTAAAAACATTTTGTTTAATGCTGCCAGATCGGTTTTTCACGATGCAACACTTTTAAACTGTTCAGGACTTTCATTCCTGACAGTGGGCAGGTTTTGGACCAAATCTCTACTCTGCAGGGAGTTAGACAGAAGCGCAGAGAGGAAAAGGATTGTGTCAGCTTTACTTGCGTACGTACGTTTGGGGAAATACCTGTTCCAGCAGCTTTCCAGGCAGAGAGAAGTGCTTTTTTTTTTTTTTTTTTTTTTTGATTTATTTATTTGAGAGAGAGAGAGTATACATGGGGGGAGGGGCAGAAGGAGAAGGAAACAGAGAGTCTCAAGGACACTCTGTTCTAAGCAGGGAGCCCCAAAGTGGGACTTAAACCCCTGAGATCATGACCTGAGCCAACATCAAGAGTCAGACGCTTAACCGATTGAGCCACCGAGGCACCCCAAAAAGTGCTTTTTGGGTGCGTCCAGTGATGCTCAAGCAGTGTGCTTCCTGAAACTTCCCAGGAGAACACCTGGGGGAGGAGAAAAAGGTTACCTTTCTAGGTGCCAGCCAGGCCCTGCCCTCAGGCACCAGGCTTGCACCGTGGGGGGTCGCCTTCCCACTTCAGACATGAATGGACTGAATGAAGAGCTGTGCCCTTTGTCATTCAACCCCCAGGGGAGCAGCCCTGCTCCCGGGCCTGTCAGCTCCTGCTTACTGTCTCAGAGGAGAAGATTTGTGTCCACTGTGTTCTAGGGAAATGCAGGGCAGGTGATATTTAGGGGACCCAGAAGAGAAAGTGTTTCTCTTTCGTACCACCCTGACTTTGGCTTCCCCTGTTTAACCTAGTCTCCAGGCTATTTCAGAGCAGGAGAGCAGAGAGAGAAGTGGGACATGGCTCCCCCTTGTACAGAGGTGCACTGAGTTCTGTGTCTCCTCGTCTCCTCCATACTCGGTCTGCACACAGTGCCACAAGCCGACCTCAGCAAGGCTGAGAGGAGGGACCCCCACGCCAGACAGGACCCCTGGATTTGACCTCTATCCCTGTACCCACCGGCTCTATGACCTAGAGCAAAAACCTTGACCTCTGTGGGCATCGGCCTTCCCCGTCGTCAAACAGGGAGAAAGGGTTTGCATACCTTCTTTCGGAGGTGTAGACCAAACAGAGACTGGACACAAAAGTGCTTTGAAAAGTATGCAGCGCTTCAGGTGTGTGAGGGAGCGCTGCTAAGACTTAGAGCCCGGTATGCTGCTGCTACAGATGTTTATTTTTACAGCCTTGACTAGCTGACTTTTCCTGATACCAATTCAGTGACTTGCAGTAGGGGGATTTCTTAACCCAGAGCCAGCTGGGTTCAGGCAGGCAGAAGCATGCTGAAGGCAGATGCTGGAAACACTTGGATTTTGCAGCACGTGTGCCAGCAATGTTGTCGTCATTGTTGTTGCTGCTTTCCCGCTTTGTGGAAGAGACACTTAATGCTGGATTTTCTCAGCAGTTTTTTTTTTTTTTTAAGTCAAATTACTAGGATTTAGATAACATGTGCTTTTTGAAATGATAGGTTACACATTCTTTGAATTACAGGCTGCTGTTTGTCACAGACTTGGAGGAGGGGGGCTGGAGGTTCCCATTGAACCCCTTCTCTAATTCACACCTGCAAGTGGGACCAGGCCTTTCTCAGTTCAGTTGACAGTTGTGGCAGTGGCCCACCAAAGTCTTTGCTAAGCTAAAGTGTGATGCGTGGTTCAATGAGCCGAAAGTTTGTAACCTGTTTCTCCAGGTGCTTACTGTACGGTACTGTTTCCTTATTAAATAATGAGGACTATGGAACGCAGAGCGCAAGAGTGTTCATGAATGTGTTCATTCGATAAATGTTTCTCAGGACACCCACTACGTCCCAGGCACAGTGCTAGTCACTAAGGACAGAAAAAGAGAAAGGATGGGGCACCATCTTTGGCTGCACAGCACTTATCCTGTAGAACAAGCAGACAGGCGGGCACTCTACAGAATTGCTCCTCTGGGATGATCTCCTCTAGGATCTTACAAGAGGAACCTTGGCCTTTAAGGGTCAAGGAAGTTTTCTGATGGAGCTGAGACCTGAAGAGGATGGTGTGTCCCTATTCTGAAAAGCAAGGGAATTCTGGGTGAGGAAAGGCAGATGCTCCCTATGACTTGAACAGGGAACCAGCCCAGGAGGCTGCAGGGGCAGGACAGCAGGGCGAGCAGAATCCAGACCGACAACCTGCCAGTTCATCCTTGGTCATGAGAGCAGTGGGAAGCTCTGAAGGGTTCCTAGTAGGGGTGTGGTGTGCTTGGATTTGCATATTTGAAAGATAATTTCCTTTTAGTAGGGCTAATGATTTAGAGGGAGGTGGGACCATCGGCAAAGAAACCACCAGAGAGGTAGGTGGCCTACAGCAGTCCTGGGGCAGGGAGGGGGAACCTAAAGGAAAGCCCTTCTAGAATCCAGTGGACATGGCCACCGACGAGCTAGGGTGGGAGAGGGCCGCTGCGTGAGGAGCCACGGAACTCTCTCTGCAAGAGCTGGTCTGGAGTGAAGAGAACAAGTTTCATTTCTCAGTCATGGCCATTTGTTAATAAGTCAAGTGAAATGTTTAAAATCGCTTGCCTCAGAGACAGTACAAACTATGGGTAACAGTGGGAGCTACAAAAATATTTTGTGTCTGTATAGCCTTCTTTCTGCTTTCTGTCTCTGTGTGTATCTCTCTTTCTCCCTTCTCCCTCTCCTTTTGTCTCCCTTTTTTCTTCCGTCCTTCTCTTTCTCTTCCTGGGACAACTTAGTTATATTCTTTATAAGTGAGAGCTGTTTGCATTTTTAACCTAAATGCAAGTCCTATGAATATTCATTTTTCTTTCAGCATGTAAAAAATGCTTTATTATAATGCGGTCGCTTCCCAGCCATGTGTCTTAATGAAATGGTGGGGGGGAGTATTCAACAACATTTCTGAATATTTGATGTTGGAATACACGAGGGCTGGGGGGGGAGGGAGGAGATTTATCTGCATCACCACCGCGCTTGCTCAGGGTAAGATCACAGTCGCACCAGGTGCCTGGTGACCGCCGAGAGAAGCCATCTGGAACGCAGTGTGATGAGGCTCCCTAGTTTGCTCTTTCTGTGTATTAAATGTTTGCTGGGTAAACAGTAGGGAGTGGACTAACCTTAGAGGGGTCTGGTTACAGCTTTATGTTTGTTTGTCTGTTTTTTAGTATTGTCTAGAGCTTATAGTCTGGTTATAATTTACAAAAGGCACTAGAATACATTTTGCTATAGAACTATTCTAAATTGTGGCTAGGTTTCTGGGCCATTTCCCCAAAGTTATTTAACTCTTAATGTTATTAAAATATTATACATCTGCGGCGAGGACTAGTAGAAAACCACGTTAGAATAGTCGGAATGGGGGAAGTGGTAATGTTGAAAAATGGCATTTGTCTTAATTAACTTGAGGTTCAGTTGGTTTGATAACAATGTAAGAAACGTCATAGCTGGGAGAGGGGCATGGGGTGCCACCCGCCACGGATGTCGGGTTAACTTAAAATCAAAACATGAGAGATAGAGTCAGTACCATTTAATGAACTGTCGAGGGGCATATGGTAGCCCGCCTCTGGTGATTGGTTCACAGTGTATACCAACGTCGAATTCCTGCGTTTCGCATGAAACTAATAAAATGTTGTACATCAGTTATATATCAGTAATTAAAGTAAATAAGAAAATAAAAGCATCTTCTGGGTGCACGTGGCTCATCAACTGTGATTACAATAACTTGCTGTGTTTTCTAGTGAGTAAAATTTTCTAACACCTACCCGTGCCTATGGATTTAGGCTTCCCTGTGCTTGCATTCCGTCGACATCTTCTCGACAAATAGTGCAAATAGTGCAAAAACAGCATTTCCTCAAGCCACTAGGAAGCTCAGCATATGGATGAGAATTTGGGGAAGTGAAAATATTTTCTGTAATTGGACCGTGTCACTATTGTAAAAGGAATATCTCTAATTATACATTATATCTAGACATTTCTTTTTCATTTTGAGAATCAGCCCATGTTATCTCCAATGTAAGACAAATCAGATGCCTTAGATTACATGGAGAGCCAAATACTTACCCCATTTTTTTATCTTTTTAGTTCAACAGAAGTAAATAACCTTATTTCAGGAGGCAACAAAATGAACACTGCCTTGCCTCTCGCCTGGTACACACTTCAGTTTTGCACAGGACTTCACAGCTTATAAAATATGCTCTCATTAAACGTGGTAGTTGGTCCACAACCCAGAGGCACGTAGGGTCCCCCTCCCGGAAGGAGAAAGGAGACCGCTGCCAGCAGCCTCTGCATGTCTGGACAGGCCGTGCTTGGCCGTGGAGCCCACTGGCCCCAGCCACCCTCAATTCCCTCTTGGCGCTGAGCTCCACCTTCCTTCCCAGCCCTGGGTCCTGTTGAGCCCCGGGGAGGATGGAGTCCGCTGTTGGAATTACAGAAAATGGGCCCAGAGAGCAGAGACGTGGCAGAGCTGAGAGCCACCAGGAGCCTGGCAGGTCCGTGCACACCACAGTGCGGGGACAGCCTCCCCTGCTCCTTGGGTCTCTGTGTCCTCGGCCTCCTCTCCATCCTTCTCTGAGGGCGCACTCTGTCCTAGTGAACATGGGGGCTGCCTTTCAGCATGAGCCAGAGTCCCAGCACGAGCTCAGCAGGGCCTCATGTCACACACAGGGTCCGCCCCAGTCCCCCTGGGTTCTGGCTCGCCTCATGGCTCTGTTCTTCCCTCAACGTTCATGCCATAGGGCTCCGCTTTGCCAAAATGAGCCGCCTGCTTTCACCCCATGCTCCCCGCCGCCTCTGAGTGCCCCCCAGCCTTGCGGCCCGCCCTCCTTGTCTATGCTGCCGAGTATTACTTTCTTAAAATCTAATCATCGGGTTAAAAAAAACCCTCGGTGTGGGCTCCAGGCTTTCACTGGCTGTACCTTCTGGCAGACATTGGAGCTTCCTCTGCTTTTCAGCACCTTTTAATAAATCAGGTGTCTTTTTTTTTTTTTAAAGATAATTTTTCCCTTCCCAGCATTCATTAATTTCAGATTAGTTTGCCCGGATGGCTGCAGTGCTGTGTCCCTAGCTTTTCACCCGTGGCTGCAGTCTGCTCTTCCTGGGGGGCCCCAGGGCTCCTCTGTCCCAGGCCTCCTGGCATCTTGGCGGTGCCACATCTGTGTCCCCACCTTACCGCGAAGCCCCGAGGCAGGGCTCCCCCTTTCCCATGGCACTCAGTGCAGGGGGAGCTGCAGACGGGCTTGGGCAAAGTAAATGGATGATGTGAACGACCCCTTGCTTGAAACCGTCTAAGGCAGAACCCAGGCGATGAGCTCAAGGTCCTTATCAGCTCAAGGTCTTTTATCAGCTGGAGCACGTCTGTCCGTCTAAGTGGAGGGACAGCAAACTGACCGACTTCCTCCTGAGCTCACCGCCTGGCACACAGCTCAGATCGGGACCAGGGCAACACGTTAGGGTTCGACTGGAGCAGCCTCCATTCTCCGCCCGGAGGGCAAGGTCGCTCCTCTCGGGTGGCAAAGCTGGCCCCACGTCAGGCAGGCAACTCCCAGCATGGACTTGAACCTCGGGTTCGCTGACTGGTCTTCGCATAGATGCCAGTGAGGCCAACTACGCTGAGAAACAATTCTTGTGTTTGCGATAAGAAGCATTTTCTGGTGAAAGAAAACACACCCGAACATGCCCTTTTGTGGGCGGTGTCTTCACCTGAGGGAAGAAGTCAGGGTGGTTTGAGTACTGCGGGGTGGCGGGGGCGGGCGGTTGCTGCCCAGTGAGGAGGTCTTAACGCCATAGGTGGGGAAGGATGCCCGATGGCTAATGGCCTTCACCTTCAGCCCTGGAAGCGCCGAAGACCGGCTTCCTTGGGGGTACACACCCAAATGACCATTAAAGCATCTCTTAAAGGATGCCAGTCTTGTCTGATTGGCAAGTGTGCATCTTCGTGTGGGACAGATGCATCACCCTGCACAACTGTGGTTGGGGGAGCCTGGGTAGACCCCGATGTGCAGAGTGACAGTGGCCAGAAGCACTTACCATGTTAGCCGAAGCCTCTGGACTTCTTATCATGAGAATGAGCTTCCCCCAAACCAACAGGCTTATAATGCACCATATTCATGTCACAGCAGAGACAATGTTATATTACATGTCCTAGCATGGGACCCGAACAGAAAGTAACACTGAAGCAATATTCATCGAATAGCAAATAATATTACTATGAAGTTCCTCTTCCCTCCCTCCACTGAATATATCACCTAATCATCTGTAATAATTTTCTGTGCAAATGGTTTTATTTATTTTAATAAATAGTTTTATGAACTATCTATGTGTGGTTAACATCGTAGGAGGGGAAAGTCCATTGCTTTAGGGATTCTGAATGGGTTACATGACTTACCGGGACACAAAATGAGAGAATATAGTTAAAAATAGAACTAGAGTGCTTTCCCGCTCCAAACTCCAAATGAGAAGGTGGAAAAGAATATGCACTTGGGACGCACCTGCCGCACCAAGTGTACGGAGGAGAAATCCGATCTCTAGTATATGCCGGCTCCTTAGCAACTGAGCTGGACAGGTGAGTGCAGAGGGGGAAGCCTGGAAATGAGAGTGGCGTGTTTCTAAAACACAGCACTGTGTTGTAAACCAAAACCTGGTCCTCCTTAACTTGGAACGGTGATGGGTGCTTGTTTGTAGTTAGTTCCCTTTTGAGCTTATTAAATCATTGATTTCATAACCGTGGCAACATTTTGATAGTTTTGTGTCATCTAAGGCTTCCCTTAGCAAAGTATAAAATATTTATAGGTTGTTTGAAATAAGCCAGTTTTTCTCTTTTTTTATTTTTAATGGGATGGCATTCAGTTTTTAAAAGGGTGGGGGCAGATCTTAGAAGGTAGAGCCTGGAGTTGTCTTAAAGCTGGTTGGGGACTCTGACATTAAAGGCCACAACCGGCCTCGATGGGAGGATGGTATGATTAATCTCGTAGGCACTCCAGGCTCATAGAGTCTGCATAGTGGTTTTCCAAAATGAAGAAATAGCCTTTTTATGCCTGTGCTGTTGCTCTTTTCCAGGGGCGGGCAGCTCCTGGACGTAAAAGCATTTTTCTTCTTTTATCTCCCCTTTGAGGAATTTTTATTTATTTGCTTGCTTTTTGAATTTTGGGGGGCAGGCCGGGGAATGAGGTGTAAAGTCAAGGGAGATGAACCACTATTTTCCCCCAGTGGATCATTAGAATAATTTATAACTTACCTCTTCTTATAATATCATTTCGTTCCTAGTAATTACTCCGGCTTTATCATCGAATGGCACAATAATAACACTCAAAGTCTTTCTTCTTCATGGAACAGAATATAAAACTTAGAAGAGGAAATTAAAAATCCTTATTGAATTTTCCACTGTCGTTTTCCTTGGGGTCTCATCATGAGCAGAGGTCGCTGGAAGGCATAGGATCCTCCCATGTTGAGTCGGAAAATCTCTCTTTATGTCAAGATTGCCAGGAAGACTGGGTCCCTATCTATGGGCACCAAATAGACCCTTCCCCTGCCCGCCCCGCGCAGGTGGTGTGCGGCACGCAGCCAAAGGCCAGCAGAAATGAAAGGATCGGCCCTGGGCAGCGGGGCTTCCCGGGAGGATAGATGAAGCCCCTGATAGACCCTCCTTGATTCCTGCTGTTTTGTTCACTGAGCAGCGCTGCGAACTTGCTGCTTGCCTCTGCTAAGGGATCCCAGGGCTCCTCCCGCACCCCCTCCGGGGCAGCCTCGTGCGCAGCGCTCGCTTACTCAATAGTGGTGGCCTCGGAGATCTGATTTCAAAATCGCCAACTGCCCTTTTCCCCTCCTGTGATCTTTGTCTTCCTTACTGGCTGCAGAAGCCTTCTCTTTGAGGGGCCTCCTTTTCGCTCCCCGCATGGATGGAAGTCATCACCACCCCGATTTTGCTCCTCCAGGCTCCCCAGATGGGAGGGGGTGCCCCGAGTGGTTTGGTTTCCTGCCCTCCCCCCTCCCCAAGAGCAGTGCACAGCCTTGGATGCAGAGCCCTTCATTTTTGCAAGGCTGTCATTTGGAAAGCCCCGAACTTGTCTGTCTTCAGGCTACAGGATCTAACTTGGAGTCTGCTGTTGAGCCGGTGGCTGAGAAGCCGGGGGAAAGGCCCGAGATGGTGCCCATGTGGCTAGAACCACCTGAGGCCGGGAGGAAGGTCGGCAAGACTTGCCACCTGCAACATGATCGAGGGTTAGGGGAGCCAGTGAGCCTGTTTGCTTGTGGTATGCAGGAAGAATGGGCTACAGAGAGAAACGTACGACATCCCAGTTGTCCCAAGATGGCCAACCGTGGGAATATGAGCAAATAAAAAAGGCCTTTATGTTAATACCCAAATTCAGGGCAGCGAAGGCACGAGGCAGAGAGAGACAAAGCCTGCAGCCCAGCTACTCAAGTCGCTCTGCTCTGCAGCCAAGAGACGCGTTCCCTCCTGTGAGGGATGTGAATGTGGACTTGGCTCGAGGACGGAAGGCCCCCAACGATGCCAGGACACTCCTTCCCCTTCATCCCGCTTCGTGGGCTCGCAGGAGGAAGAGAATACGATCCAGTCCCTTAAGAGAGGGTCACAGTTAGGAGCCTGTGGGTGGCTCAGTAGGCTGAGCCTCCCATTCTTGATCCCGGCTCAGGTCATGACCTTGGGGTCCTGAGATCGAGCCCCACGTTGGCTTCGGGGGGGTGTGTAGCCGCTAGAGATTTTCTCTTCCCCTGTCCCTCTGCCCATCCCCCACCTTCAGTTAAATAAATAAACAAAAGTAAAAAGAAGAAAAGGTCACAGGTGGGCGTCTAAAGCACATGGCGTGTGTACCTGCCTGAGCGTGTGAGACGTGTGCCCGCGGTGTCTGCAGGAGCTGCCCGGGCTGTCGGACTTGGGAGCGGGGACGGCTTTAACTCAGTGGGTCAGCCTCACTGCCTCTCTTTACTTGGTCCTTCTTCAGGGCTGGCCTGTGTCCCTCCCTCCCCAATGCAGAGACCAAGAACCAGGACATGTCGGGGAAGGGACGGAGGGCTCTCGGGGCCCAGCAGCAAGGGAAGAGCCCGCCTTCCTCCCGAGCTTCCTCCTGCCTGCTTCTTCCTCCGGCTCAGTCTTCTGCCCGGCGCCTGTTGCTCTGCTCCCACTCTGAGGCCTCTTCTGCTGCTATCAGATGGGCTCTTTTTTCCATTTTGGTTGCCTCCTCCCCAGAGTTGCTGGAGGGGCTCCCATTCATGGAGGTCTAGTGTGTTACAGAAAACTGAGAGCCGCAGTGACTCATCTGTCAGGGAGCTGAAGAGCCCAGGCGACGGGGTTTCTGCTGCTGAGGCTGAGGCAGTGACCTGGTACAGGGAGCAGTTTCGGCGAAGGTTCTGATTCCTCATAGCATAGATGCCCGCAGACCCTGATGCTCTTTGCTGTGCTGCAGGGAACCACAGTGGAACAGAGTGTGCTGAATATAGGAGGCGGTTGTGTAGAACAGATGTGTTGTTCTGGGACCTCTGTGTGTCCTACCTTGCGTCTCTAGAACATTCTTCTCTGGGCATTACTGCTGAGAGAGGAAAGGGAGGGAAGTCACCATGCAGTGGTAACATGATTACTCAGTAGTGGCCCGTGAGCACTGAGTGAACGGAGGAGACACAAGTGCTTCTCATCAGACGTGGCCTAGACAGAAGGAAACCCACACTCCCTGCGCCTGCCCCGTGTTGCTACTCTGCAGGCCTGGACGGTCAGCTCAGTTTAGTTTCCCCACCTCGTCTTGCACAGAGCGAGTCCTAGCTGGCTCCTGGGAAGAGTCCCCGGAGAGGCTGAGCCATCTCTGTGACCTACAGGCCAAACAGTGATACGTGGCCGGACTGGGGTGGACCCACCAGGCTGGTCTGTTCGGGGCGTTGCTTGGCTAGAACTGGTCTCTCTCCTCGGCCTGCACGCCTGCCAGGGAGCTGAGCTTTTGACACTGTTTGCTCGTGAAACACACCAGCAACCTTCCGGACTGGCAGGCAAGGGAATGATCCGTGAGCCCAGCAGCCGAGCAAAAACCTGCCCCCCAGCCTTAGAGCTCTGGGGTGAGATCAGTATGACATGGAGGACACCGGTCAGTGGTGGCACACTCTCGGCCTTAAACAAAGTGGGCCGAATGAAATGTTCCATTTCCTCACAGTAGATAGTTTCCTATGTATCATACACAGGAATCTGTCCAATTTCAGTAGAAGCATCTCTCTGGTCAGCCTTTTCCCATCTTCTGGGGGTAGAAACTGCTCCAAGTTTATCATCACTTTGTAAAGCACTAACCCATTACGTTTTCCTTAAACTCCAGAGAGCTTCAAAATTGGCACCTAACTCTGGAATTCTAGGAGTTTTGGTAAACTATCAAATTATCCCATACAGACATAGGCCACAACGTGGATGGCCTGAGCCGTCATTACGCAAAGTGGAATCAGCCAGTCACAAGAGCAGAACGATACACGATTCCACGCATGAGGTCCCTAGAGGAGTCAAACTCCCAGAGACAGAGGGGTGGTGGTCGGGGGGCTGACGGGAACAGGGAATTAGGAGTTGGTTTAATGGGGACAGAGTTTCCGTTCTGCAGGTGAAGGAGGTTGTGGAGACGGTCGGTGGTGATGGTTGCACCACAGTGTGGACATGCTGAATGCCTCCGAACTGCACTCTTTGAAAATCGTTAGAACGCTAAATTTGGTATTATGCATATTTTACCCCAATTAAAAAAATTTTTTTAAAGAAATACATCATTTTATGCTTTAATTATTCTCACATGGGTCCCTTGTTTGTCCAGATAGAAGAGGCTTGCTATATTCCTTTGTTTTGTTTTGTTTTAACAAAACTTTGTATGTTAGCTCTTTGTCCCTCTAAATATTTTGTTTGCCCCGTTCTACCTAATGAATGTAAAACCAGTAGTGACAGCTCGTCTTCTTAAGCATATTCGTCATATACACTTGCCTGTAAAACTTTTAGGAAAGTTCCCAATGCACATGAGAGTGTAAAGAAGAAAAACTCACGATTAAGGTATTAGCCTGTCAAGTTATATAAAATCAAAAAGCATGCCAACTTGGAGCACCTGTGAGTTCTTTTTCTGAGGTTCCTCTCCGTGGGGTCCTCTCCTGTCTTGCTTTCAATGTCCATTGCCATAGAGGACCTTAGAGTCACCTTTCAGGATATACAATGGCTGTCTTTTTTTTTTTTCCTTAAAGATACTATTTTTAAGTAATCTCTACACCCAAAGTGGGGCTTGAACTCACAATCCCAAGATCAAGAGTGGCACCCACCACCTCCCAAGCCAGCCAGGCACCCCATACCTTAGCTGTCTTCGGGTGTCAGAACACCTTTTCCTGCAGTACAGTCTCTGATGAGGCTGCCTGGGCATCATTAGAAAGCTGGTGGGAACTCCTCTAACCCAATAAATCAGAATTTTGAAGGAAACTTGAAAATGTAGTATTTACTAAATCAAATTATGTGTCACTTCTAGAAACCGTCTTGGGCAGCAGATTCATTGGCATCTACTCTTGCTTGAACGTGGCCTTGAAAGCAATCATTAGAATAACTGTCACACTTGACTCAGGAATACTGTGTTCTATACCTGAAAGCTGCTAAGAGAGTAGACCTTAAAAGTTCTCAACTCAGTAAAAATAATTTGTAACTATGTGTCCTGTTGGGTGGGAGCTGCAATATATACACCCATCAGATTGTTATGTTGTACATCTGAAACTGGTACAATGTTATATGTCAATGATTTCTCCATCTAGAAAAAAGAAGTAGGACCAACCTTTTGAGGTACTGGATGAGTTGCTCATTCTGATTGGGGCAGTGTCTTCACGAGTGTATACATACGTCAGAACGCTGAATCAATATTTTAAATAGGCATGTTGAATATGCCTCAATAAAGCTGTTTTTAAAATTCTTTTAATTTCAAATTTTAACAAGGAAAATAAAAGAAGAAATAATACGTAATTTAAAAAATAACTCACAAATCAAGAAAACGCACAGTTCCATTTCCCCTATGAATAGAATATTAGATTCCAAATTTAGCACAGCAAAAAACCCAGTTAGAAAAATCAGAACTTGGTTATGGTCTGAATCCAGAAAAGAATAACCCATGTTTGTGATTTGTTTCCCCCTCCCCTCCTTCCTGGGACATTATGGTAGAAACAAACTTCCCATGTGGTTCTGTCCTAGGACAAAATAGACAATGGTGGGTACATATAGCCTGCTGGAGTAGCATAACGTTCCTTCTCAAAAATCTTTAAACCATGTATCTTGGATACAGAAAGTGGAAAAAATAAACTATCATAAAGTGTTGGGGGAATTCCTTGATCTAGCCAGATTGCTCCACTTGGAATCTCTTTTTGAGCAAACCGGTTTATAGAGAGGGCGGTTGGGATGAAAACAAAATGTTACTGCCCATCGCTGATAGGGCAGGAGTCCCCGGAATAAAGCATTTAACAATGTCTCATCTCTCCTTGCTTATTCTCAGAAGGGTTTGGTGACATTCATGGAGGGGTGTGGCCAGCTGACTTGGACAAGGCCAGCCTGGACATTATTATGTCAGATCACAGAAAAGGTCAGATATTGGTCATTTTCTCAGGGTCAGTCTGTGATTGGTTACTGGTGCTTGGCAGGCAGGGCAGGGGTTCCTCCCTCTGATGGCAGATGTTCCGTCTTCTCATTCCTCCCCGAGTCGGAATAAACACCAGCTCCCATAGACATCCCTGATGTACAAAGTGCCCTCCTTATGGTGCAGAAGTAGAATATTGAGAACGAGATGCTGCCTGGTGAGCACCGCTGGGGCTTTCGTTCTGTTGTTCTGTGTCTTGTCGCTTCTTCTAGGAAAAGGAAGATCTGGGGCGTGGCATTTTCTAGTCTGGATTTCAGCCTGAAGGTAATAGGAGTTTGGAGGCTGATCAAAATCTCCCCAGCCTTGAAAACAGAACCAAACAAAAGCTCTTTTTTAATGCTAAAGATAAAAAAAAAAAAAAAAAAAAAAAAAAAAGGAATCTTTCTGGTTTTTGTTCTTAATGGATACGACTCCTAGAATTCAAGCTACAGAATATGCTGGTATACTGGGCTTTAGGAGGAACCTGTGAGACAGCAAGCCACAACTGTGGCAGTGGTGTGTGTGTGTGCACGTGTGCGTGTGCGCACGTGTGCATTCAAGTTTTGTGTAAAGCTTTTGTTTTTTTTAATAAAGATTTTTATTTATTTATTTGGGAAAAAGAGAGGGAGCATGAGCAGTGGGAGAGGGAGAAGCAGGCTCCCAGCTGTGGGACTCGATCCTGAGACCCTGGAATCATGACCTGAACGGAAAGCAGACACTTACCTGACCGAGCTACCCAGGCACCCCAAGTTAAGAAGTTTTAAGTCATCTGTGTTCACATCCTTTCTACCTGCCCTCACTACTCTCTGTTAAGGATTAAAAGGAAAGAGTATAATCTTTTCCTTTTCCAGAAATGATAAGTAGTAAGTCGGTTTCTTTCCTGGTTGAGCACTTAGGTTGAAACCTAAGCAAGCAGAGAAAGTGCGTGCTGCGGTTGCTATGGCAACCCAGGACCCTCACAGGCTTTCACTTTCGAGACTTTTCCCTCCTCTGTTAAACTAACAGGGCACTAGGCTCAATTTGTGCAAAAAAGTGAAGTGACGATATATTTGGAAAGCTAGCTAGGTCACAATCACTGGAAGGATCTTTGCTCAGATGTTTATGATTAGTTATTGCTCGAAGACATTCCCCTGTTGTTTACAAAGAGCCAAGGCCCCAGGGCTTGGGCCTTTGGTGTTCTTTGTCATGACGTGGAGAGTGGGCCTGTTCCTTGGCCAACATCTGCGTGCGCCTTCGGGGCTGGGAAGGGTCTGGCTGAGTTTGCGCCTGGGCACACCTGCAGTTTGTGTACACTGGCAGAAAAGTTCACACCACGGAGTGTTTTGTTACGTTCGTTAAGTGATCTATTGAAAAAATAAACTGTTTCTCAACTGTCCTTTATCAGAAAGTGTGCACAGTACCATTTGCCAAGTAACATAATCCCATTGGAACTAAGCAGACAGCCCCTCCGGGACCAGTTGTTAGTGCTGGAGCCTCTCCCCTCACCTCAGGCAGGGGAGGGCCTGCAGACTTCAGGCTTCCATCAGGGAAGGTGCTCGGGTGCTGTGTGGAAATGGACAGGATTGCCCCCAAGCGTGATCCCGCCAGAAGACAAGAGGGTGACTGGATAAGCAGAAAGACAAACAGGAAAAGTAATTCTCAGCCAGCAGGAACATCTGCCAGAATCTCACGAGCCAGAAATTCATAGTAGCACTATAAGAGTGTTTCTGGATCTTCCCAAGGCTTGAAATTAAATGATGGTAAGCGCACGAGATGCCTGCCCGGGAAGAGGGCTGACTCCTGCTGCTTTTTATCACCAACACACCAAGCCATCAGAAGGCTTGAGAGCCTGGTTGCAAAATTGGTTTTCAGAGTCACAGGTCGTAGACTTGAGAAGCGTTTCAACGCTGTTCTGTGAGCACAGACTGTCACACTTTTCTAGGACTCCCTTTTACAATGGTCCAGACTCGCCCAAGCGTTTCTAATGATTAACCAGAGTGCACATTCATCTCTTAACATTAGTCTCTTAGTCTCAACAGAATTAAAAATAATCTGGAAGCATCTTAAAATTTAACCAACTGTGTACAAATCCAGAATTATATACATGTTTTTAAAAACCTTGTAAAGAGATCACCATAGAAGGGCGCCTGGGTGGCTCAGTGGGTTAAGCCTCTGCCTTCAGCTCAGGTCATGATCCCAGGGTGCTGGGATCGAGCCCCGCATCCGGCTCTCTGCTCAGCAGGGAGCCTGCTTCCCTCTCTCTCTGCCTGCCTCTCTGCCTACTTGTGATCTCTCTGTCCAATAAATAAATAAAAATCTTAAAAAAAAAAAAAAAAAAAGAGAGAGAGATCACCATAGAAATTAAAATTAGCTGTACTAGCAGCAAAAGTAATGAATAGCACTACCTGATTCATTAATGTTAGTGAAGTAAATAGGCTTTTCTTTCCTACTCTGACTGACTGACTGGAGAGCAGTGTTTTTGTTTATCTTAATGAGGGTGAAACAAGAAACAAGCTATCTAGTCCTGACTGTGTCCCAGGTAACTGCTCTAAATCCTGTATGGGTATTAACTCGTTAATCGGCTAATTCACGCCAGGAAGCTGCTCCTGTTATGATTCTCTTTCTCCAGATGAGGAAATGAGGACACAGGGAGGATAGTGATTTGCCTAAGACCACAGAATAGACCTTTACATTTTTTAAAAGAATCTCAAGGTATTCCTTAGTAAATCGGCAGTAAAAATGGGTTTTCCCTCAACAGAGTCCACTGAGCTCACCTGCCTTTACTGTAATTAGCAACAGTGACAGTAACTGTTGTTGCCGCCTATGGAGGGCTTCCTGTAGACCGGGCACTAACTCAGCACTTTACACGGGGGCCCTCCCTTAGGACGTGGTTCCTGTCATCTCTGCTTTGCTCACAGGGGAACCAAAGTTGCAGGTGGCAGGCAGATAGCTTGTCCAGGGACAGACAGCATTGCCGACAGGCCAACGGGAGAGCTCATATTCTTTGCCACGACATCAGGCCTTTTTGCCTCATACTTTAAAATTTTATGGAAAATCAATTTAGAGTTGCTTATGAGATGCTTATGAATTTTGTGGAAGGAGAGCCCCATTCTGAACTTAGGCCAGGCCGGGTCTGGACGGAACACATGTCTGCGTGGGCCCCACGGAAGGCCCAGGCCGCTGCTGGCTGGTCTCCTCACTCCTTCCTGCTGCTGACTCTAAGGTGTGTTACTGAAAAGAGTTTTGACACAAGAAAGAGAAACTGAAGCGTTGTTGGGGGACTGTAGAGCCCCTAAATAGTCCCTTTGCACAAAAATACTCCTATTACATGGACAAAGGAATGACCCACCAGCACATATAAATAGGCACCAGGTCATTTTCTTCTTGCCTAATTTTTGATGAGAGGGGCAGGGCCTCAGGTCAGTTGGGCTCGTCATCCTCAGGCCCAACATAGGCCAGTCCACAAAGGGTAATATCTGGGCTGTTTTGAAAGGCTCTGACAAAGATCACCATTTCCTTTTAAGCTTGTGCAGTAGACTTCAATCCTGACACTTAATGTAATCCCCACACTTTCTTACTCCTGTAGCCCTAGGGCTCTGTCCTGGGACCATAAATACATTAGGCCAGGGAAGGAGCAAGGGAGAATCTTGCTTCAGCCTCTGTTGTTGCAGGTGTTACGAAGACTGGGTTTCTGGGGCACCTGGCTGGATCCGTCGGTTAAGCGTTGGACTCTTGATTTCGGCTGAGGTCATGGTCTCCAGGTGGTGAGATCGAATCCCGGCTGAGGCTCTACGCTGAGGAGGGACCCTGCTTAAGATTCTCTTTCTCGCCAAAAAAATTTTTAAAAACTGGTATTTCTAACAGCTCAACAAGCTGTCCAAGGTTAGTAGGTAAGAGCTTGGTTTTGACTCTTATCAGTTAGCATGAAGAGCTAACGTCTCGTCCACCAATGAACCTGCTTCAAGACCTGAGCTAATTTAGAAAGCTCAGGTTGCAGAGAAAGAGACCTCATTTTTAATGAGCATGTCAAACCAATTCTTCTTTGGTAGAACTTTCAGCATAGGTGGCTTCGCTATGATTTAAGAATGGAATGAGTATTATTTCCTCTAGGACATTTGAAGGTACACTCTATCAGGAGCCTTAGCATGAGCGAGAGAAAAGCCGCTGACCTCAGGTTGCTTTACTGATCCACCAGGGACCCAGGATTATAAGTACAGGTTGCTGGAGCCTCCGCATGAAGTTGGCCAAGCTAGGGGGCCCACCAAAGCAGCAGTGGGATTTCATCAGGGTTGGAAGCATTAAGCACCCAGAAGTTGTCCCTGGCTACTACTATTCGGCTGTAGCTAGGTATATTTTGTCAGTTGGAAGGTAGGCTAGAAGTAATCCGAACTAGTTAAAGTTTTCTTGGTTAGTGAGTGTTGGTGTGTTTTCCACTATCTCAATAGTCATATTCTTTCCTGATTTTTCATGGCTCTCCTGGTGGAACATAGATCCTTATCCCCATTTTAAAGCCGGGAACCTAAAGCACGAATGCTGATTAAAATTCACTTTAACCTTTGTTGGAATTACGGCCTCCCGCTCCTCTTGAACCCATGTATCGTTTGTTTTTTTAAGTAGGCAGGGCTTGAACTCACAACCCTGAGATCAAGACCTGAGCTGAGATCAAGAGCCTGAGGTCTCTTGTACCAGTTTTAAATAAATCTGTTAGAATTTGTTTTTAATTCTCATGCTGTGTTTTCTAGATGACTCGAACGTTTCCACAAGTCTGCTTATTTACTTAAAACAATGTTTATTTTGACTTTTCCCTCTATGTGTAACTACCCCTAGAACCATTAGCTAGCAATTTGATAGTTGACTTTAGTTACTGAATTTTTTGGAAAGGATATGCTTATTTATAACCTAGAAGCATTTTTTTCCTTCACTGCAACTATTTTGGGGACCTCATAACAAAGCACAATAGTGGAAATAATACCTATACGTGGAAAGCTGTCAGATTTTCCACTGAGACAATAAATTTATATCTGTAGCAGCAACCTTTTAAGAACTTTTAAATAGTTTGTTTACATTTTTAGATTTTTAATTATGTTCTGTTTTAGAAATGTAACTGCTTAAAGACTGATTTCTTAGTATGATTTTCCAGCCAGAAAATATCAATATTTGGTGGTTCTTGATCTACAGCTTGGCTTTTCTTAGAAGGGGGTTCCAGGAATTTTCACTGTAATGTTGAGTAGAGCTGTACCCTGTTGGTATTTTGAGCTGTTGGGAAATTCTGGTAGAGAATTGGATGCTTTGCTGGGCAAGGAATTTTTTCCCCCCTCAAAATTTGGGGTAGGTTTTTAAAAGTAAAATATTTTTTATAAATGATTAAGCTTTGTTCCTTAAAGATGTTACCCCTCCTCCTTATCTTTCTTCAGAATTTAACTTGTTGATGAAAAAGATTAATCTGTGGGAAATGGTCTACGGTTTACTAACCACTTTTACTCAATTAGCAAGATTCATAGTCTAGTTGAGGAAAAGAGACTGTTTTTAATTCTGAGAATACCTTAGTTAAGCAAGTTTCCCCAAATCTTAGGTGCCCCGGTAGGGCTTAAGTGCGGCTTAGACCCTGTGGTCAAGTACATTTGAGCAATGTTGGGTTGATGACAGTAAGGATGGTCTCCTGTAGTGTAGGATTTCTCAGAGGAGGCTGGTGGCCAGGGCATTTGAACAAGGACCTCTTTGCAAATGGGAATCAGGGCTGTAAATATCGTGGCAGCATTCTGCATGGGAAAAGGGGATCCTGGAATTGTCTTCGAGGCACATCTTGGCATATACCGTCCTAACACCTGAGTAAATGAGCTGAACTATATAGCAAAGTGAGGACATGTGACTAGCAAGAGAAGTCTTTTTTTTTTTTTTTTTAAGATTTTATTTATTTATTTGACAGAGAGAAATCACAAGTAGATGGAGAGGCAGGCAGAGAGAGAGAGGGAAGCAGGCTCCCTGCTGAGCAGAGAGCCCGATGCGGGACTCGATCCCAGGACTCTGAGATCATGACCTGAGCCGAAGGCAGCAGCTTAACCCACTGAGCCACCCAGGCGCCCCTACATTTTTTTTTTTTTTAATGAGACCTTTAGTGACTTAATTAAGAGAGGCCAAAATAGTAATAATGAAAATAGCTAGTGGGAACATCGATAATTTCTACATCCTTCCTTCTGGAGCCCCCGTCTCTCCGCAGCCTCTGAGTGGGCATCACAGCCCTGCTAACGAAAGCCATGCCTGTGGCCCAGCCAGGAATCATCCAGCGGCAACTGTCCTGGCCCCACCTGACCCTACCCCAAAGTGGTTGGCATCTAGAAACACCACGGAAAGAAACACAGTTCTGTGACTTCAAAATCAGCAGATAATCAGCGGGAAAACCCTGGCAGGCTCACACTGTGTTTCTAGAATCCCGAAGCAGTAAACCGAGTGAAAACATCATGAGGCAGCCTGGGGTCACAGAGGACCCTGGAGAGGCAAAGCCGGGTGAAGCACTCAGGTGTTTCACTGACAGATACGCCAAGCTGTGCTGTGCCAGGAGGAAGAAGTTGTGGTCCTTCCTTGCGCACTACTCTGCTTGAGTCTGATTGGTCCTTGGGCCTGTGCCTGTCCCTCCAGAGAGCAAGCGAAACAAGAAGTTGGCATTTCATGAAGGAGAATGGGGAAGGGCTGAGGTCAAGTATTGGTAAGGGAGACTGCGGCTTGGGGGTTAGCCATGGGTTCTGCTGGTGTCCGCCTCACCACCCCCACAGGGCCCCAGAGCCACATGGGTGGCCACAGCCTGTCTCAGTGGCTTCCCAGGGCTAACCGTCCACAGGAGGAGTTCTCTCAAACTACAACTTCTAAAGCTTTGTGCAAATTTGAGTTTAAAGAACGCTGCTTTTAAATGTACCATCAATACTACTACTGAAGAGTGTATCTTAATGTGAAAAAAACACACCAGAGATCACCTTATGTGACCTCAAGAGCAGCTTTAGACGTTTGGGTTTGTCGCTTTATGTGTGGTGCAGCATTTGGAATCTTCAAGATCACATTGTCAGTATTCTACCGATCCAAAGACAGTTCCTTCACCTGAAAGTGTTGGCCTTTAAAAGAAAGAGAAAAAAAAAGAAAAATGCAAACACCTCTCCACTAAGGCAGAAAAAAGATCCACCGTGAGCTGTCCGTGGAGTAACCGACTGACCCAGTTCGCCCGCGACTACGGGGTTTCTGGGATCTGGGACTCTGAGTGCTAAGCCAGGCGGGCCCCAGGCACACCGGGGAGGCTGGTGTCTTCCCAGCACCAAGGGCCAGACTCCATGTGGGGTAAAATGGTGGATCAAATGCACTGTTTTATAGGCCGGGCCAGCTGAAGGGCTGTTCTTCCCGGGCAATGCCCGTGGACGTAGGCAGAGGCCAGGCAGCCTGGGAAAACACACCTACCGCCCTGGGATCTTCAATAGCCCTTTGCTGCCGTGTTTGCTTTGCTAGTGCTGCGATCCATCCATCAGGACCAAATTATTTTTAGGTTTAGCAACAGGGTTCTCTTATCTCCCGGGTTGTGTACACCTCTCGCCCACCCCCATCCACACACACACACGTGCGTGCACACACACGCACACACACACACACACTCACACTCCCCAGTCCTCAACATTTAAATATCCGGAGCCATCGGGGAATGTCTTCCCGGCCACTTCCTGCCCTGCTGGCCCGTTCGCCTGTTTGACTTGGCCCCTTCCCTCGGGACGGGGCTGGGCATTCCTCGGCCTCCTCATCGTGCGGTCCGCACCTCCCGCTATTCCGGCCTGCGTGGGGGTGTGGGCCCGGCGAGAGGCGGTGCCAGCGCTGGGTGCTGGCCACAAGGGTTGTGCCCCGTGTGTGATACGGCGCCAGGAGAGGAAAACACGGTTGCCCAACCAAGCCCGGGCACAAAAGGTTTCGGAGGTTTGGAAGGCGGCCTCAAACCCAGAACCTTCCTGCCGCACAGTTCGGCTTCCTACACTCATTTTTATTTTTATTTATTTTTTTAAAAATATATTTTTTATTTATTTGACAGAGATCACAAGTAGGCAGAGATGCAGGCGGGGGTGGGGGGTGAGGGAAGCAGGCTCCCCGCTGAGAGCCCAATGTGGGGTCCGATCCCAGGACCCTGGGATCATGACCTGAGTCAAAGGCAGAGGCTTTAACCCACTGAGCCACCCAGGCACCTGTCCACACCCATTTTTAAAAACATGCTCAGTAGTTCTGTTAAGGACGTCTTCAGCCTGTCAGGGTGATGTAACGTGACATACAATGAGGTGTTTTTCAACCGAAAACACAGTACTGTCCTGACGTTGATTCGCCCCTGCAGACGTCCTACAGGTGAAGAAGAGATGGGTGCCTTGTCCACGTATTGCAACACCCGGACGGGGAGTGAAGCATTAGTAGTTTCCTGCTTTATATAACACGGGGCTGAGATTGTGAAGGTTCATTATGGAGGCGAGGTTGATGTTTTCCTGAAGTTATTATTCAATTAGGAGTGAATTCATGAACACCGCTAAAGACACAGCACTTAGCTCAGTATACCACCTCTTTTATAGGTGAACAGGAGAACAGCTTCCATTTGTCTCAGATCTCTGCCTAAAACACAGGAAGCGTGCAACAGCTCTTTCTGTGCGATTTGATTTGGTGAGGAGTTTTTTTCAAAGACGGATTCGTGAGACACACATGATGTATGACGGTTCCCCAGGACTAGGCTGGCAGAAGTAGATTCTAGATCACGTGTCAGGCATTCCTGCTGATTTGCGGCACAAGAACAGGCAATATGCCCAAAGACATTCTTCCTCAGCATTTGGTAGTTTATTTATAAAGTAGAGATTTGACACTTGTCTCCTGTATCTCGGAGAGAAGGCAGTATTATTTGTAGAACTTTGACATTTTCCACTAGAAGCTGAATTCTAACTCTGTAGTATGTTTCGCTTTTGATTGTTTGATGTGTTATTTCTAGAAATCTGACCGCCAAGATTGAGGAAGGAAAGCAGAAGGACCTCCGGTAGCTATATATCAAAATAAGCATTTCTGGTTGTACAGAGTATCGTAGTGGTTAAAAGTACTGAAGACCTGGGGCACCTGGGTGGCTCAGTCAGTTAAGCATCTTGGTTTGCTCAGGTCATGATGTCAGGGCTGTGAGATGGAGCCCCGCAGAGCCTGCTTAAAATTCTCTCTCCCTCTCCCCCTGCCCTGCCCCCATCCCCACCATCTCTCCCTCTCTATAAAAATAAAATAAAATAAAGTACGGAAGAATTAACCTGAGTTCAAGTACTGGCTTTTTGCCCCTTACTAAGGATGTGACCGTGGCTACTTACTCCGTTCCAGCTGGCCTTCTACTCTTTAGTAAAGGGCTGAGAATAAAGCATTTTCCTAGCGTCCCAGTGAATGTCTGACTAGAGAAAGCATGTGTTGGTGCTCAGAGCAGAGGCTGTTACTAAATAAGTTCTTCTAGATTCTGTTATTTCTCTTCTTTATAACGTACAGTAAGAGTCATCAGTTAACTCAAACTCTAGCAAAGGCCATGCTTGGACATTGTTTCTTCTGAATGATTGTCCACCAAGGAATTCCCTTGAGTAATTCAGGGCTTAGAGGCAGGTGCATTTCAGCTGGGTGACGTCATTTGCTGACTTGTTCTTCTGCCTCCGACGGGGGTACAATGAGGGGATGCACCTGATTTTGACAAACTGGTTTTTTTCCTAGAGCACAGCTAGCATTTGGGCGATGAAGTAATTTCACAAGTAAACTTCCCTGTAATGGGACCTTTACAAGGCGGCACATTCCTGGTGGGGTTCGCTGTAAGGCATGGCCCAGTGAACTACATTAGAGAAAAGAGAAGCTTGTTTTTCACGGTAAGATATCCGTGGGCGGTATCCAAGCCAACCTGTCGCAGACGACTTTATGTCTAATTGTGTGGTTAGATTACTGCGATTGCTTTTTCTAAATAGCGTAAAATAGCAGTTCTTAAAAGAAGGTGTTGCAGACATGCCTAGGAACAGCGGGACATGTTTTGTAGTTTGTCTGTAGTTAATGTGCTTTATCCTATGCTAGAATGGGCCCCCGTGCTGTGATCGGAAGTTTGCCAAGTGCCGCTCTTTATCCAAACAAATAGGACTCCTTCACCCACTTGGACAGGTTTGGAAACTGTGAGCAATCAAGTGACCGTTTCAGATTATGGCATTGTCACTTGAAGGCCTCTGTTTAAATCTCCTTAACAATAAAAAGAAGTTCCAAGGGGAGGAGAACTGTGATATAACGCACCAACTTGCCAACGATCAACTCTCAGTGAGCAGGATCCCAAGGAAAGTAAACCTGGAACCAGAGAAGTTCTGCAATCAGGAGAATTAAAACAAAGATGAGAGAATTTATGGACTATGTCAGATAGGGTCCTTAAGTTGGGAGGCCTCAGAAGTGGAGTGAGCTTCAAAAGGGAGCGGAGAGAACCTGTATGGACACCCAGCCTGCTTCTCAGCTATGCCTGGTTGGACCCTACCTAACATGCAGGCAAATAAGCCCAAATGTGTGTGTAAAATATGCTGCACTTAGACTGAAAAACAAGAAACTTATCCTGAAAAAAAAGATTAACAGAGATCGACAAAATTGCTAATTTGTCTTCTCCTACAGCCCTTTAATCCCTAATGGGACGAAATTTGATAAAAAATGAATTTGTAGTCTTCGAGTCTTGTTTTTTACTTAAAGGAGACCAAATCCAGACACACCGCAGAACAGACTTAACCACCCTACCTGACACGGCACCTGTTTATTTGTCATGACCTGAGTGATTTATCGAGAAAAAGGAGCCACGCATGAGCATGGGAAAACACATCGGCATGTACTCTGTCCTCTGCTTTACTTGATTTGCTTAGCTAAATGTCTGTTTCCCAGCAGGTGAACCATGCGTGCGTTGCATCAGCCTAGAAAAGTAGCTTCAGTGTGTTAACATCCGATATCCGCTTAGGTATTTTTCGAAAAATCAGTTCGGCCCCTTATTTATTGGTTCTCCAGTTAATATTTTATTCTTAGAGCTTAGGTAAGCTGATGTCCCTGGTGTGCATGCTTTAATCTTTCGGGTATAGCCTCATAGAGAAAAAAAGATAAGATCACCATTCCGTGAGCCCTTGTGGGTGGACAGCAGGCAGAGTGAGTCTTGGGTGAGGTGCTCGTTTCCTTAAGAGATCCCGCACGACCGGTTAAAATGAGTCAGCTCCTTGCCATTTTTATCCATTCCTTGGATTTCAGTTTTCTCTGTGGGACTAAGAGATGTTTGTAAAAGCACCGAGAAGTTGAGATTTAAACAGATGTCAGATAGAAGCGGCAGATGTGTCACAGTACAAAGGGTTTTGATAGGCCACGGAATAGCTGCGTAATTAGAATGTCTCTACGCCGGCGTATCTACTTCAACATTTTTGGCCAAGTTACAAGACAGTTGGACGTTCGCCCAGTCACTCGTGGCCTCATCTGCCTTTTGAAAAGGCTCAGTATGGCAGCCAAGGGAGGAAGGCACCTATTCTTGAATATTTGGCTCGCTGGCCATTAGTGTTGTTTGTTTTTGTTTTCTTCATTGCTGTCTTGTTTGGAGTTTATAAAAACATGAGAGTCTAGGCTTACCGTCAATCTGTCTGGTTGCTAACAGGTGATACTCCCATGCTTTTCATCTCTAGATCTCAAAGCATTTTCCACTTTGCAAAATGAGAACGTTCCTGCTCACATTTGTTCTTCAAAGTCATTATCGTTGAGTTAAGAATGACATTGCCGCTCTTGTGGGGTGTGTAACCACAGCCATGGGTCACGGAGCCGAAGGCACCGGCTAGGCTCAAATGAGGCGCTAGGCAGAAAATGAAAGTATTCAAGGCCACCCCCTCGGGGTGTAATCCTGGTAATTTAGTAGGGACTTAGGACTTGGGACCTCGTTCTGGGGGACCCTTTTGTAACATATCAGGGTCCAGGAGTATCAGCAGTCCCTCATCTCCGTTGATTACCTGACCTCACAAACTGCAGGACTTTTCATTGTATTTATTAGCTGGCGTGGTTTGGAAATGACTTATTTTTCTAATGAACAACATACCACGGTTGTTCTCATCCCATGAGGTCATATCAAGGGTATTTTGGGTTCTATGCGACTCAGGGCTGTTGTGTTTTAGACTGCATGGCTGTAGACACACACTATCCTTCCCTTCCTAACTCAAACGGAGCCCAATTTTAACATTAATAAGAAAGCACTTGTTAATATCGGCACTCTCAGACAAATCACCCATTTGGGAATGCCCCTCAGGGCTTCTGATCTACTTTGGGTTTGGATGGCTGAACAGCAAACCATCTCCTGCCGAAGTCTACCTAGCTCTAATTCTCTCCCCACCCCAATAAGAAAACTGGGAGAAGAAAATCAATTTACCGTCACTTTTTAATTTTTCCCAATCTATATTTCATCAGAACCCATTCCCTCCCCGCTTTTAAGGAAGGATGGTTCTGCTGAAAATAGATCGTCTCAGCCTAGTAACCGAGATGTGTTTTCCTTCAGTCAGGTCTGCCTGGAGCTTCTGCAGGCTCTGCGGGCGCCAATGATACTCTCGCTCCTACCTACTTGTTCAGTGGGTTTCTGTCTGCTGCCTGTTTATCCGGGCGACGGCAGCACAGGAAGAAAGGAGAGTTTAAGCGTGGAAATGACCTCTTATGCGTCCGAGGCTATGAACTTGAAAGTCATCTGTTGGTTTTGGTCTCTAGCTGCCTTGAAATAACTCACTTTTTCTCTCTTGGTCCTGAGTTATTCTCCAGTTCCTGTCTTACTTGCCGCAGGATCTTCCCCTCCAGCTCCAGGCTGGAGTTGCTTTCTTGCCGTGGAACGCTGGAAGCTGTTCCCTTCCACAACACACATTCTTCATAAACAGCACCTGTCTTCGTTTTTGAATGCTTCTTACGTTTTTTTAGTCATTGCTGTTGTTATTCCTGACATTCCGAGAGAGACTCACTGACATTTATTCGAATGGCTGTGAATGAATCAGAGTTCAAAGCATTTAGGACCAATGAAATAAATCAACTGAAGTTATTTTCTTAGAATGGAAGTGTAAAACAGTAATACAGATTCAGCTTTCCGACTGCCCAGGAGACTGTTCACATGAATCTCTCAAGTTCATACTTTGCCCTTTGCAACAAATAGAGTCAATGTCACAAGAGCGGTTGAAAGTTTGGTTTCATTTAGTGTTGTAAAATTTCATAATAGTGTCCTTAAATATTGCCGAGCCCAGATAACCTCAAATTAATACAGTATTAGCGGTATTTAATAGCAGGTACTTACAGCACAAGAAGAGGGCAAAAGTGGTTCTCATGTGTTTCTGGGATTTGCACATTCGTGGTCATGAAACTTCTGTTGTTTGTTAGCAGACTTTTGACTGTTGTGGTTAGCCTTGCTTCTGAATATCATAAAAGAAAAATGGAAGGCCACTACCTTTTTACATACAGTAGGAAAGATTATATAACGGAGTTAAATCAGTAACAGAGCAGATGGGCCCATTGTAGGGTCATTATGTGATTCTGCTGGTGGGCTATTTCTGACGTGTGAAATATTCATTCTGTTCAGATGGCTAGAAAAACAGCCTCCCCCAAAGCACTGTCTAATGCACACTGTCCAGCACAAATGTAATAGGAGCCACGTATGAAACTTGGAATTAGCTCATAGCCTCATTTAAAAGGCAAAAAATATAAATAGGTGAAGACAATTTTTGTATGTATTACCTATTATATCTAAAATGCTATCATTTCAACTTGTAATCGAAATAAAATGATTAATGAGAGATTTCTTCTTCTTCTTTTTTTTTTCTTTTTGCACTAAATCTTTGAAATCTAGTGTGCATTTTACACATATGTTATGTCTCAGCTCAGGCTGGCCACATACCAAATGCTCCAAGGCCATATATGGCCAGCGGCTGTTACACTGGACAGCCCAGGTCTGGTATTTTCATGGAGTATGTCTACTGATGGCTTGATAACCCCTTCAGGTCGGAGGCGGAAAGAGATCATGAGAAATGTGGGCTCATTTGGAGAAATGAAACGTCAGTTCGTGAAAAGGAAAGTGTTGACAAGGAGTTCTGGAAAATGTAACTTTACTTCTGAATTGTTTATTTATACAGGCCAAACTCTGCTCCATAGCAGAGTTGACTTTGTTGTGATGGGGGGGGGGGGTGGAACCCAACTGATCTAATGTTAGTCATTTCCTAAAGGAAATTAAAGTTCAACATCATAGAGCTTTAACCTAAAGGATTCCTCTTTGCACACATGTATCTCTGTCTGCTGTTGCCATAGCTACACGATGCCATATGGAAGAATTAGACTCCAGTCAGAGTCTCGGTGCTTTCTTTAGTCATCACATTACTTTGCAGCTAACGGTTATTTTTATTGTATTGGGCTTCTTTCCCCCTGAAAAATGTGGAATTTCTGCTTAATGAATGCATATGTTTTCACTTGGTATGGTCAGTGGGAAAATGACACAGTAATGCCATTCCAAATGCTTGAAAGACTTCACTTACAGCAACTGTAAGCCCTAATGACCAGAAACGATTAGTGTTAACTCATAACTGGAACCAGTCACAGAGTTGTTATGTGCGGGGATTTTCCACCCTCAGTGCTTCCTCTACATCACGGGCTATTTTATGCCATTCCATTTTCAGAGTATGAGAGCTGTTACTGTAATTCTAAGGGAGGTGATAACATGCTCTGTCTTTGTGGCCAATTAAAGGAGGTGCTGCCAACCAGATGGCCCTCATTCCAAAGAAGCTATGACCTTTGAGTTTATTAGTGTTGATTGGAGATGGAGGTTTTGCTGGATTAGTATCCTCAGGGAATCTGTAGTAGAGGCATATGCTCAGAATTAATTTGGAATGGCTCTACACACCCATTAATCTATTTTCCTCTTGATGTTGACCCTCATGATGTCTTTACATGCTTTCAAAGTTTAATAATAACTTAAATATTCTCTATGGTGGAAACTGACAAAGTTTCTCTCATCAGCCAAATTGTAGCTGGCTCTTTTCTCAACCTAGGCCTCGACCCTGAGCTTCCGTGTCTGCCCTTGCTTCACCCGCCTTTATCAAGAATCTTGCTAGGTCAGCTTAGAGCAAATTCCCCACCCTTGATATCTGATCACCCCGAAAATCTATCACACTCCTCATTCCCCACCCTTGATGTGGGCAGGTGCCTGCCCTGCCTTTAACAAGAATCTTCCCACCCTCAATGCCATCCACAGACCCCCTAGCTCTGCTCTTTGGCTGTAAAGCTCCACTTGTCCTTCCTGTGTTCAGAGTTGAACTTGCTCTCTCTATCCCGACTGCAATGGTGTTGACCCCCCCCATTGCAGTAGTCTAGAATAAAATCTTCCTTACTGTTTTAACAAGTGTCAGAATGACTTTCTTCATTAACAGAACAGTCACCAAGTTGCATAGAAAACCCATGTGTTAAACTTTAGGACAATTTTCTTTTATAATAATCCATAGTAAATTCTTATTTTATCCCAACTAAAGAAGCAACTACGTCAGGCAGGCTAATGTAAAAATCTGTGGTTAGAATTGAAGTTCATTCTTATTTAGAAAGTTGGTTGCATATTATTATTACCATATGTAGACATTTTATCATATTTACAACCAAAGTGTAAAAACTGGCCTAAAACTTTATAGAAAGCTTGTTCCCAAAATACTGGCTATCCCTAGTCTTAACGGTTTCTATAGGAGTAGGATGTTCTCAATTTATACCACATTGCTTGGCCCAAAATATGTGGGCATGTATCTCCCAGGGATGTTCTCCACTGAGCTGCAAGGATTTTAGAGATCAGGTTTAGTTTCTTTTAACCCAGCTGCAGGAAGTTAATAAAAGTTTGCACCAATAGTGGCTCTCTTTACGGCAAAAATAAGCATACATAGAATGAAGGTGATCAAGAATGACACTGTAACTTTAGAATAGCTCGTATCATGGAAAGGACCGGGTCTCATCTGCCGGGCCTCATCAGGGACCTTATTCCATAAGAGGGCCCAGACCCACATTCTAGGCTTTCATGATAGCATGCCAGCAATAGGGCACCATCTAAGATGTAGACGTGTTGACTTGGGTATGTCTGTTTCCTGCCAGAATGTCTCTCCTCAGTGTTTAGTCACAGGTTATGCAAAGGAGAGAAAGCAGAGTAACAGGAAGTTGTGGTGTTTCATTTCTCTGAAGACAACTATGGAAACTGCCTCCCATGGGAATCACTTCCCAGAACTAGAGAAGTTCTGTCAAGGACACTGGCCCACAGTGCTCGTTTGCGACAGATAAGCGGCAGCTCCTGTCAGAGTCTGCATCAATAATTTCCTATTCAGAGTTGAGCTTTATAGTAAAACTATGTTTCGTCGCAATGTTAAAACCTCATGAGCAGACACTTCTCCAAAGGAGACATACAAATGGCTAGCAGACACATGAAAAGGCATTCACCAACATTAGTCATCAGGGAAATTCAAATCAAAACCACACTGAGATACCACCTTATACCAGTTATAATGGCAAAATTTGACATTGGAGAAGTTGTGGAGAAAGGGGAACCCTCTTACCTGTTGGTGGGAATGCAAGTTGGTGCAGCCACTTTGGAAAACGATGTCATGGTTCCTCAAAAAATTAAAAATAGAGCTACCGTATGACCCTGCGATTGCACTACTGGGTATTTACCCCAAAGATACAGATGTAGCGGAAAGAAGATCCATAGGCACCCCATGTTCATAGCAGAAATGGCCACAATAGCCAAACTGTGGAAAGAGCCAAGATGCCCTTCAGCAGATGAATGGATAAACAAGATGTGGTCCATATATACTATGGAATATTACTCAGCCATCAGAAAGGGCGAATTCCCAACTTTTGCATCAACTTGGATGAGAATGGAGGAGATTCTGCTGAGTGAAATAAGTCAAGCAGAGAGAGTCAATTATCATATGGTTTCACTTATTTGTGGAGCACAAGGAATAGCCTGGAGGACATTAGGAGAAGGGAAAAGTGAAGGAGGAGAAATCGCAGTAGGAGATGAATGATGAGAGACAGTGGACTCTGGAAAATAAAGTGAGGGTTTTAGAAGGGAGGGGTTTGGGGTGTTGAGTTGGTCCAGGGATGGGTATTAATGAGGGCACGGATTGCAGGGAGCAGTGGGTGTTACACTCCAGCAATGAAACATGACATCAAAAACCAATGATGTACTGTTTGGTGACTAACATAGCACAATTTTAAAAGAAATCCTCAATAAACATGTTTGTTTTTAGAATAAGGTAGTTCATGATTTTTTTAAAAAGTAGCTTTTTTCGAAAGGATCTCGGCAGAAGTGATTCAATCTGAGTTCTTTGCTAAGGCCTTTGCTGACGGATCCTCGGCTCACTGTCCATTGTGTGCGTATTTCAACAAGTCATTGACCAGAATGACGGTATTTCAGTGAGGCTTTTTATTTCTCCATGAAAGAAGCCAGGGCAGAATCGCTCCATTCCCATTAGAGAAGGAACAACTGTGAAACTAGGCGTTGTAGAGAAGCCAGTTTGCTTGGATGTCACTGTTTACATGAATGTGGTCCTTTTTCTGTTTCTGCCTCATTAAAAAAAAAAAAAAAAAGGTGGGTGGGAGGAGCTCGAGGAGGGCTGCGTGGTGGCGGGTAGGATCCGCTTTCTCCCGCTCCGGGTTCTGCTGCCGAGCATGACGACTTTATGGACTAAATCCAGGCTTCCCCGTGAAATAATGTCCGTGAGGGGAACCGAAGCTCCAGGCGTCATCAGGACGCATAATGCATGATGAACCACAACCACGGCGGCCGACAGACTGAGTAGGTAACAAAACACATCTAGCTACTGGTTTCTTTCTATCTTGCTCTTCTTACAGCCACTTCTGTACTTTGAAGTTGGCAACTGTTACTCCAACAAACTTTCCTCTTGACAATAGGTGCATGGGTGACACCTCTGTCCAGGCAGAGCCGATCTGTGTTGTCGCGGGCGTGACAGGCTGGGTGGCCATGTTGGAGACATGGCGTGTCCCTAGGACTGAGGCTATAGACAGAACACCCGGAGGAAGGAAAGCAACCATTTGATTCTTCGCACTTGGGAGTCCAAACACTTAAAGCAAGGGCAGATGTCATGCTTTCCCAAGCCACGCGTGTCCTCGTGACAACTTCTGGGTCGGATAGATAGTACGAGGCAGAGGAGGAAGAGGAAGGCCGATTGGACCCCCTCTGGGGAATGTGGAGCGGGTAACTCGAACGCATCCCGTCTCGTGGCAGTTCCGAAGGATCTGTGTGCTGTCCTCCATCACGTGGGCTCTGTTTTTCCCTCTCATCGCCGCCGTCTTGCTGTTCTGATTTTCATCCTTGCTTCTCGCTCATGCTTACTCGTGTCGAACACTTTCCGCCCTTCCTTCCTTCCTCTGTGTCTTTGCGTCACACACAGAACTTGACCCCCATCAGGCGGCACCACACAGAGTCAGACGGCCTCTGACACTTGTCACACAGGCTGCCAAAATGCACCGCAGAAAAGCCAAACACAAGCCGTGAGCTTTGATTCATCCTTTCTACCCCACAGTGTCCAATCCTAGATTCTTCCACGATACATCCTTTCCATCTGTCTGTTTGGCAAAAACAACAGAAAAATGTGAGTCCGTGTCTAAAGGCATTGAAGCATTTTATCCAGTGAAATACTTGAATTTAGAAAATACCATGCCACAGAATCACCCAAACCGATTTTTTATTTCTTAGTTAAAAAAAAAAAAAATATGTATCCCACAGAAATGCGTGGCAATAGGTGTCAGAAAGCCAAGCTCCAGAGACTCGGATCCAAGCACATGTTCCCGGCCCATGGTCCTTTCTTTCTTCACAACCACATGAGTGTTTTTCTTTTCCCTGTGGGAGAGTTTGTTTTGCCATCACATCGCCTGCTGGCCAAAGCTCGTGGCTGGTAGGGTTGACTGCCCTGCCTCTTGGTTGGGTGAATTTTTGAGAAGCTTTTCTTGGTGCCGGTCCAGCCTGTTACAAAGGCTTCACTGAGGAGCAGTCAGGTGTGCTCGACACTCCTGTTCCAAGAAAGATGGCAGAGACACGTGGGCCCCGTGAAAATATTGAAGCGTCAATAAAAACGTTTTGCAAGAAAATAGATCCAGAGAAAGGAGTCATCCATGAGACTCTTCCATCCCGTAAGATGCTCATGATTTAGTCTCACTTCTGAATTTGACAGTTTTCCCATCTGAACAATTTCCTTCCTCTCATGCTGGGCCCTGTTCCTTTCTTAGGCTCCATGTCCCTCTCTGGTTCTAAATCACATCGTTGGGAGTGAAGGCATTGTGAGAAAAAAATCACCGGGCATCTACTAGAGGCTTAGAGGAAATTAAACTTAGACTCATTTAAAGTTGCTCAGGAGCACCCAGCTGGCTCCACTGGTAGAACGTGTGACTCTTGATCTCAGGGATGTGAGTTCCAACCCCGTGGTGGTGATAGAGATTACTTAAAAAAAAAAAAATCTTAAAACAAGTTAAAGTATCTCCTTTCTCTTAGAGCTTTTAACCGACCCTGTTTGGTTTTGCATAGAAGCTTATTTGGCGAAGGTAACACATTCAGATGTGGCAGGTCCAGAAGTAGAATGTCCTTTCTTCGTTAAGACAGTCATCTCTTGGGGCATCTGGCTGGCTTCGTCAGTAGAGCGTGCGACTCTTGATCTTCGGGTCGTGGCTGGAAACCAGGACCAGGGAGCCTAGTGAATGGGACATGCGAAGAGGAAAATGTAGGGCCAGAGCTGTGAACTGGCCGTTTGCAACAATAACGTGTCCCCCTTGAGCAGCAACTGGCTTGCTGGCCAGAGCACTTGATCTCTGCCGGAAGAACCTGAACATGCTGGTTTTTGGTGTTTCAACTCAACCAGGCAGACATTCAGAGCCCTTGCCAACTTGTGTTTAGCAGTATTTGGTCTCTGCACTTGGTGTCTCTGGGCTCTTTGATCATGACCTCTGTCTGCCTTGTAGTCCCTGCCTCTGTGTGACCACTTGATGTTCCTTTTACTGTTTGTCTGGAAATGGCCAAGCTGTGATTATTATCTTATAAATAAGGAATACTGCCTGGTAAAAGCGAGTGAATACTTTGTCATCCATGAGAACTGATGTAGACACAAGGAACAAAGAACTAGCACATCTCTCGGGAAATGCAGAACCTGAGGGCTCCCTGGAAATCATATGGATGTGGAGTCATGTGCAAAACCGAGATAACTCATAGTTCTGTAATGATCTGTGGGAAGAAGTACATGGTAAAACCGTGAAGGCTGCAAATGATGAGAATGACTATGGATGAGAAAGTTCAAGGCTGTGGCTGTGCCCATGGGACACACACACATGCATGAACCCAGATAGCCACGTGCATACATATAGATAAGCCTCAGCCTGGGCATCTGTGAACCAGTGAATTTATGGGTGTGGGTCGGGGGCGATCCCAGCAGGATGGGCATCAATTTTAAATCCTCACATGTGGTGCAACCCAGGAGACTTGTAATCTCTCTGAAATATGCCAGCCCAGAGGTCATGCTCAGCCCAGTAGGAATCATTAAGTAGAGGATATTGAAATTAGAAAAGCAGATGTTCCCTTACTTTTCTAGAAAACCAAAGAACTAGAATATTGAGTATAGTTTCTCTACACAGAATTGTAGAATTTCCAGAAAGGGCCAAGTGAAATGTTCAGAGGGACAGATAAGATGCTGGTGTGTGAGAGCGCACTTCAAAGGCCAGGACTCTTCAAACTAGAGAGGCCAGTGAGCTGTCAAATATCCCAGTTCTGTTTCCACATGTAGATGAGTAAAACTGGCCTTGTTCAGTAGACATTGGCATTCTGGAATTAGGACACACACACCCCCTGCCGCCGGTGAAATTTGAAGGAAGTAATATTTTACACAGAGAGGAGAGGGAGCAATGGAGAGAAAGAACTGGGTAGGCAACTATTAGTGAACTTTATGACCCCAAGAAGTGTTGTGGGTTGAATGTATGAGCTGCTCAGAGAAATTCTTAGATGGATAAATCCAACGTATAGCCTTGAGTCTTAGTCAAGGAATGCCATAAAATGCACCTTGGTGTTGAGTTTTTTGGTTTTTCTTTTTTTCTTAAAGGAGCTGGCTTAATCCATCCACCTTGGGATCCATTTACTTACATTTGGGGAAAGTAGGAGGATGGAGAGTCTGGCCTGGGGAATCAGACCAAGCAAAGTAGAGGGGAAGTGTGAGCTCAGGGGCTGGTGAGTAATGGGGAAAGCTAAAACGTGGGGAGAGAGAAAGACAGAGGGTAAAAATATGGCACAAATCGTCCACAGATGGGAGTTAAGACTTAAGTTGTAGGTAGTGGGAGTCCTTAACGGGTGTTGAAAATGGAAGTGGCATGGTCTTGTCCATTTTTCAAGAAGATGGGTGTGAAGCACTGGGGAGAAGCAGCTGGGAGCTGGAGAGGACAGGTGGAATTGATGGGCTGTGGCAGAGATACTGATGGGGCAGGTACCAGGAAAGCTCCGTCTCTGGACCATGCACCACCCAAGGTCCATGGGGAGGATCCAGGCTCTGGTGGTCATCTGGCCTGCTTAAGTGCAGATCCGTTCCCCCTGGGAGTTTCCAGGATGGCTCGGATCGCTGTGATCACCTTCATCCTACAAAGCTGAGGACATGGTTATACATTTTAATTTAATTTAATTGTTCTTTCTTCTTGTGACTCCTCTGTATTTACACTTGGGCCAAAATTACTCTCTAATAACCATGTGAACTTAGTATTTTCTTTCGAGAATTCAGGTGTTGATTGGCATTACTTATCTTCTTAGTATTTTTGCCAAAATTCACATTCTCAGAATATCTGTGGAGCTGTTTTTATCAACATCTTGTAAGGTGCTAAGACCATAGCGTGCACTGAAAAGTGGGTTATGCTAATAGCCATATGTGAACACAACAAGGGAGATTACGCTGAATCAGAATAAACCCCAGCACTTTGCACGTGCTGTCTCCAAAGCACTCGATTCTTGTCATGCCGCATTCATGTGTTTGTATGGCCTGTGTCAAAACAAGCGTTTCTCCATCTAGACTGTCAGCAGCTTGAGGGCAAGGATCAGGACTGTTGTGACGGTGACAAGACGATCACAACAGGGGAGAGAGATCAAGCCCAACTCTGAATACCACAGGCACAAGTGTCCCTTCATAGCCAGTGAGCAGAGGGAGGGGTCAGTGCCTAGGAATCGCTAAGGTGAAACCACAGGGGGAGGGGCGTTCTTGCTAAACCAGCGTACCAGGATTCTTTGCAAAGGCTGGCCAAGGGCCTAGACATCCAAGGTCGAGAATGAGGAACCCAATAGGTATTAAGGGAGACCAGATATCAAGGGTGAGCAGTTCTCTCTAAACCACCATGCTGCTGATGCACTAGGTGGGCCAGAACCAAGATGCATGGTCTACGAGGTCTAGTCCAGAAGACGGTTCTCTGACTAATGCTGAGTCAAGAAGAGCCTTGTCTGATGTCTTAAAACTGGGAAACACACAGTGTTGTGTGTGTGGCAGGAACATCTGTAACGCTTCGGTGCAGTTTGATTCCGACCAAGAGATCATTGGAGAATTTATGTAACAGTCAAGGGGGCTCTTGGGGAAGGAGGTGGCCAGGGCACTGATGTGGGCAAAGGAAAGGCCCAAACTTCTTGGGGCTGTATTTGGTTTATTTTTAAAAAGGCAAATATTCTGAACAGAAAAAAACTACCTTCAGAATCAAATGATTGAAAGTACCTACTCAAGAATTTTATGGAGGGGAATATATATCTGGAGAGAGAGAAAGGACTATGATGTATCATGAATTGAACTAAAAAAAAAAAAAAATGATTTTCTACATTCAGACTTGGAAAGGGTTTCTAATGGGCCACAGTGGTGCCATGTGCTTTTCCTGTTGGTCCTCAGACCTTGAAGGTCTCAGCGTAGAAGAAAAAATGGAATAAGATGGATAACATCGAGTACAGACTCTGAAAAAGCAGAGGTCTGTGCCAGCCCCAGGGCCTGGCTGCCACTGCTGATTGTGTTATTTAACTGGAAAATGGGATCATCACAGGCAAGAGTTTGTTTTGCAGAAAGAAGGAACTCACAGAATATGGTAAAAGTTCCTCTTTGCATTAGACCCTAAGACTACAAAGGAAAGGAGTTTCCTCTGACACAAAAGTATATTCAAATGTTAAGAAACTAAAAATTCAGTGGGTTGAAAATCAGAATTTCAATATTTTTTATTGTCATTTTATCATACAAGGTTCATGGCTGGTGCTTGGGCACAGTGTATGACAGAATCAGAATGCTGTTAAGCTGTTTGTTGTAAGGGCACACACAGGATCACCGTTCGAAGGGACCTCCAGTAAACCCGCAGTGCAGCTCCCCAGGGACCCCATGTGGGTGCACGCGGGCTGGAAAGGAGTTGACTGGTGTGGGGGATACGCAGAGCCGTCAGAGAAGGGCACCAGCATCTAGGCCCCCAGGTTTCTCTTTGTCCCTTCTCTGTCTCCAGCCTGTCGTTAGTGGTCAGCTGTGTCTTTTTCTTCTGTACGAGTAAGGACATGGAGTGTCTGAGCTTATTGCATTGGCAGAACAGAGACTTTGGAAAGCCAAGTCACTGTTTTGTTTCCAGAGTGAAGTGTCAGAATGCAGTCGGCTTAGGGCAAGGCTGTTCCCTTATTTCGGAGGTTGTGTGGGCTGTGCGGGAGGGATCGTGAGCTGTACTTGCAGGAACATGATTTATCTCTTGCTTTTAATAGTCCATTTATTTCCCGCCTACCTTCTTCACCCCGTAGTGCCCTGTTGAATTCATAATTCTCTGTAGAATGACACTGTGTCTCCATGGAAATGATCGCGTTGAATCTGGAATTTTATGAATGCACTTTCCCATCCAGTAGTCTAGGTGTACAGGAGGTAATAAATGACCTTGACGGCGTTTCACAAGCTTTGATCTCATGTTAAATCTTCCCCTCCCCCACCCTTGGCTGACTTTTTAATTTAGAAATAAAAGTTCACTGTGGAATGGTAAGTCAGGGAGCCAAGGACAAGCAGTGGCTTCTAAGGGCACAGAAAGTAGAAGTTCAACCTGCACTTGTCCCTTTAGTTTCTGAGTGTCGCAAGAGATTCCCAAAACCTGAAAATGCTAGAATCGATGGTCAGGCACTGAATTCGCAGTGAACATCCATTAGTCGTGTCCCTTGGGTTCTCTATACTCCAACGAGTGCAAGTTCATCCTGAACTGACTTCTCGGGACAGTCAGGCACAGAGACACTCCTCGTGGCCCAGCTGTCCATTTTATAAGTTAAAAACTTGCCTGCTTTCATAATCACTGTGCTCCTCCCCCGTGGAATTCAGCAGTGCATCTCGCATCTTCCCTCTCTTGGACGGGATTCAGAAGCTGCTAGTGGGACGCGGTCCCTGAGAAGTCCAGACAGCAGCAAGGCCACCAGAGAATGAAAACTGAGTCCGTGTCTGTGGCCGCAGTTCAGCTGGTATCCGACAACTAACTTCCTGTTTAGGCTCCTTTGTGAGCAAAACTTGGTTTCAGATCTTGATTCTGTTTTGGCTCCAGGAGCCCAGTGCCCACTCTGGGGTCACGCTGCGACCAGGCTGACTCAGGAAGGAGCCCTCCTGTTGAGTCATCCACCCTCTTTCCTGTGGGCCCACAGTTTTCTTTGGAGGCTTTTCACCCAAGTGGCCCCTGGCCTCAGCCCGAAGAGTCTGGAAAACTCGGAACAATGAGACTTGGACGTTGGCAGGACGTACTCACTTCTGCTCTCAGTCACTATGGGGAAGCATCGATTCATCCCCCGAACAGGTTATTTCGAGGAGAAATAGAAAACTACGGGGGGGGGGGGGGGGGGGGCAGAGCGTTGTATCGTGATGTGTGTCCATCTCTCAGCAAAACGTTTAAAGACTCCCCATTATGGGGGGGACACAGTGCTGCTTTTTAGAGATTTCTAGTTGAAAACAGATGATCGCAGGGCAAGCTGTATGAAAATATGTGTGAAAAGCCACACATGCAAAAATTGAAAATACTTTCACAAGCTTACCTTTCTCACCACTAGTTCAGGTTAAGGATAGGTACCCAAGGAAACGCTACTCCAGAAATACTAGTCTCGAACCCTCATGAACTCAGTGTTGACTCAGTAACATTCAGGAAGGAATCATGGCAATTCCTGAAGGATAACTGTGTAGCCACAAGTCTGGGGTCGTTATTTTAATGCTGGGCTAGAGGGAAGGAGACGCAAGAAACATTTCATCACACGGAATAAAAAAAACAAAAGATGAGCTTTTTTTTTTAATTTTTTTATTTTTTTATTTTTTATTTTTTATTTTTTTTTTTTTTAAAGATTTTATGTATTTACTTGACAGAGAGAAATCACAAGTAGATGGAGAGGCAGGCAGAGAGAGAGGGGGAAGCAGGCTCCCTGCTGAGCAGAGAGCCCGATGCGGGACTCGATCTCAGGACCCTGAGATCAAGACCTGAGCTGAAGGCAGCGGCTTAACCCACTGAGCCACCCAGGCGCCCCCTTTTTTTTTTTTTTAAAGGAGAGCTGTGTTTCCAGAATTCCTGACAACCAGGATTGTTCAGAACCATGTATCTAAAATAACACGGGCTTCCTAAAGTGAAGAATTCGGTGGGGCAACAGTACTTTGCGCTGTGTCTCTGTCTCCTTTGTTGCTTTCTCGAGTATCAGTTCAGGGATTCACTGCCTTTCCACATTTCCTTTTTATACTTCTAAGAGGTCATGAGAGGACAGTTGAAACGGACGATCCCCAGGATAGATCACATCTGATAGAGGAGCTGCCACAGCCCATTGCCATTAGAAGGTTCTCCAAGAACAACACACACAGGAACTGGCCCTGCTGTTCCTAATGGTCTGCAGAGTCCCCCTGCCCTCCTCCCGTAGGGGGCTGACCTCCTCCAGCGGGTCCGGCAAGCACTGCCCTGACCTCCCGACAGACGAGCTTGTAGCAGGAAATGGCGACACAGTAACAACACCCTTCAGACTCTGCTGTAGGGGGAGGGCTCTGTCGGACTCCAAGAAAATGGTTAAGGGCTGATTATTAAAAGTGTGATGGGAGGGGCACCTGACTGTCTCAGTGGATTAAGCCTCTGCCTTCAGGGTCCTGGGATCGAGCTCCACATCCGGCTCTCTGCTCAGTGGGGAGCCTGCTTCTCCCTCTCTCTCTCTGCCTGCCTCTCTGCCTACTTGTGATCGCACTTTCTGTCAAATAAATAAAAATCTTTAGAAAAATAAATAAAAGTGTGATGGGCGTTCCATGTAAAACATTGAAGCTTCTTGTTTTAACCCTGTTCAAGCAGTCAACTTACATCATGGGTTTTTCCCTGCCCAAATACATTTTATAAATGGAATGCGTAGAGTTTTGCTGTGTTTTGGGGTTTTTTTTAAGGGGGAGTGGTAAAAGGAAGAGGTGCTACACGGGGGATGATTCTCTTTACCTGACTGATGTTTTTATTTTATTCAGCAACAGTTAGGCAGCTTGTACTTAGTATTTTCTTTTTTAAGATTTTTATTTATTTATTTGACAGAGAGCATTAGCAGGGGGAGCAGGAGAGGGAGAAGCAAGCTTCCCACTGAGCAGGGAACCTAATGCGGGGCCCAATGTGGGGCCTGATCCCAGAACTCCAGGATCATGACTTGAGCTAAAGGCAGACGCTTAACTGACTGAGCTACCCAGGCGCCCTGTACTTAGTATTTTCATAACAAATGTGTGGAATCGTTGAAGATTATGGTTACAAAGTAGCATCCAAGTGGTTTAATTATATATGTTTTATGCTTTTATAATATACTAACTCCCTACCTAGACTGAACTAGTCAGAAATTACCTGTTAATTTCTGGGCATCTTCCTGAAACACTTAGCTCAGTGCTAATCGAAATACTTAGAAGCACAGAGTCCTGGAGCTGGAGGAGGACTGTCCCGAGGATACCGAGTTAGTCAGAGAGCCTGGGTCTACCTAGGTAGACACGTTCTCTCTGGTGACGGTATCGTCTTAACTTCATGTGGGAAGAAGAGGGGGATATTTTTGCACCTGCAAAGTTGGTAATACATCCCGGTTTGCTAACATATGCCAAACTAATCAATGTGAGCTACTATCCACTATAGAAAAGAAATGCGTGGATTAAGTCTGTAGACAACAAGATAAGAAAGGTTGAGCAGATTCTGTGCAAACTGGATACTTCAGAATAAATACCTGAAACAAGAAATGCTAAACTCACTTTCAGAAGAGTTGAACCTTGATAATCTCCAGCTGCTTCAGGCTATCATACAAATAGAATTGAGAATCAACCAATGAGAGGACCTCAGAAGCATCCAGATCATACAAGCTGACCTCGTGACCTCTCCAGTATCCCAAAGCCAGTTGTGTCAAGGAAGGAAGTAGCTCCAAAAAACCTGCTGATGGGGTGTCTGGGTGGCCCAGTTGGTTAAGTGTCCAGCTCTTGGGTTCAACTCGGGTCATGATCTCAGGGTCCTGGGATCAGCCCTGTGTCCGGCTCCAGGCTCAGCAGGAGGTCTGCTTGAGATTCTCTCTCTTCCTCTGCCCCTCCCCGCTCTTGCATTCACATGCATGCACGCGTGCTCTCTCTCTCTCTCTCAAATAAATAAATCTTTAAAAAAAATAAATAAAAATAAAAGCCTGCTGATTCCCCATCTACTGGTCCTCATAGTATCACCTTGTTTGAACCACCAGTGAGCATGGATCATGAATTTTATTCTCCTGTTCAAGAAATACTCTGCTGGGGTGCCCGGGCGGCTCAGTGGGTTAAGCCTCTGCCTTTGGCTCAGGTCATGATCCCAGCGTCCTGGGATCGAGCCCCGCATTGGGTTCTCTGCTCAGCAGGGAGCCTGTTTCCCCCTCTCTCTGCCTGCTGCTCTGCCTACTTGTGATGTCTCTCTCTCTCTGTGTCAAATAAATAAAATCTTAAAAAAGAAAGAAAGAAATACTATGCTAAGGATTCATTTCCTTACCTGTGTGTGCACACCTGGCAGGAGTATATCTTATTTAGGAAAATCAGCAGTGTGACATGCACCTCAAAAACAGATTCTGTAGGTGAAAACATATGGGAAACTCTCTAATACCATTTTCCTCTTGGAGATTTAGAACGCACGGTGTCATTTAAAGTGTTTGAGAAGCTGTATCATTCGAACAAAAGAACTTTGACTTTGACTCCTGAAGGTGCCCAGTGTAACACTTATTAACATCTGGGTGAAACCATGTTCCTAAGGGTATAGTCAGAAACACAGCATGAGTTCCTCAATTTCCAAACTAGGGTATTTCAGAGTAAGTGTTGGTAATCACCAGGTTGGGATTTAGGGAGAGAGGGCTTTCGAGGGAGGTCATAGAGAATTTAAAGACTTCAAGAAAAGAATGTGTTATTTAATAGAGTCCTATATAAAGGTAGGAAGTCAATTAAATTACATGGTTTTAAAAAAAAGACTTTTAGTCTAGTGATTCTGTGAAATCATCAAAGATATATATAGCAAATTATACTAAAAAGGCCCAGGTATTAATTTCTTTGTAAAAATATCATATCCGGAACACACAATTTCTTCAGGGGCAACCTACCTTGACAATCCAAAAGGCAAATGTGTCCAACAGAATTTTTTCAAAGGCTCCAAGGAATGGAGCACTAATAAGATGTCATGTTGCAAAAGAAATCATTAACAAGCCCCACTGTCCCCGAGCTGCTCTCAGGATATTTGCTTTTATATATTTGTGCTCTAGTCTGCTTTACAATATCCCTTCTACAGCCCTCATTTGAAAGGGGGACGTTTTGCTTAAAGAATCCAGCATGTTCCTTCTTGGCTTTCTCATATCTCATTAATCAATTTCAGATGATCTTTACTTACTTTCACTTAAAGTGAGTTTAAGAACCACAGAGTGGTTAAGTGCTAAGGGAATTCTAGTGTAGAAGAAAACCTGCATCTGTTCTTTGAAGGTTGTTTTTGTTTTTTTTTTTTTTTTTTCCAAATACAAAAAAAATCTGCCTGTTCAAATAGTGAATAACGATGTTGATGCCGGATTTTAGTGTCATTGAAGACTGTTTTTTTTCTACCCTCTGGTTGCTTACTGCATTTTGAGACTTGGCAGGAGCAGCTCCAGATCAGTGACCAGACTTTATGTTGCCATGAGCATGCCACGGGGAAAATGGAAAATGTTTCTGTACACAAGCATGAGCAATCCAGCTTCAGAAAGGAGCAGCTGCTTGCGACAGTGTGTGGTGAGGAAGGCCCAGTGGACAGGCGTTGGACCAGACCTGAGTCCAGGCACACAAAAATGTCACTCAGCCAAGTAGCACAGAGCACACTTTGTCTCTCGTCCCATTACCTCAGAGAATACATGGCACAGCGAAGAAAACACAAGAGCACGTCTCATAACGCACAAAAGGAATTCTGTCTGCTGCCATTGCCTCACCTTACGCTGAAGCAAAGCCATTTGTATTTCTTCGAAGTCCTAGGACAAGGTAGTGCTGAATGCAAGCTGAACCCAATTCCGAGAAAAGGAGACTGGTCAGTTCCAAACCTGAGCATCCAAATCTTAAGACCACATCTGTTTAAAAAAAAAAAAATATATTCTAGGACTTGCAGCAAGCTCTCCCTTTTGCATGTTATGTTCATCATCTTCAGGGGAAAACAAACTGTACCCTAAGAAGTGATCTGTCTCCAGAGGGTGGGGTCAGCTTTTAACCGCAGCACATTTACAAGACGCAGCAGGTCAGAAACCTGGGGAAATGTATTTTTCAACGGATCTAACAGTAAGCCAAAGGATTTTCTGTGGAAAGAGAACTGTTCAGTCGTTCTGCTGAGAAACGAGAGGGAGAGGAAGGGAGAGGAAAGTGGGACATCCTCGAGGCCGCGTTACCCACTGTGGGCAGGTCCCTGGGCAGGCTTCGCCCCACTCGCTCGCTTCGAAGCGCGCCTGCCGCTGCGCGGTCCACGGTCACGGTCAGGCCCGCGCCTGCAGGAGACTGCAGCTTCCACTTCCAGCTTGAGCAGTTCCACATTTTTCCCAGATCTCTCCTGGGGGCAAAACAAATGTCCTTTGAAAATGGGTGTCGTGGCCCCGAGCAGGCCGGTTTTCCCAGCACCCTCCCTGACCGTGCTTTCCCTCCCGAAACCATTTAGGACTTTCCAGAGTCCGCACCCCGAGCTACTCGCTGCCTGAATAGAGCGGTGCCATCGCATTGGCTCGGTCTACCTCCCACGGATTTGGTTCTCACCAGTGTAAACAGATCCCAGTGATATTTCTGTTTATTCCTACAGAAGTTTGCCATCAGATAAGTGTTGGCTTAGCAAACATATTTGCTTTGCAGAGCCCAATGCATCGCTGGTTAGCAAGACTTCTCGCACGTAGAGAGACACATTTTTCCCCCTGTGGGCAGTCACCCCACTCATGGTTGAACAGTCAGCAACAAAGGCAGCAGTGATAGCAAAAGAAGAGGAGAGGACCTACTGCCCCACAAGAGGGCAAACGGGTAGGAAACTACCCCTGCCAGGGTCTTGCTTGCTGCTCTCCCCCAGGGCCACCCAGCTAGCTGGGCCACTGGGGGTCACCTGCAAACTTCCGAGGGCAACTCTCTCTGGACTGGGTTTCTCAAGCGAGGAGCAGAGGCAGTGAAGGTTGGGAGCAGCGATGGGGTCTCTTCTTGCCCATCGCCTGTCCTGCATCTTATTCTGTGTCCCCCTCCTGTCGATCTGCTCTGTCCACCTGGCTTCACTTGTGGATTCTGCCTCCTCACGCCCTGTGCAGTTCAAACCACTTAGCCTGTGCTACCTCTGGGGAGCCACTGGCCCTGATCCCCTGCAGACCTGCCCAGGCTGCCAGCCCTCCGCGGACACAGCCCCTCGGGGGTTGGGAGAAATTCCGCCTAGTTCTTGGTAAAACCACCAGAGGGGAGGGGTCCCCAGGGGTCAGGGCTGCAGCCAAACGTAGTCGAGGGAACAGGGGGTCCTACAAGCTTTCCCCGCAGCACAGTGTGGAATCAGTGTGTGGCTGACGGAGTGACAGCTAAGTCATCACGTCTGCAGCGACTCACAGTATCCGCCTAGACATTTGTCATGTCCACGACTGGCAGAGTCCAGGGAGCCTGGCTCTGACCACACGTCTTTGGCTGTGGTTCATAACCTTCTTTAGATATAGGCGAGAACGTCTGTGTTTGGGGCTCCATTGTAACCAAGCATTGTTTTATTTTGCATGACATGTATCATGGATGACATATATCATGGATGGTCCCACGTGCAGTTTCCAGCTTGTGCTTTCCAGTGCACGGTGTCTGATGCTGATGGCCCCCTGCTGCTCCTCAACTAGAAACCCTGAAACGCTTGTTGATCAACAACCTAGACACAGGCCCCAGCCCCAGGGTGACTGACACAGGGTGGGGTGCTCGAGGCAGATGAGAAACACCTTATTTCTTGCGTCAGAATAAATGTTGGCTCCCGCCGTGCTTTCATACCGCCGGTGCCGTGGGTCCTGGACTCAGCACAGCTTCCCTGGGGCTCTGTGACAAGAGATGGTTTTCCTGTGCTGTTCTCTTGCCATTTGAGTCCATTACACACATTCCTCCCAGATTCGTCTCCATAAACTGCAGACGCAAGCTGTTGTTCCTTCCTGTTGCCTGTTCCACCCAACCTAAACCCACCTGCCTCGGATCAGGTGATCCCCCTGCCTAGTTTGCCTCCAGGCCTCCCCATCCGCATGCCCGCAGCCATGTAAAGCCCCCCACGCTCCTCTCTGCCGCCCCAGACCCCTCCTTCCCTGTCTTCTCCAGCACCCAGCTTTGTCTCCTCCACTCTTCAAGTTCGGGTCCCAACTGGTCTGTACTGAACCACATTGAACCCCTCTTTTCTTGCTTCGTATTATCACCGTAACCTCCAGGAACCCAGCGACCTCATGTGAAATCTTTCTGGGGTGCTCCAGGGCACTGGGCACATAACAGCTAAGGAGCAAATACCTGTTAGTCAGGAGACTCCCAGGTGGGCCGGTTCCGTGCATCCCCCGCTGGCAGAGCTCTACCAGAATGGAAGAGTCCAGAGGGCCCCAGCCAGAGGCCCAGGTAGATGTCCTGGTCTACCTGGGGTCACTACAAGCTGCTTGGGAACATGTAAAGCCAGTGCTGCCTTGCACAGGCCGTGCATATGCCTTCTGAAACCGTCCGATGAATGAAGATAGAGGTTGAGGAGTAAGAAGTTTGGTTGATTTTGCTTAGCTACTGCTGCTTTGGACTGTGTGGCTGAATTTGGTGAAAAACCAATTTCCACTCATTTTTTTAAGTGAAGGAGCCATATTTATAAAAAGAAATTGATGGGGTATGTGGGTGGCTCAGTCGGCTCAGCAGCAGATTCTTGGTTTTGACTCAGGCAACGGTCTCAGGGTCCTGGGATCGAGCCCTGCATTGGGCTCCACACTCAGTGAGGAGTCTGCTGGACAATTCTCTCTCTCCCTCTTCCTCTTCCTCTGCCCCTTCCCCTGCTACCCACCCCCCATTTTCTCTCTAAATAAATAAACCGTTAAAAAAGAAAAGAAAAGAAAAAAATCGAGAGGCAGAAAGGGGTTGTGAAAGCTGGGGGAGCCTGGCTAGGTAACACAGCGTCTTGGAATGGAAGGCACTTAGGGAACTACTTCACCAAGTCTGTATCTTTGCGTTTTTCGTGAAGGTTGCAAAGCAACTGCCACGATTCCTCTTCTTCCTGCCCCTCTGCTCCCCACCAACTGGAGAGTCATGAGATCTCAGGCCGTTTGGGTCAGCACGGTGCCTTCTAGAAGACTGAGCTCACCTACCCACCCCGAGTTAAGGTCCTCCGCATGGAGGGGCCCTATGGGTGTGACGCACAGGATCCCGGAAGTGACTTTTGGCCTGAACCTATCCACAGGCTGTGGCTATTCTAAAAGGCAAGTAAGTTCCAGGAGATCCTCAGACGGCCAAATGTCTTCAGGACCAGTGTTCGTCTGCCCTGAACCAGCACTGCATCCTGAGGTCCCATGGAGGCCTTGGACACCCTGATGGGCCAGGTCCTCCAGCTTAGGTCAGGGCCAACATCCAAACCATTGTCTCGCCAGTGCTCTGATTCCAGGGGGAAAAGGGTTGGTGATTTGCCTCCTTTGGTACCAGGCGCTTCCACAAACATGAGCTCAGTGAATCCCGAAAACGGGGCCTGCAGGAGACAGATCTGGGTGAGCATCCCTCTTTTACTAAAGATACTAAATCTGGGAGAGGTGAAGTCATGTGCCCAAGTTAACGCCGCCTTAACTCAAATCTGAAGCGATGATCCACATGCTTTCCAGAAGATTCTGCTGGGTTGAGAGACCAGTTTCAGTTCTGCTACTGATAGCTTCACAAGCTCAGGCAGATTGTTTTTCCCTGTGAGCCTCAGTCTCCCCATCTTTCACAAGAGCCAAGACTCCCTACCTTGCTGCATTTTCAGGGGGATTAAGTGAAATGTAGTGACTCAAGAGAAATACCAGCCTAGACCCCTGTACCCACAACTGGAGTTCCATATGATTTTGCTGATCTATACAGGGACGAATATGAAAATAATTTTGAACCTCTACCTAGCAGTTCCTTTACAATACACTTTACAAAAAGAAAAGAACCAGTGAAAAAGGATTTGAGTCTCATTCCAGATATATTTTAAGGCTCTATTCCTTTTCCAAATTTGCAGCCAAGGTCAACAAACACTTAGTTTGTCTAATCTCTTTGTGGTTTGCATAGAAGGTGGTTTGAGTGTTTTGCAAAGTTGGGACTTCCTGTTTTTCCCTGATCAGTGTTTTTCTCTTAATTCTTCAATTTTTGCACCAGCCGAGAAAACATGTAGTAGTCATATGGGATTAGTCTTCAGTCCCATATTTTTTTGAGAGGATCAGGAATTACTTGATATCATAGTTTATATCATATTTTACCTATGTAACGTATGCTCATCTTCACATAAAAGAAACTAATTATAAAGAAACATTTTACTTCTTCTATGGAAAGACCAAGGGGAAAATCTTAGTGCATTTTAACTCGTGAGGAAACATCATATTCTATATTGAGTAATCAAAAGGCGTCATAAAGCTTACTTTAAAACAGATCAAAATATATAGACAGTAATTAATTTTCCACAATGAGAACATCTTTGACTATTCAAAGCCGTTGTTTTTATCCTTAAATCACAATTCTTAAAGTCCGCACTTTGCCATTTAGAAACTTGACAAATCACCTTGAGAGACAACCTTCTGCTCTTAGTAAAACAGGAAGAAATATTTACTTTGGTTTATTCCGTAGTGTTAAGGAGAGGAGATCAAGCCAAAATACTGAATGCCTGAAGAAATTTCCAGAAAAGGTGCTTAACTTTTTCATCACTGCCATTGTAGAAACACCACACCAGTTGAGTGTGGTTTACCTGGAGGTTTAGTGTGTTGTGAGAAGATTAAATCTTCTGTTTGAAGATTGCATTTAAGCCATAAGGCAGCTCAAGAGTGGTAACACTGACACTGACACTGGAATAATTCTTAAATTCTTACAGAAATGCCGTTAAATATGATGCCACGTGCTTCATGGAGTTACACCCAGAGTCCAAGCTATTGTCTTTTTTTCTTTTTACACAGCTGTTTAGGGCCATTCCATTAGAACTCTGTTCTAAAGTTCCCTTTTGGATTCATGTTGATCCATTAGGACCCTTTCTCCCTCTGCAGGACTCAGATGGCCGTGCTGCCGTGTCCGCATCTTCCCACGTGTTCCGCGTTTGTCTCTTTCGGCCTCTCTACTGTCTTCCCCCTCGGCCACTTTTTTCATCTTTAGCTCTTGGAATCTGTCCTCCTCCTTGCCATATAAAAGTGCCCTAATTCGGGGAAGCCTGGGGGGCTCAGTCAGTTAAGCATCTGCCTTCAGCTCAGGTCATGATCCCGGGGTCCCAGATTGAGTCCCGCATTGGGTTCCCTGGTCAGCGTGGAGCCTGCTTCTCCCTCTT